>NC_050443.1:59166856-59466856 GCF_903995425.1 Onychomys torridus | reverse complement strand
ATATATATATATTAAGGCCTCTCTACATAGTCCTGGCTGTCCTGGAACTCACTATGTAGAACAGGTTGGCCTTGAACTCACAAAGATCTAATTGGCTTTGCCTTCAGAGTGCTAGGATTAGAGGCATTCACCACCATAACCTGAAAGATTTATATTTTTATTTATTTATTTATTTATTTTGGGTCTTGTTTTTTTGTTTTTTGAGACTTGGTTTTTGTTTTTTTGTTTTTTGAGACAGGGTTTCTCTGTGTAGTTTTGGTGCCTGTCCTGGATCTCGCTCTGGAGACAAGAGATCCTCCAGAGTGCTGAGATTAAAGGTGTGCGCCACTGCCACCCAGCTCTTATATTACTTTTAAGTGTGTGTGTGTGTGTGTGTGTGTGTGTGTGTGTGTGTGTGTGTGTGCACGCTAGTTCCTGGGAAAGCCAGGGGCATCAGATCCTCTGGAGCTGGAGTTCCAGTTCCAGGCAGTTAAGAGCCAGCTACTTAATGTGGGTACTGAGATCCAACTCAGGTCCTCTGTATGAACAGCAAGGTCTTTTAATCACAAAGCTATCTCTCTAGCTCCAACTGAAGGTATATTTTTTTTTAAGAAAAAAATGTAAAAACATGCATTTTTCTTATTATGTAAATAGTACCTATTCTTTTTAGAATATACAAAAAAATTGCAAACAAAATCATCTATAATTCTGCTACCTAGGTGTTGTTTTTTTTTTTTAACCACTATATCCTTCTGATTTATTTTATACACACACGTACACATACGCTTTTCTTATAACTGTGGGATCATCAGTCATTCTTGGTGGCACAGGCCTGTAAACCCATCTACTAGGGAGGCTGAAGAAAGAGGACTGATTACAAGCTTAAGGCCTGCCTGGGCTGTCAAGTGGGTTCAAGGCCAGCCTAAGGAACTTAGTAAGACTGCCTAAAAATGTAAAGTAAAAAGAGGGCCGTGATATAGTTAAGTAATTTGCAATACCCTGGGTTCAATCCCCAGTACTGAAAAGGAGAAGGGGGAAGGAAGAAAGGAAGGAGACAGGGAGAGGGAGGGAGGGAGGGAGGGAGGAAGGGAGGGAGGGAGGGAGGGAGAGCCAGGAAAGGCAGATATCACAACAGGCGGGGAATGGGGGTCAGAACCGCAATTCCAGCACTCGGGAGTTGGTGGTAGGAGGAACTGCTGTTGAAAGCTAGCTTGGACTAAACAGTTTTCAAGGCTAGCCTGAGCTACAAAGTGAGACCCTCTTAAAAAAACAAAACAACAAAAAAAAAACCAAGGGCTGGAGATAGAGCTCAGTGGTAGATTGCTTGCTTAGCCCATCCAAGACTCTATCATTGATTTCTGGCACCAACAGACAAACCAAAGCATAATAAAATCAACAAGAGATTCTTCTGTTCAATGTCATGAAGAGTTCCCCATATTGTTAATGTTTTACATCATTTTCACAGTTCCACAATGTTCCATGGCTTAAATTTCCCTTCAGTTCATTCCTCTTACTGGACACTCAGGCTGTTTCTAGTGGTTTCCAAATTCTGTGGCTTCTAATCCTGAACGTGACATTCAATGTTGTTTTATTGGCATATATTCTGTGAGTGGGAGGTCCTAGATGGGCATCTGTGGCAAGTTCCTGCAGTGAGGCATGTGCTGGTGGCTCTCCACTCAAGATTTAATCACCTCTGTGGGCTGGACCTTAAACCCTGCTCCCTGTGCTTCAGGCTCTCTGATGCTGGAGATCAGCTCTGGGGCCTCATGATTGAGCCCCATACCTAGCCTCTGTACTTCTAGATCTTGCAGGCATACTGTTTCATTTTGGAGAAACTGCTGGAGAACGAGGAAACGCAAATCAATGGCTTCTGTATTGTCGAGAACTTTAAGGGTTTCACCATGCAGCAGGCAGCGGGGCTCCGCCCCTCAGATCTCAAGAAGATGGTGGACATGCTCCAGGTGAGACCTTGGAACCTGTCCCATAGGAACCTTTCACAGGCGGGCAGGCTTGGCCTGGTTTCCTAGTTTCCCAGTGCAGGAAAGGACCTGAGGGGTTGGCAGTCTAGTGTCATACAGAGCAGTGACGGCTGTCCTCTCATCCACAAACACTTGCACGCTGACTGAGTGTGTTAAGTACATGGTAATGATGCCACTGACTCCTTGAGAGGTTCTCATCCATATCTCGGGCTTCATCTCACAAACCTGGAAACTGAGGCACAGTTTTGCAAGGTCGCACACAGAAAAAGTGGCAGAGGTTGGATTTGACTCTATATGAGTGATCCTGGAACCTTAGGCTGTCTGGCCATGTATATCCTGCTGCCTCTTTTTGCTTGTGAGTTTATCCTGAGGAATGGATATTTCTAGCCCCCTTCTGATTCCTTCATAGACAGATAGCCCCCACTTTCTTCTTTGGACTACCTTATATTTGCCCTACATGTATTAGAAAAGAGGAGGGTGGATATGGGTATGGCTGAAGGATAAGGAGGCATGACAAGGATATCCTTATGGTCTGTAACGGTTTGTGATGCACCCAGTAGACAAGTGGTTTGAAAACACCTCAATTTCCCCAGCTGGGGATACTGCTCTGTCCCCAGCACTGGCCACTGTGGCCCACGTCTGTACTTCTAGTGCTCAGAAGGAAGAGGTGGGAAGATTGGAAGGTCAAGGTCATAATTCAACTATGTCATAAGGTTGGCTTTGGACACATGAGATCCTGTCTCACAAAACCAACAAATAATACCAACACACACACACACACACACACACACACACACACACACACACACTAAAATACCAACACACAAACACAGAACACACACACACTCACACACCAAATACCAACACACAAACACAGAACACACACACACACCAAACACACAATCACCAAATAACCAAGCAAACATATCTAGGGTTTCATTTCTGTTTCTGTTTACATCATGGGACAGCTTTAGTTTGTGTGACTTGCAGGGTTTCCTCCCTACACCTTGGAGCCAAAGTGAAGTAGAGGTTCTCTGGCAGCCTGCCTCCAGGGCAACATGTGATTGATGTTGGACAAGTCAGTCCTCACTCCATGGGGAGAGGCTGTGTCTGTCTGTCTGTGCATGTATGTGTGAGAGCATGTGTGTGTGTGTGTGTTGGTAAGTAGGAGCCTCTCAGACCACCAGCGCAATGGGGTCGGGGGGATCTCTCTCTGTCACTACAGGATTCATTCCCAGCCAGGTTCAAAGCTATCCACTTCATCCACCAGCCATGGTACTTCACCACCACCTATAACGTGGTCAAACCCTTCTTGAAGAACAAGTTGCTCCAGAGGGTGAGTTCATGGCTGCCTCACCAGCTTTCCTCAGACACTGCACACTGGTCCCAAGTTGAGTGGACAACCCCGACAGCCCCACATGAAGGACTGTCGAGAAAGACATCTCCAGGCAAAGACAGAGTGCAGCGGCTCTGTCCTTTCCTCCTGCCTCTTCCTCCCACTCAGCTGTTCTGCTCACTTTCCTGCAGGTCTTTGTTCACGGAGATGACCTGGATGACTTCTTCCGGGAGATTGATGAGAGCATCTTGCCCGCTGACTTTGGGGGTACACTGCCCAAGTACGACGGCAAGGTGGTTGCGGAGCAGCTCTTTGGCCCCCGGGTCGAAGTTGAGAACACAGCCTTGTGAGGAGATGCCCTGCCATGTGACCTGTGTTAGCATCCTAGCCCTCCCTCAGCTTTCCTGAACCCTAGCCCGGGAACAGGAATGCCTGAGGTGACTGTGCTTTCCACAGGCTTCCCTAGGTTTAGGAGAGCTTGAGTGGCACCTCATCCCAAACTGACTAGAAGGTAGCGAGGCGAGGGGATGCCTTTAAACAGGAGACTTGTGAGGTAGTTATAGCCCACCCGCCTCTGCAGTTATAGGGCAGTGACCTTTCGAGAAGTTGGATTTCAAAGACTAATTAGGCTTCTCCGTGATTTCCTTTGTAATCACTTCGATACTTAGGGTTTGCAAGGTGGAGCTGAAAGCCCACTCACATTCTGTAAAATGAAGGAGGGGAGGAGGGCTTGATGCGCTAATGATTTGACAAACACAGCAGCTGTAGGCAGTTAAGGGGTTTCCCACCCAGAACTGTAGGGAGGGAGCCGTTTGCTTTTGGGATGACCTGCTGCTGAGTGCCCTAGGCGCTAAGAGCTATGGATCCTTCCAGGGTGGAGGTCATGCCCTTTCCTCTCTACCTGTCTTAAGGTGTGGTCCTCGGGTGGGTCCCCCTTCACTTGAAGCTCTCTTTGCCTTGTTGGAGGGGTTTGACTTAAATTCATAATTGATATCTTCTCTGAACACTTAGTCCTTGACAGACAAATAAAGTCATTCTTTGTCTTGTGTCAAGCTCTTTCGTGATGAACTTAGGGCTTATTTAGGGGTTCTATGGCTGGAATAAAACAGTGACCAAAAAGCACCTTGGGGAGGAAAGGATTTATTTCATCTTAACAGTTTGTAGCCCATCATCCAGGGAAGGCAGGGCAGGAACCGGAGCAAAAGGCCGAGAGGAGTGCAGCTTACTGGCTTGCTCCTCCTGACTTGATCAGCCTGCTTTCTTATAGCACCCAGGACCACCAGGCAAGTGTGGCACCGCCCACAGGGAGCTGGGTCCTCCCACATCCGTCATCAATCAAAATGGGCCCCACAGGCCAGTCTGGTGGGGTAGTTTCTCAACTTGAGGTTTCCTCTTCCAAAAAGACTCTAGTTTGTGGTGCATTGATATGAAAGAAGTCGGCACAGCTTACGTTTCCCAAGTCTGTGTGTTTTGACAAATACAAATGTTTTCCTCCTATGGAGCTGGCTTCCACAAGTGCACAGTGAGTTTTGAGCGCTCATTTTTTGTAACTGAGATTTCCTGTCAGAGCCTCCTCTGGCTTGCTGGGCACTTGATTTCCTCTTTGGTTGGCATTGCCTCCTGGGGTGTGGGGCTCCTAAGTGTTGATTGCTCCCTCTTCCAAGATGTGCTCCTGCTTTCTAAGCTAGTAGTATCAGACATTCATTCCTGTTGTCTGGCCAGTGGCGGTGGCCTGAGGTGAGAGCTGACTGGCCTGGTTGATTGCCTGCATACCACCAGAGTCACTAGCTCTTGCCTGTGGGGTCACTGTTTCATTATGTGCATGAAGAATTCTTGGTGTTGTGTAAATAGAAGTTTCTGTCTCTCCAGCAACTCCCAAATACCTGGCAGCTGCTTCCCAAATAATTGACTCAGAGGCTTAATGTAGTTAGAGTTTTCCTGCCTGGCCCACAGTCAGGACAAATCTCTCTCACCCGCCAGGCCCATAGTTGCTCAGAACCAACCAAGTAAACACACAGAAACTTATATTGCTTACAAACTGTATGGCCGTGGCAGGCTTCTTGTTATCTACTTCTTCTATCTTAAATTAACCCATTTCTATTAATCTATACTTTGCCACGTGGCTTGTGGCTTACCGGTGTCTTTACAAGTTGCTTCTCATGGCAGCGGCTTGCAGTGTCTCTCCGCCTCAGCCTTTACTTCCCAGAATTCTCTTCTCTCTTGTCCCGCCTATACTTCCTGGCCACTGGCCAAACAGCATTTTATTTATATAGAGCGATATCCACAGCAGCTTATTATAAAACTTATAAATGTTTGGTCGATGGCTCAGGCTTATTATTATTAGCTAGCTCTTACATCTTAAATTAATCCATTTCTATTCATCTATGTGTTGCCACGTGGCTGTGGCATTACCAGTCTGTTGGCATTTTGCTTCTTGGGCAGCTGGCTAACTGGTATCTACTACAGCACGAGACTCTTAATCTCAGGGCTGTGTGTTTGGGCCCCATATGTAGGTGGAAGTTTCTCTGTGTTAAAAACCTTTTAAAGCTTTCTCGGATCTTATATGGATCCACGCCAGATGGTGGGTGCCAGTGCTCTGCACCTGTTGCGGGACTTCAACTGTTTCCTGAATTCTGAGGTCAAATCTCTTCTGCTTTCACACCTTTGAGAATTTCTCAGACCTACAAGTTCTCTTTCTTATATTTCAGTGAGGCTGTTATAAATATACAGTGGTGGTGTACACCTTCAATCCCAGCACTCGGGAGGCAGAGTCAGGCGGATATCAGTGAGTTTGAGGCCAGCCTGGTCTACAAAGCGAGATCCAGAGCAGGCACCAAAACTATACAGAGAAAGCCTGTCTCAAAAACCACATACACACACACACACACACATATGTATGTATGTATAAGTAAACACACCTGCATGAATATACATCTCTTCTTCTTCTTTTTTTTTTTTTTTAGCTGAGGATCAAACCCAGGGCCTTGTGCTTGCTAGGCAAACACTCTACCACTGAGCTAAATCCCCAACACCCCCCCTTTTTTTTTTTTACAAATAGGGTCTCATTCTGTAGCCCAAGTTGGCCTTTTACTTGTGGCAATCCTCCTGCCCCAGCCTCCTGTACTGATATTATAAAATGTAACACTTACATGAATTCATTAAATTTTTTTACATTAAAAAATTATTTATTTGTATTGTATGTATGAGTGCTCTGCATGTATACCTGCATGCCAGAAGAGGGCATCATATTCTGTTATAGATGGTTGTGACCTACCATGTTGTTTCTGGGAATTGAACAGGACCTTTGGAGGAGCAGCCAGTGCCCTTAACCCTTGAGCTATCTCTACAGCCCCCCCTTTTTTTTTTTACATTTGTGTGTGTGTGTGTGTTCTGGTGTGGTGTGTGTATTGTGGTGTGATGTGTGTGTTCTGGTGTGGTGTGTGGGTGTGTGTATTATGGTGTGGTGTGTGTATGTATTATGGTGTGGTGTGTGTGTGTATGTAATTTGGTGTGGTGTGTGTGTGTTATGGTGTGGTGTGTGGGTGTGTGTATTATGGTGTGGTGTGTGTGTGAGTGTAATTTGGTATGGTGTGTGTGTGTGTGTGTGTGTGTGTGTGTGTGTGTGATGGTGTGGTGTGTGTGTGTATTATGGTGTGGTGTGTGTGTGTAATTTGGTGTGGTGTGTGTATGGTGTGTGTGTGTGATGGTGTGGTGTGCCTGTGGAAACAGAGAACAACTTGTCACTTCTCTCCTACCATGTGTGTCCTGGGCCTGAACTCAGACTCTCAAGTTCTGTGGCAAACCTCTTTACACTGTGACCTGTCTCAGCACACCTGCACCGGTTTCTCACGTCTTTCCATGCCAAGGCTTGCAGTTCTTTACTTGAGAAGCTTCCTTCTTTGTGGCACTCCCAGTCAATAGTTCATGGACCTCAATGGCCTTTACACAGGACTTCTGAGCTGGAGGAGGAATCAGCAAACTATTGTTACTGTGGCCAGGAGGGGAAAGGCTGGCCAGGGACGACTTTCCCTAAATTTCTTTTAGCCGCAGTTTAAAAGCTGAAGCGCCCTTTTCAAACTAAATCTGACATGGAACTTTGGTATAGAATCCTAACCCTGAGGGACCTCTTCAGACCCTCTGGAGCTGAAGGCATTTCAAGAATGAGAGCATTGCAATTATATCCAGGGGGTGTCAGGCCAGGTGTGTGACAATTGGGACTGGCATTTGTCAAGGTGGGAGGGCCAAGATGGCGGCTCTCCTAAAGAGGGAATAGTTTGGAGGGAACCAGTATTTGGAGGAGTAAAAGACTTCATTTTTCTTTTCTTTTCTCTTCTCTTCTTTTTCCTTTCTTTCTTTATTTCTTTCCTCTTCTCTTCTTTTTCCTTTCTTTCTTTTTTCTTTCCTTTTCTTTCTTTAAAAAATCTATTTATTATTTATACAGTGTTCTGTCTGTCTGTATGCTTGCAGGCCAGAAAAGGGCATCAGATCTCATTATAGATGGTTGTGAGCCACCATGTGGGTGCTGGGAATTGAACTTGGGCCTCTGGAAGAACAGTTTGTGCTCTTAACTTCTGAACCATCTCTCCAAGCCCTCTTCCTTTTTTTTTTTTTTTTTAATTTTTATTTATTTATTTATTTTTAATTTAAGATGGGGTCTTTCTGTGTAGCCCTGGCTGTCCTGGAACTCATTTTGTAGACCAGCCTGGCCTTGAACTCAGAGATCTGCCTCCCAAGTGCTGGGACTAAAGGTACGTGCCTGGCTATTTTCATTTCCTATGTACTTACTTAATTTGCATGTGTAATTGTCCATGCATACATATGTAGAGATAAGAGGTCAATGTTGAGTGTCCTCCTCTATTGCTGACCACCTTATTTTTTTGAGGCAGGGGGCCTCACTGAACCTGGAATGAACTGTTTCAGGTAGCCTGGCTGGCCAGCAAATTCCAGGGATCCTTCTGTATTGCCCCCCACCCCTCTGGGATTACAGGAATGCACCACCACACCCTTTTAGAGTGCTGGACTTCCTGACTCAGGTCTTTATTCATATTCTTCATGGTTTGGTCAGTTTGATCAGCCTGCTTTCTTATAGCACCAGCCCTGGGTGGCACCACCCACAGTGAACTGGGTCTCCCTCATCATCCACCAGTCAAGAAAATGGCCCATAGGCTCGCCTGCAGGACAGACTGGTGGGGGCATTTTCTCAGTTGAGGCTCCCTCTCCTAAAAGCATTCTACTTTGTATCAAGTTGACATAAAACTGGCCAGTACTGCTTACATTTCCCAAATCTGCATGTTTTGACAAATACAAATGCTTTTCTCCTATGGAGCTGGCTTCCACAAATACAGAGTGATTTTTTGATTGTGTATGAGAATTCCTGTTAGAGCTTCTGCTTGCTGAGCACGTGACTTCCTCAGAGGGCAGTACTGTGTCTTCTGCACATGGGGCCACTTTACCTACTGAGCTATCTCCCTAGCTCTGAGTTTTTTTCCTAGCATTATATTACAAGCCTGAGAAGTCAGCGGCTGGTAGTGTTGGTGGATTCCTCTCTCTTTCCTGGGTCCCTAGTTGCCAGCAGCCCTCCTCTGTGCAGCTCAGGCTTGCTGATTTGTGGTAGCCCCAACTTGATAAATAAGGATAGGGAGAACATTGCAGGCAGATTCTGGCCAGGAAGCTCTCAGGGCAACCTTGGCTCCTACTCAAGCCCCAGGAGGATGCTGGAGTCCATCTGAAGTCAGTAAGGCAAGGACCTCAGCTCAGGGGTCATCATAACAAGAGAACCCAGTGGCTTTTTGTGGGAGAAGCCATAGAATTGAGACCCTGCTTTGTGTATCCACACTGCCCCCTGCTGGCCTTGCCTCAGCATAGCCTGAGGACACGGACAGGAAAGGTGGCGGTGGGGCTGCCCGCTAGCCTTGTCTGGGAAAGGATTGCCATTAGGGGAACATTTCGGGAGACCTCAAATGTTAAAAATCTGACTTTTCAGCCTTGTAAGATCTGTGATTCGGCAAGTGTCCCACTCTCCCACACTAATGAGATACAGGAAGAACTATAAAATACTCTTGAAAGCCACAGGAATTAGGACAAAGAATCATGAGTTTTATGACAACCATTTGGTCCATGTAATAGCATCCTTCTGGACATGTCAGGAAGCAGGGATTTGGCCACAAACTGGTTGGAGCAGGATTTGGGCTGGAAGATTACAGCTGTGTATTTCTGCCCTCCTTGTGTGTGAACCTTCAGAGAATTTGGACAGCAGATTTCAAAGGCCACTCATCCAGGTGTGGGTGGAGAGAGAGTCCTCGCTTCAGCGACTCTGAATTGAGTTGGCTGTTGCCTGGAGCCTAGAGCCACTGGGTGACCCTACGGGAGACCAGTCTAGCCTGTTCTGACTCAGGCTCCTGGAAGAAGCATGTGCTTTTATCTTATGTCAAGCCAGCTAGGGGAAGAGATGGAGATATACCAAGAGGGCAGATTGGACCACTCTGCTTCTAATTTTCAGGGTTGGGGAGCACAGCTCCGATTCTGAGGAAAGTCAGTAAATTGGACTGGAAGCTCCCAGGCTCCCCTGAAACTTGCAGAATCTCCATTCAAGGGGGGTACTCCAAGGAAGTCAGCATTCCTCTGTTGAAGAGCTTGCCAGGACTGCAGATCTGAGGCTCCACTCAGACTTGCTGAATCAGAACCTGCGTTTTAAACAAGACTTCCAGGGGATTACACACTCAAGAACCCATCAAAGTTCCCAATGCAGCAGCTTGTAACCTCTGCCCGATAGGATCCTCTGGGGAGTGGGGAGAACTCTGGCTTGGTCCCGGCACCAGCCCAGTTCATTTATTTATTTTTTTAAAACACGGGAACTCGTGTAGTCCACACTAGACTTAGAGTTGTCATATGGCTGAAGAAGACCTTAAACTCTGGCTCCTCTGCCTCTGTATCCCAAGTACTACAGACAGACACTGGAGTGCTTGGTTATGTGGTGCTGGAGATTGAACCCAGGGCTTTGTGTGAGCTACATTCCCAACCCTGCAAAGGTTCCAATATGCTTGGTCTGGCGTACCAGCTTGTCATTGACATGTCTCCAAGCTCCACAGTGCCTTGGGTGGAACTGGCCTTGCCAGCAGGCCAGTACATGTGGGTAAACCTGTTATAGTCTGGGGGTCTTAATCCAGTTAGTTTTCTCTGCCAGTTACAGAGTTAAAAGGCAGGGGAAAAAATCTGGAGAGAGACAGATAGCAGAGGAGAAATCTCAGACACGCAAACAGGAGCAGACAGCTGAAGAAAGGTGTTTATTACAGGTCAGGAAACACACACACACACAGCAAACTCACACAAAGACCCCCTGCAAAGCAGGGGGGTGGGGAGGCTCAGAAAGCCAAAAAAAAAAAAAAATCTCTTCTTGGGGGCTGGAGATTTTTAAGTCTCTGAAGAGTTTCCTCTCCTGATTGAAGAAGAAAGAAGCTTGAAGACAGATGGGATGATTGATATGGATTCACAACATGCCCCTAGGGTTGGGCATGCCGGGCGGACCTAGACACTTCCGCCTAGCCATTTCCGGGTCAAAATGTCTGGTGTGGCCAGGACCCCGTGGCTTTGCATGGTTCCATAAAGCACGCAGTGCAACCATGTGATCTAAGCACATGCGTGGAATAGCCACATGAGCCCGTGTGCGCAGGCGCAGCCCAGCCTTTATAAGCCGGTGCCATATTCCCCGGCCTCACTCTCTCTTGATTACGTGTGTTTTCCGCAGGCCTGTTCGTGTCTGTCTCTCTCTTTCTTATCTTAATAAACTCTTGTTAGTGGATTCTGTCGTGTTTCATGACACTTCCTCGCAGGGTAAGAGCGCCGCCAAATAACTAACAATGATGACTGTTGTGTGCCATGTTCTGAAAAACCTGGAATTTGTTCTGTGGTGGCCGAATGCCTTTAATCCCAGCACTCGGGAGGCAGAGGCAGTCGGATGTCCGAGAGTTCGATGCTAGCCTGGGCTACAGAGTGAGTTCCAGGAAAGGCTCCAAAGATACACAGAGAAACCCTGTCTCAAAACAAAAACAAACAAACAAACAAACAAACAAACAAACAACCCTGGAATTTATTGAGCCAGTCCATCAGGTAGAGACCTGTTGGTGGGAGAAAAGGCCAGCCTTTTGTCTCAGGTCAGGAGTGGGAGGAACTTCAAGTCTGCCTTGTGGTTTCTCCATGTGACTGCACAAAGAAAGGAAAGTGTGGGACTGGGGTTTGATGGTGTCCATCTGCAGTTCCTCAGTTTCTCCAAGCCCAGGAATGTTCTGGTAATTACATACCCAGGCTTGTCTCTACCTTGCCCTTGGATCTCTCAGTTTTAGATGCTCTGGTATAGAGCTGGACCATGGGAAATGTCAAGCTCCACACTGTCCTGGTAGAACCAGGTGGACCAAGCTAAAAGCCACTGTTAAAAATAACACATAAAATGAGGCTGGAGAGATGGTTCAGTGGTCAGGAGGACTAGCTGCTTTTCCGGTGGACCCGGATTCAATTCTCAGCACCCACATGGTGGCTCACACCTGTCTGCAAGTCCAGTTCCAGGGCTTCTGACACCCTCACACAGAGATACATGCAGGCAAAACACCAACAATCATAAAATTAAAAAAAAAAACAACACGGAAACCATGAAAAATATTACTTGAGCCTTTCAACTGCCATGCATTTATTTGCCAGGGTTTCACTATGTACCCCATTCTGGGCTTAAACTCATCAGTCGTGTTTCAGCCCCCTGAGCGCTGGAATTAAAGGCCACACCACCAAGATGTAGGCATTACTTTTATCTTATTCAGTAGAAACATTAAAATATAACATGAATTCCTGCTTAACGTCAAAGGACTAGGGAGTGGCTAGCATGGGACTCTGCCTCCAAATCCCGTTGACTTTGTTACTGCCCGTGCTCAGGCTCTGCTGTTGGCCTTAGTCAATGTATTCATTATAACCTGGGCACGGGAGAGGCACAGGCAGGAGGGGGAAGAGTAGTCATCACACTGAGAACTTCACCTCCCAGTCATTAGATAAAGGAGAAGATAACTTGAAGAGGCAACTGCTGTATGTTCAGTAGGAGTGCTGGGTACTTCCAACAGGAGTATCAGAAGGGAGTTCTGAGTGGCCCAGAGCCACAGGGAGAGGGGAGTTTGTCATCTGTGGGGAAAGGCTCAGCAGTTCAAAGTCAATTGCCTGTAATGTCTTTTTGTTTTGTTTTTCCAGACAGGGTTTCTCTGTGTAGCTTTGCGCCTTTCCTGGAACTCACTTGGTAGCCCAGGCTGGCCTCGAACTCACAGAGATCCGCCTGGCTCTGCCTCCTGAGTGCTGGGATTAAAGGCGTGCACCACCACGGCCTGGCTGTAATGTCTTTTTAAAAAATATTTTTTGAGACAGGGTCTCACTATGTAGGCCTGGCTGCACTGGAACTTGGTATATGGAGCAGGCTGTTCTTGAACTCACAGAATTAAACAATATTAAAGGTGTGTGCCATCACACTTGTCTGCCTGCGATATATTTCATAAAAGTGGTCACTTCCTGTAAGTTGCCCTAGGGAGAGGCAGATAGACAACACACACACACACACACACACACACACACACACACACACACACACACGAGAAATGGAGGTGCAGACTATAATATGGAGGGCCATCCAGATAGACATGGGAAATGTTACTTAAAGTATAATATGAATATCAAAAAAAATTTATTTTTAAAATGTGTGTGTGTGTATGTGTGTGTGTGTGTGTGTGTGTGTGTGTGTGTGTGTGTGTGTGTAGGAGCCTGTGGAAATCAGAACAGGGTGATGGATCTTGTGGAACGGGAGTTACAGGTCATCGTGAGCTGCCTGATGCTGATGTGGGTGCTGGGAACTGAACTCAAGTCTTGTGCAGAAGCAGAAGGCGCTCTTCACCACTGAGTCATCTCTCCAGCACCAGGAACGGAATCTTTAAATTGTGCTTAATTCCGAGGGTGGGAGATCCAACAAGGCAGCAGATTTAGCATCTTTGAAAATCTGCTTTCAAAACCTGCTTTACGTCCATCTTTAGCCAGCAGGCTTTTTGAGCATGGGCAGGAGGAAGAAAGACAGTCTTTGCAGAGTTTGGCTCTCCCCTCTGGTAAGGTGTCCGCCATATTTCTGAGGTTTTTGTCTCTCTCTTTCTTGTTATCATCCCTTGTTCTCTTCCCTCACTCTCTGGCTCTCTGGGGCTTGAGTGGCTTCTTGAAACACAAGTCTAGATAGTACTTCCCACTATCAACCTCCCAATTCCCCAAGGGTACCTGGCCTGTGAGTATATGGCTGATGTAGAACAAGCCATTAACAGTTTGTGTTAAGCTATTAATAACATGCACGTGTGGACTCCTTTCTACAATACAGAATACAAATGTGTCCTTTATACTACAGGATACACAAATGCCACCATCTGCCCTTCCTGTCTCCTCTCAATAGGACCATGTTTGGAGATCCTGTTTGTGAAATGTAGAATGAAAAATACACTCATTCTGTTGGAGCACGAAGTGGCACTGAGCACAAATGCCAGGGGTTGCCCAGGACAGGTGTGGCAAATGACATGATGTGAGCACGGGCTCTCCTAAAATCCCAGACCTGAAATCTTTCCCATTTTCATTAATTTTATTATTTTCCATGTATATGTGTTTTGCCCCAAGGTATGTCTAAAGGACCTGAAGGCTAAAAAGGAATGTCAGATCCCCTGGAACTGGAGTTACAAATGGTAGCTGCCATGAGGTTGCTGGGAATTGAACCTGGGTCCTTTGGAAGAGCAGCCAGTGCTCTTAACTGCTGAGCCATCTCCCCAACCTGGCAGTATTCATTCTCACATTTTATTTTTTGGTTCTGGAGGCTGGTCCAGAGCCTTGCACTTGCTAGGCAAGTGCTCTATCACTGAGTTAAATCCTCAAGACTTTAGGCAGTATTCTTTACAAGTTGGTTTTCTTAGGTCTAAATAGAGTGTCTGTTTTGTAAGTGACAGGACGTGGGGGAATTCTGAAATGTGGTGTTGGGCATTCTTGGGTCTTGGTAAGCCATGCCTTCCAAAGCCAACCCTCTCCACTCACTGCCTAGCTTGTCAAAGGGTTTGCACAGAATCAGAAGGAGGCAGGCTTAAGCATAAGGCTCTGGGAGGTCATGCAGCTCTCCTGGCCGAGCAAGGGCTTGACCCTGAGCAAAGGCTCAGGTTAAGGCAGATCCGGAGAAGAAAACATCACCGCCAAGTAGGGTGTGGTGGTGCCTGCATGTTAACCAGCACTGGAACGGCAGAGGCAGGAAGATCAGGAATGTAGGGGCATCCTTAGATAAAGAGTGAGGCAGAGATGAGCCTAGGCTACGTGAGATCCTTGTCTCAAGAAAACAAAAGGAAAGGAAGGAAGCACTATAACCGCTCAGTGACCCCAATCTGACCTTGACGTAGATGAATCTCACTTGGTCTTCTCAAAAAACGTGATTGAAAAGGCACGAAAATGACACAGGACAAGCACCATTTCCACCTTGCCTTGCAGTTGTCTGCACGGCTCAGTTTAGGGAGTAAGTTAAAAAATGTTGTTACCTTACTTATTTCAGAATCTTGGCCTGCTTCCTTGGAGAGAGGATGGGTTTGTGTGAACCAGTCATATCTGGTATTTGTTTGCAAAGTTGGTTTAACATCACTTAGGAGATGGGTGTTCTGCACCCTGCCACTAAGCCGTGTACTTTGATGTAGACACAGGAAACATCCTTTGTGCGTGTGCATGTGCGTGTGCGTGTGTTGGTGTGTATTTGCGCATGCATACTCGAGTGGTGCACTCATGTGGAAGATGAAGGTCCACATCGACGTCCTCCTCCATCACTCTCTACCTGGTTTTTTGAGACAGGGTCTCTCAATGAACCTGGAGTTCCATTCAGGTAGGTAGACCAGCCAGACGGTAAGCCCCTGGAACCCTCCCATCTTTGCCTCCTAGCTTATCATTTATAGGGATGCACTACCACACCTGGCTTGAGTGCTGGGGATCCGAACTCAGGTCCTCATGCCTGTGCAGCAAGCACTTTATCCACGGAGTCCCCTCTTCATCCCCAGATGCACCCCTTTATGTAGAACCCCCCCCCACTAGACAAAGCACATGCAAGCACTCGATATTTTTTAGTCTTTATTTTTTAAGTAAAGAAATCCCATTGAATCAAAGATAAGAAAATTACAGTTTTTGTTTGTAATGATCTTTGTTCACCACCACACGGAAAAATCAAAGTAGAATCAAAAGTAATGTGAGAACACAAAATGATCAAGGACGCCATTGTTGAGTAAAGTTTCTTAATAAAGGTAAATATCCTCATATTAGAAAAAGTTGCATTGCTAATTGCAAGTCCGAAATGCCTGGTGCTGGGAGAGTCAAAAGACACAGCAGCACAGGGGCTTTCAGAGCATGAACTCCAAAATATACTATTTCCAGGGCAGCCTCTGGAGTTCTGGAAAACCCAGAGAGAACAAAACAAAATGGACTAGAGTCGGGAATGTGAACGTGATGGTTCTCAAAAATCAATCTGGAAGCAGATCTGCCAGTGTGAGACTGGTTGGTTGGAGTTCACCCGGGAAAAGGAGGGAGGCGAACCGGCCCCCTCTCCCGCCCCAGCCCTGGGTCACTAAGGCAGCGGCAGTCGGGAAGTTGCAAGCTCAGGTACAGTGAAGGTCTGCCTGAGGCTGCGGGAGAGACCCAGGTCACCTGGACCGGGTGTGGGGATGGGAGTGACGGGGTTCTACACAAGACTTGTGCTTTAGGAAAACCAAAGAGGCCAAAATGAAGACCAAAGGGAGCCTAGCTCCATAGCCAGGAACTGGGCTCCCTCTTGAGGGCAGCCTGGGAGAGCAGTGGTTGGCTCTGGGGACCAAGGAGGTTGGCAATTGTTTTAGGTGATGTTGACTGCTCTGTGTGTGTGGTCTGGGGGCCAATGCTCACTGAGACTAAGGGTTCTTCTGCAGGTGCTAGAAGTGGCCTGTCTCTAGTTTATGGCAATAGAAGATTACTTGGCTAAAGGGGACCGGAACGGGGAGATGGAAGGTTATGGATTTTGTTACTGACAGGGGTCTAGTTAGAGGCTGAGAACTTTCATGAGACTCAGGGTGTCAGACAATCTACTAATTAGAAATTAATTTCAGCTTCTTTATTAGGCATTGGTAAAAGCTCTACCTACACACATGCTTGGAAGACAGAGGACGGAATCTTCCAAAAGGGACAGCTGTCTATGTTCTGGGTGTCTGGGGACTGTTGGCAAGCTGGACCATGTGGCCTGTTTCTAAGGACCACTACCAGAGGATGCTGGGCTGTAGCAAAGCACCTGGAGGTAGCCGAGGCAGGCTGGCAGAGCAGCCTTTGCTCTGGATGCCGTTCTGGTTCTTTAGCCAGCAGGGGCCTGTTGCTGTGTCCTTAGCTGTAAATACAGTTTAGAGAAATGGCCCTAGCTTATGAAGAGGGGACACTGTCCTTTGCTTCGATACCAGGTGGAAGAAACCTGGCCCTCAATTGCTCGGCATCTAAATGCCGAGCAGGCCCCTTCTGAAGCCTCTGAGTGATCCAAAGTGGCTTTGGGAAGAGTAAGGCAAAGAAGGCAGGTGGAGGGCTGGTCCAGACCACTCATGCTGTTGGGGGTGAGAGGTGGGGGTGACGTCACAGGAGCCTCTGGGCCACCTGAGGAAATTCTCTGGCTTGGCTGTGGCTCTGCTTCAAACTTTCATAGCATTAGAGTTTGAATTCTTATGCCACAGTGTTGTCATACCAGAGGATTTTCTAGAGGCAAGTTAAGGCTTTCTGGGTAAGAAAAACCATTCCAGATGATACCGTGACAGGATGCTAAAAGTAACACACTTCCTAAGGACTTTCCTGTATGCCTAAAGGAGGAAAGCGCACAAGTTCCTCCACCTCCACATGCTTCTGTGTTCACTTTTGGTTTTCCCTTTGTCTTCTTCTTTTAAAACTGTCGCTCGATGTCAGGATGGAGGCCATGGGAAAAGAAAAGCCTCTCACATCTCTAACACCTGCTTCCGGGGCAAACACAAACGGGAACACACACAAACGAGAACACACACACTGTATCCCCGGAGCTGGCAAACACTCTCTCAAGTCACTTACAAAGAGAGCTCTCATCCGGATGCCAGCCATATAAGCTCAGCTACCCAGAATCCTCAGCTGAGTGCAGACTGGGTTCAGAATGCGCCACACAGGGAGGGCGTCTGTCCTGACAACAGTCCATGCTTTGCCTGGCCACACTGAAGGCCGGAGGTACTTGCCTTATTACCGGTGGCCCTCACCTGCCACGGTCACAGGACTACCCTCGGAATAGCAAGGAAACTATCTTAATGGTGAAGACAAGAAGAGAGGTCAAAGATGGCTTTGGATTCTGTCCAGGGTCCTAACTAGGGAAAGCTGAATGCACACGCTCCTTCTCTCCAAGTCCTCTCAAGAGGAGCTTAGGGGTCTCGATAAACCTGTTTCTAGCTGCAACTTCTAATACTTAGCAATGACTGAGCAAATGATCCGTACGTGGATGAAGCAGTCTTACCGATGATGGAGGATGAGGTAACAGGTTCAGAGAGGTGAAGTGACCTACTGCTCATGGCCAACGTGAGTCCGAGCCAGTGGGCATGAGAAGATAGACTTCCCTTTCAGGAACATTTCAGTAGATACTAAGGTAACTGTTAAGACCCACAGAAAAGAAAAGAATGTGGACGGAATGACACACTTTCCACCTTCTGCTCAGGGATGGATGATGGAAAGTCATCACAGGAAAGAATGGGTTTTCAAGTCTGGGAAACTCCCCACCTACTACACAGTCTTGATAATTTATGTTTTTTAAGCTAGGCAATCCTAACTTGACTGAAGATGATGTCTTCCAATTATTTGGGAAGCAGGGAACACCACCAGGGTAATGTGGGTGTATTCCGCACTTGGGTTTTAATGTTATTCCTGCCACAGAATTGTCTAGATCTATATAATTTATATCCTTGATTTTAAGAGAGAATATTCAAATGTCCTCTAAAAATTTAGCCTTTGGTCCGAGTAAGTCCTTCATAGCCAGCAGACAATTCACATCATCATTAGAAATGGGTGACTTTGGGAAGAGAGCAAGAGGCCCAGAGGAAGGAAACAGGCTGACCTACATAAAGGCTGTTCCCTCATTCATCAGGCAAGCTGGCACCTCCACACTCATGCCTCTGTGCTCTTATTCAGGGTCAAACAAGAATTTCCCTGTCAGACTGCCAAGGTCCCGGTCTCATTTCCATGTCCGAGAGCCCGAAGCTTGAATAAAGAGCTTCAGTTGATTTCATGTGAAGCAAAATGGAACGCCAGTGCCATTCAGAGACACGCACTAGGGAGGCTTCAGCTGGCACACGGGCCCTCCCCCACTCCTAGGGGCTCTGCCTCTCCTTGGTGGGCCTTCAGGACTGCTGCAAAGCCCAGGCTCCCAGGGCAGCTTCCCACTTGCTTCTAAGTGTGACAGTAGGGTTGACTTTTCTTGAAGCAGGTGGTACCCAAGCCACTGCTCTGTCAGGACTTGAAGGGAGCCCCTGACTTCTAGGAACGGTGACTCGACTCTGTTACCTTACTGCTCTCTTTGAAAGTCTGCAGGGATCACCGCAGCGGCAGGGACTCTGTGAGTCTTCCAGTAGCTGCAGGTCGGTGGAGGGAGAACGATAAAGTGCCAGTTTGTGCTAAGAGAACACAGAAAGGGAAAGGCGACAGAGAAGCGATAACCACTGGGGGGCACAGTGACAGGATTTGGAGAGTGTGAAGAAACTAGAGCAAAGCAAACTGAAGACCCCAGACATCTCAGTCTCCCCAGAGAATGCCCACTGATGATGTTACGGGATGGATGATCTCGTGATTGCCAGAACAGTTCTTCAGTTCACAGGTATTCCTGTCCAGTCTCGTGGGCCAATCGATGCCCACACTCTCCACCCCACCTGCCGCCCTGAGGCTGCATTCGGACGCACAGGTGGCTCCTTAAATACCCACACAAACCCACTACTATAGTTCAGTCTGCCCTGGAGCCAAAGCAGACGAGGCAGAGTTAAAAAAAAAAAAAAAAAAAAAAAAGGTGGTTGTTGTTGTTGTTTTTAACAGTATCCAGGCAATTCACCCACAGTTCACTGAATGCCAGAGAGAACCACTGATTGTTCAAAGTGCAGGTTCTGGGGGATTCAAGTACCACAAGGACTTCAGAAGAGGACTTGAACCCGAGAGTGACATTTTGGAAAGATCTACCCAACAGACAGCACAGAGAGGCCAATGATTACAAACTGACTTCAAAGGAACACTCTCTCCTCTCCGCTGGAGATACATTTCTTCAAACTCAGATCCAACTTTTGAATTGTTTGGTATCAAAACCCAGAGTTAGAGGGCCCTGGGACGAAAATTACAAGTGAGTGATTAAGACTCTAAAATCTCTTTATATGAAGGGGAAGGGGAAAAATTGCAAGCCCTGGCATTTACATGCTCAGCCTGGGAGATGGATTCCCAGGCTCCCCCAGAGGGATGTTCTCTCAAAACTCAGTATACCGAGTTTATCACTGAACTTTAGAACTGGTGGCCATCTCGGCAATCTGCCTGGTCTAAGTCCCCTGTTTAACAGGAGAAGAGAGTCAAGTCCAAAACGACTTATCCAGGGTCGCACATCCGGGGAGAAGCAGAGCTCAGCCCCAACGTCTTCTTCCTTTTAGGGACACCACACTGAGATCATACAAAGGCAGCCATACATCAGGCCGTGCTGCTTTGGAGGTCTCTGGGAGCAAAGAGACGCTGTGGCTTATGAGTGTCAATTAAATGAGCCACCAAGACATTTCTAATTTAAAAGCGCTGCAGTATGGTGTTCCCCTCAGTTTGCTGGGTGATGAGAATTCCCTGGGGCACTTGTCAAAAATTAAAATCCCCAGACCCCTTCCCAAACCCACCGAGTCAGCCTCTCTGAGGGGAGGGATCTGGGAGGCTGAATTTTTAGACAAGTGCCCCATGCAACTCTCAGCAGCAGCAACTGGGAAGAAGGTGTCTTAGGAGATGGCGAGAAGGAACTGGCTTTAGACTCAGGGAACTTCCTCTGTTTCAGAGGCAAAACTCAGGCCCAGGTGGCCTCAGGCTCTCAGACCCCCAAAGCTGAGTCATTTCTTCAGCATTGGTCAGAGATGCTGACTTCTTGTTGGGGACTCTACGCGGGCACATACAACTATCACAAAGTGACATCCATCCTTCACGGTTCTCAAGGAAAGGCCTTTCGATTGGCAAAGCAAAATTGCAGTTCGGATGCGTTCCTTAGCAGGAAAACTAGATGTAACTGGCGTGAAAGCAATCAGCTACTGAAACTGGACAGAAGGGTGAGAATCTTGTAGTTTGTCACCATGGCTAACAATGCAATGGAGAAAACCCGTAACTAAGCATAAAAATAGCCTGGAGCTCCCAGGGGAGAGCTGCCCACTTGAGACAGATTGCATGATGGGTGGCCCCCACTGATGGGCTGAGGTTAGATCCAGGTCACTGAGGGAGATGGGCGACCTGAAACTGCCGTGGTTCCAGAGGAGGGCTGCTGGAGCACGCCAGAGTCCGGAGGCCTCACTCTAATTCGGCGTCCATCTGCTCCGTGTCTGAGCACTGGGACTTATTCCTTTCCCATTGGCAAATGGCATTGGCATACTCCACCACCAGCTTATCCATCCATGTCAGTGGCTCAGGGAACAGCACGGAGCCCTCGAAGAAGCCCAGGTGCCCCCCGTGCAGAGGCAGCACAAACATGACATTCTCCCGTTTCTCTGTGGGGGGAAAGGCAGCAGAATTACAGCATCCTATTAACTCCAGAGCAAGAGAGCAAAGGTGAACAAGCCGGGGAGCCTGGGCATTCCTCAGAGGGTACCGAAGTGGGTATCCAACCATGTGCACCGTGCTGCCTTTTCTCAAGTGGGCAGGCATCAGCCGGACCTCATGAGTTTGGTGTATAATGAATGGGCACTAGAAGGGCTGGGGACACAGCTCAATAGGAAAACAGTGCCCTAGCATATGAAACCCCCCAGAGGTCAATCTCCAGCACTGCCAAAATAAAGAAGTAACACCCAGGTCAGAGAATGGGCATCAGCTTCAGGACTCTTAGAACTCCTACTTAGAGCTCTGCAAACCCAAGCTGTACCCTGCCCCCCCACATGACTAAGGTATAACCTGACGGGTGAAAGAGAGTAAGTCAGGAGTCCACGCTGTGCTGGGGGTATCAGAGGGCCCCAATAGCTTCTCATTGGCTATGCTCCCCAACTTTGTGTGCCTTGATTCCTCAGGGTATCTTGCTGAAATGCAGACTCTGATTAGGTAACTCCAAGGGTGGGAAGGCACAGAGGAGAGGATCACGGCACTACAGAGTGCCCTTTGTCAGAGAAAAGGAGAGCGTAATGCTAACAATGCTTTCTCATGCCAGGCATCAATCTTCAGGACTACGGCTTAAGCTACAAGGTGTGTTAAAAGATGCCCCGGCTCCCAGTGCCATGAGCTAAATGGCTATCCTGAGAGCTGAGGGCTCGGAGCTGGACTTCGGGTCCATGATTAGTTTGGCTGCCATGGCTACTGGAGAGGTGTGGAAAGAGGCAGCCAAGTTCAGCAGGAAATGTTCTTATTTTTTTTTTGGGGGGGGGGGTCTTATCTCACTCCCTCCGTTCTTCCTTTTCTGGTTTCTATTTTGTACATTTGTGGGATAGCATTAGTCCTGTGAAAGTTAGTTTTTGGTTCAGGAGAGAAGTGCTCTTGCACGGGGCCGAGTGGGCTGAGGAGTGGTGTGCTAGGAGTCTGAGGGGGCTGGGGGTTGACAGGAGAGAGCTTCTGTCATGGAACAGGCCCTCCTCACACATGCAGCCTTGCTCCTGAGTAGGACAGAAGCTCTGTGAGGCGGAAGCCTTTCCTCTCTTATCTCCTCTTGCAGCTGTGGGTGGGGGGCGCAGGGTTAGCTCTTCCTTTAGGCTACTATCTTTACAAGAGGAAATGTAATCACAGAGGACTGGAGATGATACCCCAGGGATCTGAAACTACAATGAGAAGTCATTGGAACTCCCAGCCTTTCCTCCTGCTTCCTCTCCCTGCCTTCCCTGTAGTGCCGACCACAGAATGGATTGAGTCAGCACAGCGTTTCCGAGAGCAATGTTCTCTGCCATTCAGCTGCTTCTAACTTCCAGGCTGTCATCGGAGGAAGCAGACCTGGCTTTGTTTTGTTTTGCTTTTTGGGCCAATTTTAGTTCTAAATATCTCTTTGAGCTAGGCTCTCCCATTTAATGGGACAATAACTCTGGGACAATCCTGCTAAGGAACACTCTCTTGGTGATAGACATCAAGAATATCCTGTCTCCTGCACCAGGATGGAGGTCTAGAAGGTTCTACCCAGGGCCCTTTGCAACCTAGGACTATCAGTCGATGAGCTGCCCCTCTCCCAGAGGCTCCCAGAGGCTCGTCTCTGCGCACTGACAGAACAGTGGAAGTGGGAACATTTACAGGGGTGTCTGCTGTGTGGCTGGGGACAGTGGGAGCAACTCACCTGAGAGAGACTTTGGAATGGTAAGAAGGCTTTCGTGCACCAAGGGGTCGTCAGCTGCATTAACCAGCATAAGAGGCACGTATATCTGCAGCAAGAAGGTAAACTGGAGTTAAACGGCTCGCTCCCTACCAGACAAGCCTTTGAAGCAAAAGGAACCCGCTCACAGCTCCGTTTGTTGGACTGGAGCCTTAGGGGGGCCTCACTGTCACTGGCAGCGAGATGAATGGCAGGTCTGCTGTGAGCGCCACCTGCCAGCAGGTTATATAGGAGCAACGCTGCCCGTGCCTTAGGAGACCTGTGTGCTCATGGGAGACAGGCGTAATGTGCACTTAGTGACACTCACTAGTATTTCTGATTATCTTTAGTGTTTCAGATTAGTCACACTTCTCAGAAAAATGACAGCATGAAGATGTCTGTCTGTCTGTCTGTCTGTCTATCTATCTATCTATCTATCTTTCCTTCAGCTTACATTATAAAAAGGAAAACTGAAGTGCATCCCACTAGAGGGAAAGGGGACCTTTTAGAAGAGTCTGAAAGATGCAAACAGGAGTGAGAACTAGCTGCGCACACTCATAATCCCAGAACTTGGGAGGTGGAGGCATAAGAATTGTGAGTTCAAGGCCAGCCTGGGAGATATATACCTATATATCTATATTTATCTCAAGACCCTATTTCAAAGAAGCAAGCATTAGTGATGTCTCTCAGTGGTACAGCACCGAAGGGGCAGGTGGAAGGCCCTAGGTTCAATACCTATTTCAACACACCTCACAAACAAACAGGAGTGGGCTGGAGGATGTCAGGGAGCTCTTGGAAGGCCTGTGCTCAATATGCTCATTAGTAAAGCAGATAAAAAGAGCCTCCTTCTGGTTTAGAGTGGAGACGGTGCTGAAGGGGGATCTCAGACCATCCCGAGCTGCCATCCGGACATACTGAACGGCTGTGCTCTCCTGGAACTCCGGCATGCCAAAGGCCTGAGTGATGACACTGACTCAGGAGAACCCATACCTAAGACAGCCACAGAACCGTGATTCACAACCATCCCTGTGAGCTGAGGATCCGTGGGCCAAACCCACAGATGGACACTGATAAGTGGGGAGCCGTGTGCTGGTGCAGTAAGAGCAACCATGCATGGCAGAATCAAAGACTGGTCTGTGCTGGTTCAGGTAAAAATATGGGAACTGTGTTGGCCACAAACTAGTAAACATAAGGTAGCTGCTAAAAGAACAAGTCAAAAAACAGCCACCTTTCATTTTTTAAAATTATATCAGCTTGTGCATCTGCGTGCGCTCATGCATGCGGGTCAGAGGACAACTGGGGAGCTACTTCTCTCCTTCCATTATGTGGGCCCTGGTTTTGAACTCAGAACTCCAGGCCTGGCGGCAAGCGCCTTTACCTGCTAAGCCATCTTGCTGGCCTTCTTTTTGTTTTTGAGTTGTGGTCTTTCCATGTAGCTCTGGCTGGCTGGGTACTTGCTACGTACCCCAAGTTGGCATCAAACTCACAGCAATCCTCCTGCCTCAGCTTTTTGAGTACTAGTTATTACAGGTACATGCTACTTTGCCTATTACTCGTTTCAGAAGGCAAGTTCCTTCTCACTTTGATACAAAACTCCACCCATTTTATGCTGGGTTTACCAGGTCACAGCAGAAATCTGGGTGTTTGGTCCTAGACAGCACGTTAATAAGATACATGTGGCCATGAGAAAGGGTCAAGGGCACAAAGGAAGCCAGATGCATCACCCATGAAAAACCACCCCAGAAAACAGGTGCTTCTACTATTCCACTGTCAAAGGATGTCTAAGGATAAGCTAGATGCTGCAAGCAATTTCACAGACTAAAGAGAAGTCTGGTCAGAGTGCTGCTCTGGGATTTAGAGTGTGGCAGTCGCAGAGAGGGCAGCTGGCTCAGCACAAAGTCCACGTGACCAACTAAAGTGATGCTGACCAGACGCTGGCTCTGCTTCCATCAGAGAAATTAGGAAGGGTATTTGCTGAACCACGGGCCAAGCTGGCTGTGGTAACACTGATTATGAGGTGGCTGCCACTCACCCTGTGCAGGTATCTCATGCAGCTCTCTTCCTCATAATATTCCTTCAGGGAGTTATAGCCATGGAACTTTCTGGAACACAAGCACATATATATATATATACACACACATGTTTAGAACTGAGCTGATGAGTCTCTGGTTTCCACACTAGCTCAGTGCAGTGGCTGAATCCGCAGGCAGCAGCTTCACCACGGTTCTAGCTATTGCACTAAAGCGAATGTAGGAGGCAGAGTGGAGTCAAGAGCATGGATTTGGGATCTGGATTCAAATCCTGGCTCTGCCACTTTCGGGTTGGGTAATCTCAGGCCAATGCTCAAGTTTCCTGGGCCTTGGCTGTCTCACTGGAAAGTAGATCAAAGACAGGACCTTCCTTGATGGTGCCGTGAGACTTACAGTATGGAAGTGTTTACGCACACCTTGCCTGGAGAAATATCAGTAGCAACTGTTACAGTCATCATTGACTGCCTCATCTTTTGAGGTAGCATACAATTGTTTAAGGTGTACAGGCATGCATGGGCTAGACCTTTGTTTTCAGCAGGGTCACCCTGGAGCCGCTGGAATGAAACACGCCAGAGTAAGATGTGACAAGCACACTTTGAGGTTACCAGTTCTGTCCACGCAAGAAGCAGTACCTGTCACCGACCACCTGAGCTTTCACAACACCAGAGAGGCTTGCAGCTCTGCTCAGCTCTGTGCTGAGAGGCCTGGAGAATTCAGCTGGGCCTCTGATGTCCTGATACCCCAAATTCTACCGCTGGCCAGAAGGCCTCTGAACCTCCCTTTCCTTTCTACCTGAGGTGGGGCCCCTAGTCTATGAAGGTGGACCTTCCATTTCGATTCAGGTCTCTGAGATGTCCTGCCTCCCCCGGAGCTTTGGATCTCTTCCACTTCCAGCCTTCTTAGGTACCTCAGTCTGGAAATGACCTAGAAGGTTCAGGCTAGACCATTAGGGTCTGCCGGTGGGGAGGAGACTGTGTACAGGGATCATATCCAGGATGTGTGAATCTGTCCTCGGTAGTCTCCCCAAAGCAGTCCATTCCTCCAGCATGGCTGGTGACCACTCTGTGAGGACGCTGCCAGAGTGGTTTGATTACAGAACCGCTACCATCCAATACTACTAGTGATGAAGAGCTTTACAAGAATTGAGAGACTTTTTCTTTTGGGTTTCAATTAAGAAGATGGATGGGAAATTTATATTAAATTAAAATTACTTTTCTCTCCTTATTAGGCACCACAGTAGGTTATATACTGTATCCTAAGAGGCTGCTAGGCATCATTTGTTTCTGTGGTAGTTTGAGTGTAACTGACCCCATAATCTCACAGGGAGTGGCACTATTGGTGGCTTTGTTGGGGTGGGCGTGACCTTGTTGGTGGAAGAGTGTCATTGTGGGTGAGGGCTTTGAGGTTTCCTTTACTCAGGGTACTGCCCAGTGTCTTAGTCGACTTCCTGTTGCCTAAAAGATGTAGGACTCTCAGCGACTTCTCCAGCACCATGTCTGCCCACCTGCTGCCATGCTCCCCACCATGATGATAATGGACCAAACTTCTGAAACTGTTAGCAAGGCACCCAATTTCCTTGTAAGAGTTGCTGTGGTCATGGTGCCTCTTCAAAGCAATAAAATCCCTAACTAAGACAATTTCCATCTTTTAAATATATTAGCAATTCCATAGTTTCTATTTGCTTTGACAAGACAGTAACCAGCACCTTCAAGTTTACCTGGTGTGAAGGGAATCTCATGAAGAAGAAAAATAGAGCTCTCACGGCCTCAGGCCAATGGCCACCCATCCAAGGACGACCTGCTTGCTTTAGGCTATGTCTAAAGGTCTCAAGGGATTGTGAAACGTGAAAGACAGTGACAAGGTCTGAGACCAACTCCACAAGTAAAGCCTCTAACTTCAATTAGAAGGTGCTGGAACCAGCAAAGGTGAGCTCACAGGTGTCACGAGTCCAGGCAGGGAAAGACAGACTGAGAGAAGTGGGTGGGGATTACATCTTCCACTGAGAAACACCTTCACCTCATCCCCACCCCAGAAAGAGATTCCCTGTGTTGTCTGAAATTTACAGGTCTCTTGGTCTACCTTGGGTCACCTGCTTTTGATGGACTCAGCCATCGATGTCTGGATGCTTACCATGTTTAAAAACTACTACTTGGGGGCACTGATCTTGCCCTGTGTTGAGGCAGGATATATAGGGACTACTACGTGGGCACATCTCACCCTCCAGTTCAAGCTGCCTGGGCCACATGGGATGAATGGTCATAGTCTACCCATTTCCAAGAGATGAGGATTTCCCTTCGATCTCTAAGCAAGTGGAGCAGGGCAGTGGCGCTGGGCAGAGCTGACTGGCAGCCTCTGGGGGCCTTGGAGACCCACCTCATCACGTTGTCGTCAATCTGCATCAGGGATGTTGCTGTGTAGAGCCGGCTCAAGTCCGTGTCCTCCAGGCTCTGGGGCTTCTTCACATGGTCTCCAAAGAGAGCTTGTCTAGAGCAAGACACAGACATGAACGAAGTGATGTAGGAGAAACCACCCCAGTGGAGCCTACTTCCCTGCGCCCAGGCAGGCCAGGAGTGCCAGTCGCCATGGGACCAGGGAGATGGTAAATTAGACATACAGCCCTCCAGTTTTTGATTCATTTTGGTTTTTGTTTTCCTGTGTTACTGGGTATTGAATCTAGACTCTTAAAAAAAAAAAAAAGGTTTATTTATTTATTATGTATACAGTGTTTTGCCTGCATGTGTCCCTGTGGGCCAGAAGAGGGCACCAGATCTCATTGCAGATGGTTGTGAGCCACCGTGTGATTGCTGGGAATTGAACTCAGGACCTCTGGAAGAGCAGCCAGTGCTCTTAACCTCTGAGCCATCTCTCCAGCCAGGCCCCAAATGTGTTCACTTCTTCCTCTTCCTCCTCCTCTTCCTCCTCCTCCTCCTCCTCCTCCTCCTCCTCCTCCTCCTCCTCCTCTTCTTTTCTTTCTTTTTTTGGTTTTTCGAGACAGGGTTTCTCTGTGTAACAGTCCTGGCTGTCCTGGAACTTGTTTTATAGACCAGGCTGACCTCGAACTCACAGAGAGCTTCCTGCCTCTGCCTCCGCCTCCCGAGTGCTGGAATTAAAGGCGTGCGCCACCACCTCCGCCACCACCTCCCCGAATCTAGACTCTTAAGCATGCTAGGCAAGCACTCTATTGTAAGCGATCGCCCCAGCTCTTATATTTTATTTCTATTTTTCAATTAGCCTGGTCCCCTGTAGTCCAGGCTAATTTTAAATCCCCTGCATAGCCCTGGACTCCTGAGCCTCCTGCCTTTACCTCCCACATTCATGGATCACAAGCACTTGCTGCCATGCCTGGTTCCCAAGATGAGCATGTATAGGGAAACGGACATTAAAGCCCTACTTTCCTTCCAGGGTACCCGGACAAACTGAAGACTAGGTTTCAGGTTGGCTGGCTATTATACAAACTTTAGCATAGGAGGAAGCCCAGGAAGAGCCTTTGGGAAGAGTGATGGACAGCAGGCCAAACACGGGGATTCAGGTTTACACCGACGCTGATGCCACCAACTGCTGGCAGGTCCTTGTTCCCTTCCACGCTGTTTATGTTGCTTCATGAGGCAGCTAACCAGTAGCCCCTTCAGCATCTGGCTAAATCGGCAGCTCTCCACAGTACACAGGCTGAAAAACTGTGTACCGGAACTCTTGCTATCCACAGGCATTTAGTTTTAGGATATTCCTCAGAGGCTGGATGATGGTGGCACACGCCTTTAATGCCAGCACTCGGGAGGCAGAGGCAGGTGGCCCTCCGTGAGTTTGAGGCCAGCCTGGTCTAGAGAATGAGTTCGAGGACAGCTAGGACCACACAGAGAAACTCTAGTCTTGAAAAACAGACAAAACAAAAACAATAACAACAATAAAATAAACAAAAAAGAGGATATTCCTCAGAGATCCAAACCCCTAGATACTCCAGGACTGATATTTTGGAGGGTGGTGGTGAGATGGAATAGGATGGGGTCTCTTTGTGTTATTCAAGCTGTTCTCAAACTCCTGGGCTCAAGCAATCTTCCTGCCTCAACTTTTTGAGTAGTTTGAGCACATGACAAGGACATGTGCCACCATACCTGGCTTTAGGATATGCATGTAACTCTGCCATCTCCTGTATGTTTAACCATCTCTAAATTACTCATAATACCTAAGACATTGGGAATGGAGTGGAAACAGACACTAGACTTGGGAATATATATACTGTTTAGGGAATGAGTAAGAGGTAAACTTGCGGATGTGAGGGTGATGGGGCTGGCTAGGCCGGTGACTCCATCATTCCTCACAGCTCCCTGTGTGTCTCTACAAAAACCACATGCTTGGTTAAAGTGGACGACCTTCCCTAAATAGAGAACGGTCTTCAGTCAAGGGCACACAAGCAGCTATGCTCCCCTGATGGAACCCCCAAACAAACTCTCAAGAGGTGAACTTGCACACATTCGGCAGAAAAAACCTTTGCAGGGCTAAATGTGCTTCCCACCCGCTGTTGTTTGAACCTGTGCATCTGTGGAGACAGAGGCCCGGGTCCATACAGCGGCCATTTCTATGGAGAGGAATGTCCACCGAGGACAGGATGATAAAGACAGGGATGACAACGGGCAGGGTGGACTTCCCTTCCAAGCTGGTGCTCTCAGTCACGCAGCAGAGGGAGGACTGAGTCTGCTCTGAGGGTTGGCACGACAGTGGGAAACAGTCATGCCAAAAATGCAGTGTTCTGGTATCCATTTATAATCTATCTAAAAGGAGAGCAACATCCTTCCTTAGGACTTACTTTTTCCCAAATAAGGTGGCAAAAGACTGAATTCGTAGCCTAGAGTTTCCCTCAGATTTCAGTGAGCTGGCTTTCTATGGTAAACACACTAACATGCCTTCCCAATTTGTTAGCAATTGCATAATGAACCTTCGGGACTTTTTAGCAACACTCCCTTTCCGCAAAACAAATCTTCCCTTGGAGGACTCTCTGTCCATTCTAGAGGTGCAGACATATGGACTTTAAACTTGGCATCAGCAATCTAGCTTCACCCTGTCTGGCTAGAGAGCCTCAGTAAATCCCTAGACCCACCGGAATGTCGGCTGGGCTGCACCCAACTCAGTGTGCACGTGACCGATGTTCAAATCACAGGAAGTGGGTGCGCTTGCTGACAGGAGTCAACCGACCTGACACAAGGACCTGAGGACATGCCCCGCGGCTCTGTAGTTTGAGGGGCTGTGAGCTCCACCCTTGCTCAGGTGCCATGTGAGTCCACCCACGGGACGCTCAGCTTGCCCTGGGGTGTGTGGCTAAGCCAGGCTAGACAATGTTGTTTTAACCACTAGGGTGGAGGGAGGAAATGAAGAGGTGGGCACAGGGCTGCACGCCTGTGGGCCCAGTATGAAGGAGGCTGCAGCAGGAGAATTGCTTGACCTTAAGAGTTTATGGTCTCAACAAAGTGAGACCACATCTAAAACACCCCCCACCCCCAAATCACTCCAAAACAACCAACCAACAAAAAGGACCAAGAAACTGATCACTCAGAATGCTTTTTTTCTTAGGGTGGTGCCAAGAGTCCCCTCCCAAGTCCGTTTCTTGAGTGTTCCTTGGGTGCCAGGCTCTAGGGCAGAGCTGTGACTATTTAATACAGGTCCTCATGTTGTGGTGACCCCAACCATAAAATTATTTTAGTTGCTACTTCATAACTGTAACTTTGCTACTGTTATGAATCAGAATGTAAGTATCTGTGTTTTTCCGGTGGTCGCAGGCGGCCCTTGTGAAAGGGTCATTCTACCCCCAAAGGGGTCATGACCCACAGGTTGAGAACAGCTTCTCTGGGGCAGGGGAGTGAAAACATGTCCAGCAAACTTGAGGCACAGGACAGACCCAGGGGAAGCCTCAAAAAACCAGCCTCGTGCGTGAAGGGCAACCTAGGTGGGCCTTAAAGGAATGGTGTGGGCCCAGTGGGCGGATTCTGACAAGGACAGAGGGAGCAGAGGTCTCCACATGCTCGGGTCTAGCTGGAGGGGAAGGGAAGCGACACGTAGAAGGGAGAGAACAATGGGAATAATTAGAACAAAGCCATCAGTGACACCCTTGGCCGGCTCCTGCACCCCTTGGCCGGCTCCTGCTCCTGAGCCTGAGCTTCCTGCCATGTGGCTAAAGTTGAGACTGGCCAAGACCCAGTCTTGAAGCCCTCCTCAGAAGCATCCTGAGGAGGAAGGCCACTCAGACAGTGGCAGGCCACCTCAGGGCTGCTAATTGGGTCAAGAATGGCATGTGAAGAGCTTCCTTGTCTCGTCTTAGCGGGCGTTACCAAGGTATCTCCTGAGACAGAAGAGAAGGTGGTATACCTGTGAGACAGGATGATCTTCTTCATGTTGTCGGCCATGAGGAAATTGTAGAATCGGCGGCACTGGTCCCACTGCATGAAGGTCTCCTGGGCCCTGGAAGAAGCACGGCAGCAAGTGAGACAGGCCAGGACTGCCATGCGGGCCGCGGGGACAGTGCATGTGGGCCGCGGGGACAGTGCATGTGGGCTTGCGCCCGGGTGCTGGGGCTCAGCTTCCATGTGCAGCATCACACCTCTGGGGAGGACCCTGTGGGAAGCCTCCAGGGCCCTGAAAAGCACGGCTGGCTGCTGCTAGCAGGCCTGACCCCCTCCTGGCCTGCGGAGAATCTGCTCCAACAAATAACTGGGGAGCATAAAGGTGTGTGTGATGTGTTCACAGAACAGAAGCTCCAAGTGTGGAAGGACACACTTCCTGAGAAGCCGCTACCATGTCCGGGACTTCCCTGCCCCGTGCGGGTAGAAACACAAGCATCGACGTCACAGGTGAGCCGCGCCATCACAGAGAGGACACTGTGAACCCGGGCCTAACGTCCTCCTTCTCAACCATCAAGCCACAGCCTGATATCAGCTCCTCCACTTGGCTCCTCCTCTCCTGACCTTCAACTCCCGTTGCTGCGGCTCTGAGAGTCATGTCAGGGTTTTCTCCTGATCTCATTCATTCCTCCCTTGGCTGAGATCCTGACTGAGGGGCTGCAGAGGTAAGGGGGGCAGGGGAGTCCTGGCCATAATGTCACTGTTAGCAGTGCAGCGGTTTATTTAGGTTCAACACCACGGGCGCTGCTTCGTCAAAGTCCCCGGAGCTCACAAGGGCCCAGGGAAGGTGAGGACAAGGACGCCGGACCAATGAGCCACATGCTTCTTAAGGACGGAAGTGTCTGCCCGGGATCTAGGTGAGCCACGGAAGAGAGTGGTGGTCGAGTGTGCCACATGAAACTGTGGCACACGGGGTACCAAGATAGATTGCAAGTGTCACAGAGGGACAGCGCACAGGAGACTCCGAAGGAGCAAGAGAGGGTGCTATAGTCTCAGGCAGCCTTATGCTGATGAGTGGAGCACTCACACAGAGAACCTAATTCACGTGAGTACAGAAGCCCAGAGGAGGGGCTGTTGAGGGCAACAGCCCTTGCTGCTAAGTGACGGACTGAGTTCAACCCACACGGTAGAAGGAGAGAGCTGATCCCCCCAAAACTGTCCTCTGACCAGGCACGATGGCACACATCTTTAATTCCAGCACTCAGGAGGCAGAGGCAAGCAGATCTATGTGAGTTTGAGGCCAGCCTGGTCTAGACAGCAAGTTTTAAGCCAGCCATGGCTGCATGCAGAGACCGTCCAAACAGCAAAATTGTTCTCTGACCTCTACATATGGGTCGTGACATGAATACACACCCAGCCCCAACAAACAACCAGCCAAACAAATGTAATTACAGAGAAGATGATCCCAGAGGTATCACTAAGATCACGTGAGGTGGGCAGGACCCTGTGATGGGGACCGTGCGGCTACTCAAAACCCCTAGAGGAAAAACTTGCAAAGTGCATTTGTGAGAGCCGCTGTCAGATGTAAGAAATGAGTTTTACACTTTGGATGTCAGGCAGGGAGCAGATGAGCCTTCCTGCTCCACCTGCCCGGCTGTCATCAGGGGTGAAAAGGCCCCTCACACCTTCAGCATCTGCAGGAAGAGGAAGTCACACTGGTTCCAAGTATGGAACTTCCCTTCCTGCCCTCAGCGCGGCTGTGAGCCCCAGGCAGCACCAGCACACAGGGGACAATGTGCTTCTCTGGCCGGCCACAAGATTCCATGTGGAGGACGGCAGGATCTCGGCCAAATGTCAATCACGCTCTAGAGAACCAACCTACCTCTTCGTCTCCTTACTATATGAGGCTGATGTGACAATAGGCAATTGTGTGTCTGGAGCTCTTAGAGATCTCAGGGAAGAGCACTTCACCATCCTAGGTTCCTACTTTACTCACTGCCTTATGTGAATACCTTATTTTGCTAACTGAGCTGCTTACCTGCAAACAGCAGGTGGCGCTATTGCTGCAAAATGCAGGGAAACTTGTTTATTGAGAGGATGGGAGGAGAGGAGAGGGAGGAGGGGAAGAAAAGGACAAATTTGTCACACGCTTCCTATTTATAAAACCCAGTGCTCTCTGAACATGAGGTTAGCACTCACAGCAAGCTCCCTGAAGGGGATCTAGGGGTTCCTAACACCAAAGATGACAGGGTCCTGAACACTGGACCAGCTGTCAGGTAGAAGCAGGGACGGCCCCTCATCTCCAGGCTCCGCTCCCTTAGATGTGGTGGAAGGCTGTCCCCTCATTATCTCTTCTTATCCAAGTGACTGGGCGGGACGGATTCTGGCTAGCTCTGGTTCTACGTGACCATGAACTGGGAGTTGGATAGTTCTCATTGAGCCCAGATAAAGGGAGTATGTATGCCTTTCAGCCACCTACTGAAGGCTCCCAAAGGACAAGAGGCTAACCTAGTCCAAAACGCCAGAGCTAGAGGCTGTTCAGGCCACCAACCCCAATGACTGCTTCCCACAGAAGCATCTATGAAGTGGGTCTACAAGGCAGGTCCATCAAATGAGCACTTCTATGTAGGCTCACCCCCCTGAATGTATTTCGACATGATCCCCTCAAGTGAGTATTTTAAACCCTGCCTTATTATCGTGTGTGCATGTGATATGTGTGGGTGCACATGCCATGGCACCCACACGAGAGTCAGAGGACAACTCTGCGGAGTTGGTTTTGGCCAGCTCTGGTTTATGTGGGTTTTGGTGATCAAACATGGGTCACCAGACTTAACCAGCAAATGTGTTTACCCACTGGGCCACCTTGCCAGTCACTCTAGTGATTCTCAATGAACTGAGACAGCCGTAGTTCATCAGACTGGCCTTTGTGGTCCCCTGATCTAAGCCATCCTCCCCATTTTCCAGGGAACAGTAACAATGCTGCTGACAGTTAAACTCTGTGGCCAGGCATTGTTCTGAGTACCCCACACAGAACTCATCCCAAAGAGTCTCCAGGCAGGAAGCCAAGGGCTGAGGTACACATTTGCTCCCTACGCCAGCTTCTTGGGCTAGGATGCTGAGAGGTGAATCCTTCAGGTGAGGACACTGCTTAGGTGACTTCCACAAGTCCCTTCAGACACTAGCTGAGACTCAGCGCTCCTGCAGGATGGAGGGATCTAGGGTCACAAGGCCCAGGGGTCAGGTACTGTTGTTTCCTGTGTTCTCTCATTAACCTGTAGTTCTGCCACATTCCTGAAATTCAGACATAAGCTGAGACTCCCTAGGGCAGCCGCAGCTATTACAGAGGCTTTGGTGCTCCAATTCCAGCTCTGATCCTAAAATACTGAGATGCATCTCAGACTTAACAAGCCTGCTGGGATGACTCTGGTGTATGACATGGAAGCAGATCCAGTTGAGTCCAAGAGTTGGAGACTTCTGCTCAGTCCACAAGGTGTTCCCTGGGCCTGGTCTGGTATCTTGGTTTAGCTCAATAAACAAGTACTGTCAACTGAAGGACTCAATGGAAGGGGTGTGTGTGTGTGTGTGTGTGTGTGTGTGTGTGTGTGTGTGAGAGAGAGAGAGAGAGAGACAGAGACAGAGAGAGAGAGAGACAGAGAGAGACAGAGACAGATAGAGACACAGAGACAGAGAGAAAGAGAGAGACAGAGAGATGCAGATGACTCACCTCAGTGCGCTGTACCCCTGGCACACACTGACACAGCACAGGACTTTTTCCTGGTTTGCTTGCGTCTCCCCCAGGTATTTGCACACGATGTTGCCGCCCAGGCTGAAGCCCACGACGACCAGCTGGGTCTGGGGATATGTCTTCTTGATGTAGTTCACCATGGCTCCAAATTCCCACGTACAGCCTGAGGGCAAAAGGTGAGGTCACCCAATTATTTCAGGTGCAACAAATACTGAAGAAAATGCAAGCTAGAGCGTTGCTAATGGTGCCAACACATGGAAAGAGTGAGATACACTGCACATCTGCTAAGGAAGAACAGCCAGGCAGATAGATACCGCTTTTCAGCTACATGACAGGTGCTCCCTCACTAGAGAAAAGTGGGCATTAGTAGTGGTTGTGAGCAGATGCACACATATCAATAGATTTGCAATGCTCTTTTAAAGGTGGGCCATGGTTTACTAGTCTAGATGCTCTTGGGCATTCCAGTAGATCTTCAGGATGAGTGTGAGCACCTATGTTCATGCACAGATGTGAACACAAGCAGGAATTAAGTCCTTCGGGGACTGATTGGCTCCTTAGCTACAGATTGGGGTGGTATACCCACGTGTACAATGATTCATGCTGGTGAGAGCCCAAAGGATGTTATTTACAGGATCTTCTTGTCAACTCTGGGGAGGGAAAGGAGACGAACCCCAGTCCAGAGGGGCACCTGGGATGCTCTGCACGGTTCAGCCAAATGTTCTTGGTGGCATAAGAATAGCGTGCCAAGGGAGGCAACTCATTCAGAGACACTCAGAGGGGCTGAGTGAATGGAGAGGGTGTTGGGCCTGGTCTGCCCAGGAGGAATGATCTCAGCTGCTGCCCTCTGGGAAGCTGTCAGAGCCAAGCTATGCCTCTATAGCTTTACTGAGAGAAAGAGGCTGGTGGACATTTATAGCAAAGGATTTAGCACGTTCTTCTAAAGGGCTAAGGCCAGAGCCTGGGGAGCCAACTTGAGTAAAGCCTAGCTGAGAAATTATTGGGAGCTAGCAGAAGCACAGACCCCACATGCCGGCCTGGAAAAGGGGCTTCACAGTGGGTATGGGAGCTGCTGCCCTGCCACTGGTCCAGAGGGTTCACTCCCCTAAATGGCCCAACCATAGCTTCCAGAATTGGCAAGTGGTGTTGTGGGGCCTAGAACAACTCCCTTCTATCTGTGTACACTGTTTGATACAGACTGGAGTCATTTGGGAAGAGGGAACCTTCATGGACATGATGCCTCCACCAGACTGGGCTGTAGGCAAGTCTGAGGGGCATTTCTTTGGGGGAGGGAGACTAATGATTGATGTGTGTGTGTGGGTCCAACCCACTATGGTGGGTGCTGGGCAGTTGTATAAAAACCAAGGTGAGTGAGCAAGCCACTAAGTAGCGGCCCTTCACGGTCTCTGCTTTAGTTCCTGCATCGCGGTTCCTGTTTTGAGTGCCTGTCTCGATTTCCCCCAGTGATGTGACTTGGCAGTTAGAAGAGGAGATAAACCCTTTCCTTCCCCAAGTTGCTTTTGGCATGGAAACACTATGTATGTGTGTGATGTATCCTAACCTGTCATCAGAATGTCTGGTGATGGGACCTAAAGGGCATGGATGCTCTTTGGAGGGCCTCCTAGATGGTCTGTATGTACCAGTAGGCCTAATAACCATTTCTCTAGTGAAGAAAGGTTTTGTCTAGGCATCACGGCTTGCTCCTGTCATCACAGCATTTGGGAGGCTGAGGCAGGTTTGTAGTCCAGCTGAAGAGACAGAGCAAGACTTTGTCTCAAAAGAGAAAAAAATAAAACAAAGCAGGCCTAATGGTTACACCTTTGTAACCTAGAACCCTAGGAGCATGCATACATGTGTGTATGTTAAAGTAGGATTGCTTGAAGTAGAGGACAGCCTGGGCTATCTAGTGATTTCCAGGCTAGCCTGGACTGCAGAACAAGACCTTGTCTCACAAAACAAACAAAAAAAAAGTAAGCCACTCTGAACTATATGAGAAAGAACTTTTTGTTTGTTTTTCAAGACAGGATTTCTCTGTACAACCCTGGCTGTCCTGGAACTCGCTCTGTAGACCAGGCTGGCCTCGAACTCAGAGATCTGCCTGCCTCTGCCTCCCAAGCGCTGGTATTAAGGGCATGCATCAAACTTCCCAGCAATAAAGAATTTTTTTTTTTTTGAGCTGAGGATCGAACCCAGGGCCTTGCGCTTGCTAGGCAAGTGCTCTACCACTGAGCTAAATCCCCAACCCATAAAGGATTTTTTTGAGGTACAATCCTGTCTTCTGGGTGATCTCAATCCAGATTTCCTTCTCTTTCTATATGCAGTAAGCAATTTGCACAGGTGGGGGCGCTGCGCAGAGTTTTAGAATCGTCTAAAGTAAAGCGATTTTCCACATTTCTCTAGTGCAAGGTTTTCCCAGGAGGCCAGTTCCAGGTCGCCATAACCAGGTCCTCCCTGAAGAGCCTCCCCACCTGACAGAATAAACAGCTTTCCCTTTCCTTCTTCTGCCCCACGCTCTTTCTTCCTAGCCCAGGCTGGCCTGGAATTCACTAGGTAGCCCAAGCTAAGCTATCTTCAACTTGTGACAATCCTCCTGCCTCAGTCTCTCAAGTGCTGCTATTATAGGTATGAGCCACATACACCCACCTTCAAAATCAAACTCTGAATATGCACAGTTGCTTTGTGGTAATGTTCCTCTGCGAAGGGGGAATTAGAAAACCTGTCTGAAGTTAATTACCTCGGCAAAGGGCTGGGGTCGGGCTCAGTGGCAGATGAGCCTGTTTGGCTAATATGTGGCTCTAGGTTTGATTCCCCAGCACTGAAAAAACAAATAAACATCTCTGCAAGAGTGACACAATGCCACAGTGAATGGCAGTGTAGTCCACTGCGTGGGAACTTGCTCCAAATGCTTGTTCTTGGGCTCTTGCCCCAAACCTACTAACCCAGGTGCTCCAGAGGCAGGATTCTACAGAGAGCTTCAGGGTTCTGGCTCAGCTCCCCTTCAGAGGGCCTGAGGAAATGGGCTGTCTCCATTTCCAGTGTGCTGTCAGGTGATGCTGACATTGTTGGTCCAGGGGTCCACTGGAGAATTACCTTCCTGGTTGATAGGGAAGGGGATAAAAGCCTCAATTCTGTTTCTTTTGTTTTTAAAAGGATAGTGCTATTCATAGGTTAAAAAAAAAAGAATTAAAATAACAAATAGCATTTTTTTCTTCTGTTGGAATCAGAAAAGATCATCAAATTTGCCAATAGCCAAGGCTGGGGAGGTTGCAGACAACAGGCTTGCAGGTACGTTCACCGTGAATGAGTGCATGGTGCTGCATGGTGGTGCATGGTGGAACGGAGATCTTGGAATAATGCATCATGGTAACATTATTAATGCTTTTAAAAGTACAGTCCTGTGGCTGGAGAGATGGCTCAAAGGTTAAGTGGACTTGCTGCTCCTGCAGAGAACCCAGGTTCAGTTCCCAGCACTCATATGGCAGCACACAACCATCCTAAACTCCAGTTCCAGGGGATCTTATGTCCTCTTCTGGCTTCTGAGCACCATGCATGTACAAGGTGCACGGACATGCATGCAGGCAAACACCCAAACACGCTGGAGTGGTCTGAATCAGAAATGTCCCCCATAACAAATGTTCAAATGGCATTTGAACACGTGATCCCCGGTTGGTGGTACTGCTTGCAGGTGTTTAGGAGGGGTGGCCTTGTCACTGGAGGCAAGCTTTGAAAGTTTAAAGGCTCAGCTTTGGGGTTATAGTTCAGGATGTGAGCTGTCAACACGCTGCTAGCTGCCATGCCAGTCTGCTGCCTCTGTCCCACCATCATGGACACTAACTCTCTGGAACCAGAAGCCCCAAAAGACTCTCCTATAAAGTTGCCTTGGTCACAGCATTTTATCACAGCAACAGAAAAGTAACACACACACACACACACACACACACACACACACACACACAAATTTTTTAAGTACAGTCCTTAAGCCAGGTATGGTGGCATAAACCCCAAATCCTAGCACTTGGGAGGTGGATGCTGATGGCATGGAAGCGGCGGGGAGGGAGTGGAAGCGGCGGGGAGGGAGGGTCAGGAATCTAAGGTTATTGTTGGTCACATAGCATGTTCCAGGCCAGCCTGGGCTATATGAGACCATACCTCGAAAACCAGAAAAGGTCTAATTCTTTGAATTATTGACACTTAGGACAGAAGGACTGTGAATTCAGGGCCAGTCTGGGTTACATAGTTAGACCCTGTCTCAAACAACAACAACAACAACAACAACAAAAACCCACAGTGTTTGGTCTAGCAATTCCATTTCTGGGAACTTTATGCTGCAGATACAACTGTATGTGTGTGCAAAGATCTATGTACATGGATGTTCCTGGCAACTGCTGTTTGTAGCAGTGAAGACCTTGGAACAACCCCACTTCCATGAGTAATAGAGTAACGGGCAGGGTACATGAAGCATGTACTGCTGTGAAAGAGAAAGATGATAAAGGATCTGACCTGCTGGGTGAATGACAATCCGTCTTCCAGAGGAACCAAAACAAGGAAGGGAGCAGGAAAGGGCGCCATCCCATATGTGTGCTTAGGTTTAAATGGGAAATATATGTGTGCACATATCTAATTGAGTATTTGTGAAAAATTGTGGCAGATACCAATGGGAGAACTGTGGGTCTCATGTCTAATAAAAGCAACCTACCTAGTTCAAATCTCCAGCCAAATAAAGATCCCCAAGGCCAGTTCAACTATGTTAAAGAGACCTGACACATAAGTAATGCAACAGCAGTCTATGCTGGGGACATTATTTGCATAAGAAATGGTTCTAAGAGGATTTTTTAAACACTGTTAAATGTAAAAATCCTTACTTCTCTACCATTTGTTTGGATTTCTGCCTAATGTCAGACTTGGCTAATTACTCATATCTTTATGCCGTATTGTAACGTTGAGGGAGCTGCTATTAGATTATAAACTACATAAAGATGTCCTTGATCTTGCTCCCTGCTGCATCTGTGAGCCTGATGATGCTTAGAGGATGCTTAGTTGGCATAACTCTAGCAAAGAGATGGCAGAGGGGAGGCACACTCTGCTGCAGGCTTTCTGTCTGGACCACACAGATGAAGAAACAACTGTCCACTGAAGCAACTTGTCCTCCCACACACGGTGAGTGAATGGGGATGCTGGCCTGAGTGGAGATGAGTGGGGATGCTGGCCTGGGTGGGGATGCTGGCCTGAGGGGGGATGCTGGCCTGAGGGGGGATGAGTGGGGATGCTGGCCTGGGTGGGGATGAGTAGGGATGAGTGGGGATGCTGGCCTGAGTGGGGATGAGTGGGGATGCTGGCCTGGGTAGGGATGTGTAGGGATGAGTGGGGATGTTGGCCTGAGAGGGGATGCTGGCCTGGGTGGGGATGAGTAGGGATGAGTGGGGATGCTAGCCTGGGTGGGGATGAGAGGGGATGCTGGCCTGAGTGGGGATGCTGGTCTTTGGTACTTGCATCTGAACGCCAAACCTGAGTCTTCTGCTCTGTATCACAAACCTACAGAGGCAATAGTATTGCAGGGGAGTACTGTTCAATTATTAAAGACTTTCTGTCTTCCCATCTGACCTCTTGCAGTACTTCGATTCCAACCTAATTATTTGAGACCTGGAGCAGTCACAAAACTTGGATTTGCTACACAACTGAGGAACAATTACAGCTAATGGTGTATGCTCTTTGGAACATTCATTTCATTACATCGAAACACATTTGATCTGCATAAAAGCCAGCTCTGCCCGGTGCTGGATAAGCTGTTGGTTGTCTATGAAGAGCAGCCACCTATCCTAGGCAAGGAAAGGGTAGTCACGGTGTGTCTGCCTAGTGCCAGGACTGCCCTCCTCATGGCGCTGGGAACTCCTGATGCTCTTAGGCCCACCTTGGCTTCTTTCGCTAAGCACTATAGTAATCTGTATGTCCACAGTGGGGGTTTAGTGAGGTTCTATGTATTTGATCCTCCTGAGATTAGCACCAATAACAAGATTAGACATCTAATCTCACTGTAGCTTTCAAAGACAAGATGACGATGAGCCACTAGCCTGGCTCTAGAGCGATGAGTCGCATAAGACAACAGGACAGTATTGGGAAGAGAACGGGCAAAAAGCAGTTACCTTTTCTTCAAGCCTCTCCCCCCACGGAAAGACAAAGCAAAGTCTTTCTGAAAGCTGCTATTTCAAAAGCTATTCCTGGGCTAGGGATGTAGCTCAGTTGGTAGGGTGCTTATCTAGTATGCAGGAAGGCCTGGGCTCAATCCACAGCACCACAAAACTGGGTGAGGTGGTACAAGACTAGAATCCCAACCCTTGGGAAGTGGAAGTAAAAGGGTCAGACGTTCAAGGTTATCCTTGGCAACACAGTGAGTTTCAGGCCAGCCCGGACTACACAAGACCCTATCTCAAAAAACAAACCAAAAGCCATATCCCCAAATGACATGAACATGACTAAGCAGTCTAAAATATACGAAGCCAGAGACATGGTGTTCCTGTGCGTGCAGCAGCTGAGTCATTCTGTATGTTCTATGCCAGGCATGGGCCTGGCATTTGGTAGGTATGTCACAGGATGTGACGTGAGTAACAACAAAGTTTGAATCATGCTCAACAAAAGCACACACACTGGGCACACACTGGCCAGCATCATGAGTATCGGTCCCACTAAGGTTGACAACATGGCTCGCTGACAGCAGGTGGTTGGGGCTCAGCAACTCCTGTCACTTTTGTAGTAAAGGTACATGAGTCATTTCTTAAAGCCAAGGAGAAGCCACCCAGGATGAGTCACCAGGAAGAAAACAGCTGCAGAAAAGAAGTTAGCTTGCCTTATCTCAGAAAGAAACCGAGTACTTCCAGCTTTGTCTGTCCTGGAAATGCTTTCTTTTCTTTCTTTCTTTTTTAGATTTATTTATTTATTATACATACAGTGTTCTGCCTGCATGTATGCCTGCAGGCCAGAAGAGGGCGCCAGATCTCATTACAGATGGTTGTGAGCCACCATGTGGTTGCTGGGAATTGAACTCAGGGCCTCTGGAAGAGCAGCCAGTGCTCTTAACCTCTGAGCCATCTCTCCAGCCCTGCAATGCTTTCTTATGGCTGCAGGCATACACACCGGGATCTTACACACTGCGATCTTACACACCACGATCTCACCAGAACCTGACAGCGCTTTGCACCTGTCCTGAAGCACATGGGTCCTGCTCCTCAGCATCCATCCCCTAAGATGCTTGACCTCGGCCACATCACTGCCATCTCTTCTTCCGGCCTCCCCATCTCCCTTCCCTTGGTCCACTGCCAGTATAAGAAAGCTTGACTCCTTTTTTTCCCCCCAAGATGGGTTTTCTGTAGACCAGGCTGGCCTCAAGCTCACAGAGATCCACCTGCCTCTGCCTCCCAGTGCTGGGATTAAAGGCTTGTGCCACCACCAGTCCAAGGCTTGGCTTGTTAAACAGAGGCAACACAATTCACATTGTCACTCTGGAATCAGCACCATCCCTACCTGGGCCTGTGACAGTGAAGATGGCAGCTATGTGACAAGTTCACAGAAACATTTAGGTTGATGAACTAATCAAATCCTGTAAGATGGACTGAACAATGGAAACGAAATAGAAACGTCTTAAAATTTACTGTCTGAGACAATAACTACAGTAATTATAATTACTATAATTATATAGTATTATAGAGCCCCACTACTATAAAAAGAAAAGGAAAAGGGCTGGATGGCTCAGTAGTTAAAGCACTGGTTGCTCTTCCGGAGGACCCTGGTTCAATTCCAAGCACCCACATAGTGGTTCACAATCATCCATAACTCCAACTTCAGGGGATCCAATGTTCTTTTCTGAGCTTTACAAGCACCAGGTATGCATGTGGTTCATATACAGACATCCAGGTACAACACTCATATGTATAAAATAAACCTGAAGACAGAAAAAAAGAAAAAGAAAGAAAGCAAAGGAAGGCAAACAGACACAACTGCTGGGCTCGGTGGACACCTGTAATCTCATCACTTGGGAGGTGTGGCAGGAGAATGAGGAGTTCAAGGCTAGCCTTGTCTACAAAGCAAGTTTGAGGTCAGCCTGGGCTACACAAGACCCTGTCTCATAAAACCAAAGGAAGGGAAAGGTAAGTTTACTTTAAAGAATTAACTGTCTGAAGTTCTTTACCACAGGTGTCCTACCGCTCTGAGTTTGGATGCAAGTCTGATGTTCTGATATCGATATTGGTAAGAGCTCCCTTGACTTTCCAAAATGTCCCAGTTAGGACCCTAAATTATATGGTTACTTTAGGAGAAAGGCCTTTCTCCCTTCGAAGATTGGTACTGCCCTTTAGGCACATCAAGGTTTTCTCTCGAAGGCTCCAATCTACATTAAGAACCAGCAAACAAACGAATAATCCTACAGTAGACCAACAGGACACTGAAGTGCTTCTTCACCAAGGAAGAGAACAAGACAGGGTGATACGGCCAGTTCAGGCACCTTCCCCCAGCATTTTACCATGCCAAGAGGTAAAGAGTTTAGGAAATAAGGGGAAGTCCACTTCACTATTTAAACTAAAGCATTTAAACCATTTGAGCCCATTTTCAATGTTAAAATGCCCAGTTCGGTGTTTCAGGTAAAGAAGGGCGCTAAGTTCTTAGGAGATTCCCACTCTCAAGGAACCCAGTGGCCTCACGGGGCCAAAGCCAGGTTAGTTTTATTCCTTTTGTCTGATTTAGAAGAGACTTTAAAACACCTATATTATCTCTATCTCTGACTCAAGATCGAGCTGACAGGACCACTGGCTCTTGATTTTCTGGTCATAAAATTTCTAGGTATGGAGATAAAATACAGAGGCCAGAGGACTTCCGGCTAGAGAAGCTCTCCCCAGCTCACGCCTGGGTTGATCTACTTTGAACTCCAATACTGGGGTCTAACGCACTCAGCCAGAGGCACACAGAAGGAACACAGTGCTTCCTGATTTACCGGCCTAACATTATCACAGGCAGAAACATCATATTCCAAACACGGCCTGGATTAGAAAATCAACCGTGTTCGCATGTTTACGACTGCGTGTTCCCATGTTAGATGGGGCTCTTTACAATAAGATTCTTTAAAACATCACAAAACTCCTCCATTTCCCTTCTTCTTCAGTGTTATTGATGGCATGCACATAGCAGGGTGGATGCCTAGCCTGGTCCAGTGTAGCATCCGACTTAAGGGGACATTGAAAAGACAGTTTGGAGGCTGCAGAGATGATGCAGTGGTTAAGAGTGCAGACTTGGGTTTGGTTCTCAGTAACCACATGATGGCTCACAGCTGCATGTAACTAACTCCAGATCCTGGGGATCTGATGCCCTTTTCTGGTCTCCAACCTCCCCCTGCCCAAACCTGGTGCACATAAGCTCTGTCTCTGGCTTCCCCCTCCTCACTTTTTGCTTGCTTGCACATGCGTACACCTGCACATAAAAGTAATAAATTAGTAATTCTTGAAAAAAGGGCAACTTTGACCCTTGTAGGTGCTACTAATTACCATCAAAGGTTTATGTTCTGCTTTTGATCCGATTAGCTACTGTCATTTATTTTAATTTAGCAAGGGAAATATTTAATATTTCACAGTTTAAAAAAACCCTACAAAACACCAATTGGGTGTGGGGGTGCACTTCTTTAATCCTAGCACTTGGGAGGCAGAGGCTCTTAAACAGATTCAATATAATGACTACATCGCTTTAAATTGACCAAAAAGTGACTTTAAATAGTTACTATTAGAATCCAAACTGTGTCTGCAACTAAATTAAAACTATGTAAATATGAAACTAACTAACAGAGGCAGGAGGATCTGAGTTCAAGGCCAGCCTGGTCTACAGAGTGAGTTTCAGGACAGCTAGGATTCTGTTTCTAAACACACACACACACACACACACACACACACACACACACACACACCCCTACAAGACATCCTAAAAATAAATACTAAATATTCATCACAAGTTTCAAGGTTGGAAAGACAGGAAGACTGAGGCACTGTCCCCAATGGGAGAGCCTAAGGCGATACCACAAATAAAGGTCACATGGGCTGGTCACAAAGGAAGATGAGTTGGAAGGACAAGTTCAGACAGTCTGAAGATTAGCCAAGAATGCTGCCAATGGAGCCTGGCTTCAATGCTTGTACTGTGGTTAAATGTTGACATTAGGGGATGGGCTGAGAACATGTGGGAACTCTCTGTAACTTTCCTGTAAAGCTGAAATACTTTTGGAATTAAAGTTTAAAAGGTCTATGAAGTCAGGCCTGGTGACAGAGGCCTGTGATCTCGGCTTCCTGGGAGGATAGGACAGAAGGACCATAAGTTTGAGATTTGCTCGAGCTACAAAATATGTTCAAGGCCAGTCCAGGCAACTCAGGGAGACCCTGTCTCAGAATAAAGAAAAGTAAAGTGAAGGTTGGGGATCCAGGTCAAAGGCAGGCCATCTGCCAGGCAAGTATAAGAGCCCAGTTCAATCCATAGCACTGCCTCTCCCACATTAAAAATCTATGGTTCTAGGCAGTGGCGGCGCACGCCTTTAATCCCAGCACTCATGAGGCAGAGGCAGGCGGATCTCTGTGAGTTCGAGGCCAGTCTGGTCTTCAGAGCAAGTTTCAGAGTAGTCAAGGCTACACAGAGAGACCTTGTCTCGGAAAAAACAAAAACCAAACCAAACAAAAAAATCAATGGTGCACTTGAAATTAAGTAGAAACTCCTACCCCTGCTATGGGGGGTGGGGATTGAACTCAGGGCCTCATGTACGCCAAGCAAATGCTCTGCCACTGAGCTATAGCCCCAGCACAGCAGCTAGGAGCACTTGCTGTTCTCAGAGAGGACCAGGTTTGGTTCCCAGCATCTACCTGGTGACTCACAGCAGTCTGCCAACTCCAGTTCCAAGGGATCTGACCCTCTTCTGGGCACCAGGCACACACGGGGTGCACTTACATACAGGTAGTTAAAAGACTTATACACGTAAGATGAAAAGAAAATGCATCTTTTTTAAAAAGGCCAAAGCATGTTGAATATAAGCAAGTACTAAAATAAAATATTATGCCTGTACTAATTTTAAAAATTGATTACAGGACTGGGAATGTAGCTCAGTGATAACACACACACACACTCTCTCTCTCTCTCTCTCTCTCTCTCTCTCTCTCTCTCTCTCTCTCTCTTTCTCACAGACAGAGGCACTCTGAATATAAAGTCATAGCACCTTTGAACTGAAGGTCTGTGACCCACACAGACCTGACTGAAGGTCACGCATCTGGAAAGCCAGTCCTAAAAAGAATGGACTCTATGCCATACGTATGAAACTACTGCCAATGTTCTCCTGCCTTTCTCAGCTCTCTCCACTAGATATGCAAATCCCATCTGAAGGTCTCTTGCCCCTTCCCCGCCAGTCCTGAGCAGATGTGGGTCATGCAGGAGAGGTAGGAGATTATCAAACATTCTATCCGCACCTATTAAAACCTAAGACCTCGTCCCTGTATCTAAAAAGCTTACCAATGGTGAACACTCTCTTTCGGATAAATTCGGCAAATAAACTTGGACTCACTGTGGCTATGCAGTCCTGTCTGCCCAAAGCAGTGAGCTGTTCCTTATAGTGTCCTGAAGGTAGGGACTCAGACTCTCAGGTGTGTTCTACTCCAGATACTGCAGGATGTTGGACAAATAAAAGACCAGACTCCAAACCACCAGGCTCACTTCTGTGCCTGAGAAGCTCTTGGATGCCCTTTGGTCTTCGGTCTAAAAGACTGAAAGCCGTGTCTACTTAGCGGTTGCTCATGCATGGAGAGGTGCTGCAGCCTGCTGTTCAGAGGCAGGAGCTCCGACAGATAGGGCTGGACTGCCATGGTTTGAAACTCAGGCCACTCACTCATCAGCTTTGCGATCTACAGCTAGTCAGTCAGCCTTGCTTGGCCTCAGTTTCCTTACCTGTCACAGAGGACAGCTGACTTAACATGGCATAAAAAGTACTCAGGACAGTTCCCAGTACATGGCACGTGCCATGAAAGTTAGAGTTACTAATAAAAATGCCCACCATCACCAAAGTGAGATACTTTTAAATGCTCAAATACCCACATTTCTCTACACTCTACTATTCTGAATACTCTACTATATATATATATATGTATTATGTATGTGTATATATATACACACACATATTCCTTATTTTTTATATATATACTCTACTATAATGAGTAGTACTCCAAATAGCAAGTGAGTAATAGAACAGAAGTGGGGTTAAGAATCATACACTTTAAATACTGGGTCTCTTCTGGTCACATGATCCAAGGCAAGGCTCTTAACCTCCCTAAACCTGTAATTAAGAGCTAGCTCTGACGCAGAAGAATCAAATGAAAAAATACGAGAGTTCAGCATAGTCTGCCCCTCATTAGTGTGAGATCAATGGAAGCTTCTGTGCAAGGCTTTCCTTAATGAACTATCTATCGTTCACAGGCAACACCAAAGAGCCTAAGAATGTGTAATCACCCACTTAGGAAATTCTTCTGTTAATAATGGCTGCTGACAAGGGGTTAGCACTTCTGTGCTTTGGAACTGAGTTCCAAACTGAAAAATAGGGGAAAGGTTGTGTATGATTTTCCCAGGGCACTGCGGAATGGGCAGAGTACAGGGCCCTGTCAATACCCTCTTCTGTTTTCTCCTCAGTCTTGACAAAGACAAGGGTTTTCACAGTGAGGGGAAAGCCAGGCCTAGGTTCTAGAGTGGTGAGCTTTACACCAGGGAGAATTCACATAGCTATGAGGTACACCCGCTTGAACTTATTCTCATCTGCATGGCCACTGCACAGCCCATCCACTATCTTCCACATTTGCCAGCAGAGTCCTGAGCCAGCACTCAGTGGTCTCAGAGAGAGTGCCTCCTAAGGCCATGCAACACTCTGGGTACTGAGAGTCACAGCAGGGGGTACAAAGACGGGCTCTAGTGGAGTGGACTTTTGGGACAGAGAGACAAGAGCTAAACATGTTGATAAATTCATTTTAAAATACACAAAAACCAGCCATGTGTGTTGGCTCATGCCTTTAATCCCAGCACTTGGGAGACAGAGGCAGGTGGATCTCTGAGTTCAATGCTAGCCTGGTCTATGGAGTGAGTTCCAGGACAGCCAGAGATATACAGAGAAACCCTGTCTCAGAAAACCAAATATATATATATATGAAAACCAATTAATAACTTCACATCTTAAGTCTCATGGAGATGCTTAGGAGCGAGCACTGAATAGAAGACTAGGTGGTGTGGATGGGGGTCACATTACTTCCAGGGAGTGGAATCAATGAAGGGTTCTCATAGAAAGTGACATCTTGGTAGAGTCTCAGACAACAGGAGAGGCTAAGTGAGCACCATGGAAGGGATTTCCAAAGAGCTTGGGCATTCCGGAGATGAGCAGGCCAGAGTCCCTCTGGCACCCAGAGACTGCTGGGGTCAGTGCATGGTGCTAACATATACTCAGAGTGGGATGAAGAAGACTCATGAGTTTGTGGCATATCCTGGGGATCCAGAGAGCTTCCCACCCTAATATCACATCAAGTCACTCTTATGACGATGACTCCGTAGGAATCTGGTAAAAGTGAGGAAAGGTGATTTAAAAGAGGTCTAAGAAACACATCAGCCAAATGCAACACATGGACTTGACGTGGCTTCTAAACTGAGCAACCTGCAGCAACAGGGGAACAGGACAGAAGACAGCTGGGAGAAGTGGACTGCTCATGTGTGAACTCAAGTGGTGCTATTTTAATTGAGATGATATATTGTGCTCGTGTTTAGGCTATGAGATAAATGGTGTCTCCCCAGGTCCACATATTGAAACTCTGACCTCCGATCCCTCAGCATGCCATGGTATTCAAAGGTATAATTACGTTAAAATGAGGTGATGGGCCCTAACACATACAGCTGATGCCCTCTAAGAAGACATTAGGACACAGAGAAGCACCCAACGGAAGCACAGATAGAAGAGCACAGAGACACACAGCAAGACGGTGGCCATCTACAAGTCACACAGAGATCACAGACCCAGACTCCTGGTCCGTAACTGTGGGAAAATAAGTTTCTGCTGGATATGCCACCAGATTGTGGCTTTGTTGTCGTCCAGACAAGTTAGACCAGTTTACAGTGTATCACAGCACAGCACAGCACAGCACGCTGAGGTAGTGACGGATGAAAGGACCAGCTGATTGGGCTTGCTTTGAAATAGCCTTTGAGAGAGGATGTGGGAAGGGGTGGTTTACAGAAGGAACAAGACTGGTTAAGACTGGTTATGAGCTGCATGAGTCTTGAAGCAGGTGCTAATATACTGGGGTTTATCCTGAGTTCACTCTACTATTCTCCTCTCTCCCTAGTCTGAAATTTTCTACAATGAAAAGCAAAACAAGATCTAACACAACACAACACAGTAACATAGCAACAAACTAAAGAGGCAACAGGAGATGAGACTCGGGTTTGTGGCTCTGAAAACCTTGGCCAGACCACAGACTCCCGAGGAGCTGGGCCCCAGCTCTGGTGTCTTTTAAAATTTCCCAGGGGGAATTCTACCGATGAATCGGTTGTCTGATCATTGACCTCTACAGGGAACTAGACGTTCTCTATGAAGACTAATAAACACCATGTTCCTGGAAGAGCAAAGTATGAACTGTCAATACAAAGTCTTTATATGCCTTTTAAGTTAATTTAAAATTACAATTCTGATTAAAAACTGTGATAAGCCGTGCAAAGACTTCGGCGGTATCTACTTTCCAGTCCTTTTTACTCCACTGAAGTTAAACTTGGTAGTGCTCTGTACTTTGGCCAACAAATTATGGCCAGTAGTGATCGCTATCATTTCTAGGCAGAAGCTTCTAGAACCAGGCTTTCACTAACCCCTGCGAGGCTGGCCATGTTCCGGCTGGTGGCTGCTCTTCAAACCTAGGCCTTTGTATGAAGACAGTGATGTTGGAGACCCAGGGCCCCAGGCTATGCCATGAGCATGTAGGGTGAGCAGAAATACACCTCTGCTTTTGAATTGCTGGGTTTTGGGGATACGCATCAGTTAGTCTACATTGTCTCACATAGAAACTGAACAGCGAGTCTGACCAAATACTTCCCAAGTTCAGCTGAAGGAAAGAAAGAGTGGGTGACAAAAGGACACCCCGAAGGAGCAGTGAGTCAGGGCCAGTGACGTCAGATACTATGTCAAGCCCAACAATGACTTAAAACAAATAATGGCTTGTTGTGGGTATAAAACTCTACAGAGTTATTTGTGCTGAGGTGTGAAAGTAATAACGTATGATTTACAACGTGACTAACTGTGGTGAAGGTTTTTTCACTTCTACCATACTTAACTGTGAAGCTGTCTCGGTTTCCCTGTCAAAAGTAACAAACCTGGGCTTTGCTGTGATGTATCAGGCCACTTTCATTAAAATAGTGCTCCTTGCTCACCAGCCCAAGGATTCACTTACCAAAAATCAACTAATTTTAGCTAAACACAGCTGCTGAGGAAGTCCTGGCTCTCTCTCTCTAGCATCTTGCCACCATAGATATGTTAGATTTCAATAAGCTATCTGAATTCTAGATTTTTTCTTTTTTTTTTCTTCTTCTTTATTTTTTGTTTTTCGAGACAGGGTTTCTCTGTGTAGCTTTGTACCTTTCCTGGATCTCGCTCTGTAGATCTCACTCTGTAGCCCAGGCTGGCCTTGAACTCACAAAGATCTGCCTACCTCTGCCTCCCGAGTGCTGGAATTAAAGGCGTGCGTCACCACCGCCCAGCCTGAATTCTACATTTTTATACCCCTTGAAAGTCATGCTTGTTTGAGCTCAACCCCATTAAAAGATTTCTAGCAACAGCTAAAGGATATACTGACACAGAGCAAAGGAACAGCCCAGCTACAAAAGGCACATCTCTCCTCAGTCACCTGTCTTTCTGGATTAGAGTCTCAAAATTGATGCTGAAGAATCTGGAATGAGGCTCAGCGAGGCCACCTTGCCAACTGTGGTTGGGCTGGAGTGTCTGACCCAGGGTCTCAGTCTCCTGCTGGGGTCTTCTCTGAGAGCACTCTCCAGCCAGAGCCTGCTCTGCTCCTTCTCAGCCTTATCTCCAGTCTGTAATGCCGTCCATCTCCATTATCTGCTGCCCAGTGCACTCTAGGGACAAGATGCCTGGTTCTCAGGGACTCAGATGCTCTACCAGCTGTGAGATGGCTCTGAAGGATGCAACAGCTGGATCTAGACTCCTGTCTCTACTGGTCTACTTATGGGCTTGATGTCCCTGACTAAATGGCTCTCTGCATACTTTTTTTTCACTCAGAGTTGTCTCTGGGTTTGCTGTGCTTGACATTCAAGAGAATTCTAGCTGCTTGAGACCAGCACACGCACTAGGTGTGGGTGTCTTCACTGGTGGCAATGACAGTGGCTTCTACTCTTCTTTCCTCTTTTTGACAGGGTCTCAACTTCTATATAGTCAAGGATGACCTTGAACTTTTGAGCTCCTGCCTCTGTCTCCAGATAATCCCATAGGACTACATCTGGGTTATGCAGTGTGGAGGACTGAACTCACATGCTAGGAAAGCATTATACTAACTGAGCTGCACTGCCCCGCCCCTCATTGGCATTTCTGATTTGTGTTGGTGCCCTTGCTGTTAGATGGTGTTTCTAAGTCTCTGCTGAGCCTTGCAGCCAAGCCACATGCCATTATCTTCTACTTATCCAGATGGCTTTCTGTCTAATGGAGGATCTTATAATCACTCTCTATTGTTTTCATCTGTGTTCAAAGTTGTCTAGTTTGGCTTTTTGGAGCCAATTCTTCCTCCACGTCTCACATTCCCCATGCACCTGAATTAAGTGTAAATCTGGATTTTCATCTCTATCTCAAACCACTGACCAGACTTGGGCAGAAACGCCTGTAACAAGGGTGTGTGAGTTACAGGAGCAAGTGCAAGGGTGGAAATGGACTTGGACTTGGAGCCATTTCCAGGGCAGTCCTAAGCCTTCCACAAAGCACACATGCGTGTTTATATTTTCCTACACCCACTTTATCTTTCCTTTACCCACTCTTGAGAGTGGACCTTTACCTGTTACCAATGGCAGTGTACGTGACCCCATAGATGATATGGCAATATGGACAAATATGTAGGAAAAATGCCAGCTGCATAATTCTATCGGGAATCTACTTCTAAGACATTAATGAATGAAAAGGCTAGACTGGTTATTTCAGCTGCTTAGGAGGCTGAGATAAGAGGATCACATGTTCAAGGCCCACTTGGATACGGATCAAGTTCAGAGCCAGCCTGGGCGACTTAGTGAGCCCCTGTTTCAAAATAAAAATGCAAAAGAGCTACAGTTACAGCTCAGTGATGGGCTGCTTGTCTAACCTACAGGAGACTGTGGGTTCAGTCCCTGATACTAAAGAGAGAAGAAAAAAACCAAAACTATGAGCATGATATTCAGAGCACCATTATTTAAAATACTGAAAACCTATCTCCCTGTGACTATAACTAAACAGAAATGAAGTTCTTAAACAGATTCAATATAATGACTACATCGCTTTAAACTGACCAAAAAGTGATTAAATAGTTACTATTAGAATCCAAACTGTGTCTGCAACTAAATTAAAACTATGTAAATGTGGATAAAGACAGAAGGAGAGAGCTAAGAATCAGAAACTGCCATTACGGAAAGATTATAGTGAGAATATTCAGTTGTTTGCCATTACAACATAATATAATTTGCTCATAAACATCCCAAATGTGAACATATAGATGCATCATTTCATGTGCTTGTTATTTATGTGTGCATATATAATCTGAAGAGAGAGCCAATGGGAATCAAGAGTGAACAGTTTATGGCTGGGCATGGTGGTACACACTTGTAAGCCCAACACTTATGAAGCAGAGGCAGAGGCAGGAGGATCATCACCGCAGGTTCAAACCCATCCTGGATGATACCATAAGTTCTAGAAAAACAGCCTGTGCTACCAAGTAAGATCTTGTCTCAAAAACAAAAACAAACAAACAAAAAAGAAGAAACAGATCAGAAGTGAGAACTTTGAGTAACGAGATTTCTATTAAAGTTAAGAAGCATTTGTGTGGCCGGGTGTGGTGATGCACACCTATAGTCCCAGTTCTTGGGAGGCAGAGGCAAGCAGATTTCTGTGAGTTTGAGGCTAGCTTGGTCTACCCAGTGCATTCCAAGACAGCCAAAGCTGTTAACAGAGAAATTCTGTCTCAAACACACACACCACACACACACACACACACACACACACACACAAGTTTTTGTGTAAAGTTGACAGCCTATTCTTGTCCTCAAGGAACTTGAGAATCCAGCAAGCTACTGGTGTACAGACTTCTTTCGGCTGACACTAATCCACCTCACTACATCTTTGGCTGCCTGGTAGAAGCTGGAGGAGCAGGTGTCAGGATGCCACAGTGAATGGTGTGAGTCCAGCTATGAACATGACCTCCCTGGCTTCCAGTGACACTTTCAGACCAGTCAAGGACACTGGGCAAGACCTTCCCTTATGAACCTCTAGGAGCTGGGATGGCTGCCCACCTCCAAAGCTGCTCAAGGCACAGCATCATACATGCCCATGCAGGTTGGCTGCTCTAATACATGTGCCCCATCATCTCTTGTGGAATGTTCACAAATTCTACACTTACGACACAAGGCAGAAGGCTGAAGGAGCTTGGCACTCTCAATGAGAACAGAAAGGGGGCAGGAGAGGCCCCACTTGGCCACGCCCCATGCTTACCATAGGTGAACATGCGTGGGGAGGTCAGTTCAATGTTGGGCAGGGCTCCCAGGTGGTTCAGCACCGCGCACCGGTAGCCATTTTTCTGGGCATAGTCCACGAAGGTTCGGATATACTGCTTCTCGCTGTGATTGGCAATTCCAGGACAGATGACCATGGTGATGTCGTCTACAGGGTGGAGAAAGAGATTCTTATATATCCATTTAGTATGTGAACACTGACATGAACAGGGTTTGGGGTGGTGGGATTATGGGAGGTGATGGGTAATCCTCCCTCCGGGGAGGCTCAGGTCAAAGGATCATGAGTGTAAGGCTACATAGTGAGATCCTATCTCAAAAACCAAACACAAATAAAAGAAATAACTTTCAATTTAAAAAAATTAGCAAGGACTGGAGAGATGGCTCATTAGTTAGGAGCACTGCTGCTCTTCCAGAAGACCTAGGTTCAATTCTCAGCACTCACAACTCTAGTTCCGGGGGATTGAGCATCTTCATACAGACATACATGTAAGCAAAACACCAATGAACATAAATTAAGAAGAAATAAATCATAAAAAATAGGCTCCTATATTTTTACAAGTGGATCATAATTCTGTACTGATTTCTGCTGCATATGAACCAGCATGCGCAGGTTAAAGTGCAGGTCACTTGAGTGATGACATGGCCCCCAGTGCAATGGGTCGATGGGTGGCCCAGGATTTACACATTGCTCCCCACTGCTGGGTGCTCCCTCTCCCTGGGCACCCCAACACTATGATCTGAGACTAGCTCACCTCCAACACAGTGCTCAGCCAAGGGCTCGAAGAGATCGAACGTGGAAGTGGCCCCATCAGACATGGTGATGAACTTGCGGTGCCCGTAAGGGTGCGGTGACCTCACCCTTCCCATCTTCCCATACAAGGCTGTCTGGATATGTCCACTTTTCCCCCAGATCAGTGGTGGGATGTATCTGAGAAAGGAGAGGGAGAAAAATAGGGTGGTCAATTTCCTCCATATTCCTCGAACAAAGGAACCCTAATTTTTAAAGCCTTTCCTGACACATTTTGTACACTAATGACACACACAATGATTTTTTTTTTATTGGCTAGTATTAAAAAAAAATGTTTTACTGGGAGGTGGTGTGGTACACACCTTTAATTCCAGCACCAGCCTGGTCTACAGAGCAGGTTCCAGGACAACCCGAGCTACACAAAGAAACTCTGTCTCAAAAAAACAAAACAAAACAAACAAATCTGTTTCATTGTTTTTTGATGCACGGAATCAGACCCAGGGCCTCATGCATGTGAAGTGTGCACTCTACCACTGAGCTGTACATCTTTACCACTTCACATCCATGCTGTCATCTGCCCCTCTTCTACATTCATAATGCCTCCTACACCAGATTAGCTTCAGAGACCAACCGTGACTTCAATTTAGAGCATCAAGTAATTCAACACGGGTTATCTCTATAACAGCGAGAAAAAGAACACAAATAATATCCTTCGAATACATCCCACACGACAGGGTTGGCCTCATTATTACCAAATGAGCCAATGTATACAAAGGGGCTTGCATGGCACCTGTGCTCAGCAAATGTTTACTTTTGCCATAGCTGCTGTGGTGACTCCATTAGCAAAAAATGCTGCTCTCAGCTATTCCACGAAGGACTTCAGACTCTCCTCAGAGCCTCTAAGTGCTTTAGGGTATGGAGGAAGCACTACTGTATGCCCCAGAGAAGGTGGTAGAAGAGTGAGCAGTATTTCTGTTGGAATAATGAAGGACAAGGGCTTCTTCGCCTAAGGTAGGCATGGCACTTCCCTTACAACTGTCCTTTGTGAAGACAATGGTGGCCTTGCAATGAAAAACAAGAACTGCAAACCCACTAATTCCTGGGAAAGAGAGTGCTCCAATTAAGAACTGAGGATGGTTCATGGCCACAGTACAAGACGATCCATCCCATTTACTGAAATGCTATTGGTTTATCTCACAGCTTTTTATCCAAGCTCAGTGGCTAGCCATGATGTGTGTTCTACATAAACTACAATCTCAAAATGTAACACAGTGGCAGCACAATCTCTCAGCTCTGATTATGTTCCGGTGGTTTTTCATTAAGGATTTATCTTAACCTGTTTGCCCCTTCATGAATAGCTATCATTTCCCTCTGAACCAGATGGTTCTAGAAGCTCCATTTCTAGTTATTCTTTGTGTGTGTGTACATTAAATATACAAAAGTTAAAGACGTGTAAGCCGTTGTAAGCCAGTACCCAGACAAGCTGCTTCTTTGGGGCTGGAGAAGAAAGAGACGTGAGGCCACCTGCCAGGAGGTGCCAATGTCCCTGCAGGAAAGGCTGCATCTGGAAAGCAGACGAAGGTACTTACAAGAGCTGCGTGGTTAGGATAGTAACAAAACGCAGCCTTACAAAAATGTCAGCTGGACAACTGAACACAACGTCAGACTCAGCCACAGTTTACAAAAGCCCCAGACTGGGCTATGTAGAGGGAAGAGGGTGGATGTGGAAATGGAACTCCCGAGGGAGATTGGAGGAAAGTTTTCCTTACAATATGAATTTTAAAAAGGATGAATACAGTGAGGTTAAGCATATCAGAACAGGAGACAGGTGGATCTCTGAGTTTTGAGGCTAGCCTGGTCTACAAATTGAGTTTCAGGACAGCCAGGGCTACACAGAGAAAACTTGTCTCAAAACAAAACAAAACAAAACAAAACTAAAAAACCAAACAAAACCAGAATGGGAATATTTCACATGCTACTTTTTAAACTTTGTTTAGAACATTATTTAGTTTTAGAAAATATGACAAAAATACAACCAAATCTCCTTCTGGCTATTTGCAGAATTTGCACATTATGATGACACGTCTTTCCCGCCCATGACACATTGCCTCCTGCGAATCTTGGCAACGGCCTTCCCAGGGCCTTCTAGCCTCTAGCCTTGCTCTCCCACCCACTCCACTGTCCAATGGTCCACCTGGCCAATGGAGAGAGAATCTCAACACACAAATCTTGCTGCAGCCCTCCAATGCATCATCTTTAGCTTGGCCTAGGGGGTGGTCACACCCTGGTGCCCCCTAACTCTCTCCATAAGCTCCAGTACACCTAAACGAGTGGCTCACCCTCACCTCAAATGGACATTCCTGGGGAACAGTGTGCCTATTCCAGAAGCCCGATTTGCCACCCCAGTCCCTTCCCAGCCAACTGGGCCTTGTCTTTAGGACTTGCTCCCAATCAGACTGGTTGCTGGGACAACTGTGTCATCTCTGTGTACGGCTCTGTCCCTGAACCCAGGTAGCTCCACTAGTCAGGAAGCTCTTTCCAGGCATACCTCTTCCACATTTACCTTAGGGTCTATGGCCAGGGACCCACACTAAGCACCAAGAGAGAATCTGCTGAAATGACAGAAATCACACCACTTCGAAATCTTGGGTGTAAAAAGTATCTTTAAAAGACAGTAGTGCCACAATAATGTGAGTCTAGCTCTCATTTGGTGGCATTTGGTGACATTCTCACTCAGTAGAATGAAATCTTGAAAGTGTGTGTGTGTGGGGGGCACCACTGCCTTAGAATGACAGTGTGAGGTCAACTGAGCACAGTGGAAGTCTCACAATTGTTAATTGTATGACAATACCGCCTACTGATAAAACACTGTTTTTAATTAACTTCCCAATAATACTCAGCAGGACTTACAAAGCTCTGACTTCGAAGTAAGTTCAGTGTGGTGGGTTTCTAAGTGCATTAAAAAAAATATATTTATATAACTTATCCAAAAACCACAAGGAAAAAATCAAAACCAAATTCAGAATGGTCCAGGTCATGGAAGAAATACAGACCCCAAGGATAAAACATTCTGAAGTTTGTCTAAACACACACAAACGCTGACCATGCTGCTGACATGGTCTGGGAAAGGATGCACTTATTCTAACTACCTATGTGACAATCTGAAAATACAGTAGCCATTAACTCACTTGTCGTTCCTGTGTCTGAAGGTCACTAGAGGATCTAGGACAGTCTGGGATGGGTTGGCAGGACAAAGTGTAGTGGACGACAGCCTTACACCTGTCCCTTAAGAGACCTGGCAGGTTTTGTGTTCACACCCTTGGAAGTCTGGCTGCTCAGCAGGTGAGAAGTTTGAGGGGAACCTTGGAGGACGTGTACATTTTCAATTTTATAGAGAATGCCACATTGCCTTCCAAGAAGATGGATTGATTTATATTCCACCAATAAGACATGAAGGCACTTGTCTGGCTTCTCCATCCTCATCAGTAATTACCACCACCACCACCACCACCACCACCACCACCACCATCACCATCATCACCACCACCACCACCACCACCACCATCATCATCATCACCATTTTTACATTCTGGCCACTTTAATGGGCACCTCATTTCAACATGTTTAAGGTTGATCTAATTTATAATTTAAAAAGATGTTTCTTGGGCTGGTGAGTTGGCTTGGAGGGTCTAGATATATGGCCCAGGCTGACCTTGGACTGGCAATCCTCCTGCCTCAGCCTCTTGAGTGTTAGGACTGAGCATCATGATGCTCAGAAAAGCTTATTTTGATTTTACATACTTTTTATATTTTTAGCTCCTCTGCCGCCTTCTAGTTTGATTTTGTTTTTAAGACAGTGTCTTATGTAGCCCACACTGGCCTTGAAATTGCTATGTACTTGAGACTGGCCTTGAACTCTTGGATCCTCCTGCTTCTGCCTCCAGAGTGCTGGAATTACAGGCTTGTAGCACTCCTGACTTCGCATGGTAATTTAAAAAGAGTGATTCCAATACCCATTTATAACTATACCACCTATGTCCTTTGACTCCTGTAGTTGTTTTTAGAAATGCATTCCCCTTAAATGTACGTATTTCTCTGAGTGATATGAAGAGGTAATTAATCTCTCCCCAACAGATGAGTTCACTGTCCTTGCACTATAATAAATGGTCCATTCATCCAGACTAATTTCAACCATTATCTGTAACATAGGCCAAGCTCTCAGTTAGATACATTCCTCTGTTCCCTATTCTGATTCACCCATCTATTTGCTTATTCACTTGCCGGTATGGCTGTTTTAATCAATACAGCTCATGGGATACTTCGAAAGATTCAAGTTCAGGTCGCCTTCACTATTCTTTTGCAAAATTTCCTTGGCAGGTTATTTCGTTTTCCAGACAAATATCTGATCAGCTTATTGAGTTCCTGAGAAACTTTGAGATTTGATTGAAAACATATCAAACATATATTACCCTGGGGTTAACAGACATCTTCACAAGACTTCTTCCCTCTAAAAACATGGCACGTCTCCCTGGGTCCCATGGTAAAGCTCTACAGCCTTCTTTGTGGTTTACACCGCTTTGCATGGGGCCATGCATATTGTTCAAAGCTGTTCTCTAGAGCTGGAGCATATGGTCATGTTTATCTCTAACAAAGCAGAATAATGTCTCCTTTTCTAATCCACTTGCTCTCTGTCCACTGTTGTGCTGAAGCCTGTGGTTAGTAAAGGCCCGTTACTAAGAAACGAGCAAGCCCGCAAATAGAGGCCAGCCTGTCCTTATCAGATCAACATCTGGCTTTCCTAACAAAACTCCCAATGGGAAAGACCACAGGGAAAAAATCTGGAACCTCCTCCTGCCCACATACCCCGAGGCATGCACACTGCACACATAATGCACACACATATAATGCGCACAAATAACAACAGCAATAATAATAATAAGTTAAAAATATATTTTAAGCAAATCCTAGTGGTTTATTACAGTAATTCCAGCGACTGGGGAGGCTAAGGCAGGAAGAGCAAAAGTTCAAGTTGTACCTGGGCTACATTCAAAGTTCAAGGTCAGCCTGAGCAGTTTGGTGAGACCCTGTCTCAAAATAAAAAGTGGGATGAAGGGGCTGAGGGACATGTACCTGCATGGAGTGCTTGCCTATAGTGTGTGAAGTCTTGGGTTCAATCTCCTGTACTGCAAACAAGACTGTGCCTACCTGGTGGGTGTGAAGAGGACATCTCCCCCCAACTTTGATGTAGTCTCCTTTGTGACTGATGGTGTCAAATACCCCACCGCTCCAACTCTAGGCTATTTTCCCCCAATCTCTACGTCTGTCTCTATTTTTAACCCTAATTGCAATTTTAAAAATGAACAGTGGATAAATACCAGTCCCCTGTTCATCTCACAATGGTTATTACTGGGAAAAAAGGAACTAAGTCACAATGAAATCAATTAAAACTTCATGTGGCACAATTTAGTGTTGTCTAAAAATTGGCAAAAGAATCTAATATTCAAGCCAGGTGGTGGTGGTGGTGGTGGTGGTGGTGGTGGTGGTGGTGGCGGCGGCGGCGGCGGCGGCGGCGGCGGCGGCGGCGGCGCACGCCTTTAATCCCAGCACTCTGGAGGCAGAGGCAGGCGGATCTCTGTGAGCTTGAGGCCAGCCTGGTCTACCGAGTGAGATCCAGGACAGGTTCCCAAGCTACACAGAGAAACCCTGTCTCAAAAAACAAAAACAAAAAAAGGATCTAATATTCTTAAGAACATTTTGACCTTCACTGCTGAACACAAGGAACTGGATGTGGGGACTAACAGCCACAGGAGAACTTACTTCCCCTGAGGGTATGTTCTGATATGTGTTACGAACAAAAACTGACTGCTGGGCGGGACGTGGTGGCACACATGTCCCAGCACCTGGAAAGCTAGGGCTGGAGGATTGCTTTAAGTTTGAGGCTAGTTTAGAAACTAGTGAGCACTAGGTCTCAAAAAACCAAAATCATCATTGACCCCAAGCTTGGTTAGAAATACAAATAGAAAATGAATTGGCTTAGCAGAATTTGTTCCAGAAAATATTTTTCCATTTAAATTATTTTATCTTCAAGCTCAACAAGAATATTCGAAATAGATACATTTGGCATTGTGTGTCTGTGTCCACCCATTTACATATAAGAAGGAATAAAATTATTTAACGGAAAAATCCAAATCTACTCATTCTGAAAATACACACATGATCCAAGTAAGGACAAACAGTTCTAATGCTGTTTAATTTGTGACATTAATATAATTATAACATTTTCCCTTCCCTCTCTTCCCTTGAAACTCCCCAGCACCCCTCCTTGCTCCCTCTCAAATTCACGGCTTGTCATTAACTGTGGTCACATGCACACGTGTATAGATATATACTCCTAAATGTCAGTCTGTGTAATGTTACTCATATCGATGTTCTGAGGGCCGACCACTGGTACTGGATACAGCCAGTTGGTGTGCTGTTTCCCTGGGGAAGAAAGACTAATTTTCTCGCTCTCAGAATTCCTGAGTTGCCTGTAGTTTGTTGTGTAGGGTCGGCACCTCGAGGAAGACAATATTTTCTCAAAGAAAACTCCTAGCCAGACGCAAAGCAAGTGGCTCAGTTATTTGGGTGCTGGCATCCCCTGAACACTGGAGTTTGAGGGCAGCCTGAGCAACATAGCAGGACTCCAAACCACCAAAAAACCCAAACAACAAAGCGAGCCCCTTAGCAAAGGAAGCCAGAGATGGTTGAGATGCTGCTATTCATGGCCGTGTAATCCCGCATTTACTTCCTTTCTCTTTGAACAGAGAACATGTTAAGTAAAACTGCTTGTTTTTTCTACAGCCCACAGGCTTTCAAAGTCCTTTGTGTGCGCGATATCATTTGGCTTTGATGTGACCTTTGTGAAATGGACTGCCTGCTTTTCCCTGGGGACCCCAAGGCCAGTGAGTTAAAAGCTTGGAGGGCCAGACTGTGTGCCAGCAGAACCGGGAGTTCAACTGAGGCCCTGGCACTGTGTGGTGCTTGTGTGGATGGGGACTAGGTACAAGGAGAGGGAAGGGGTGCTTTCTCCCCAGAGATTCCACTGATCGCCCTGTGAGATCAGACGTGGTAAACACCGGTGTAAATGAGGCTTGTGTACATGGTCAACAGCTTCTAGCTTAAGACCTCTATCAAAGTGGCAAGTGAGGCTGAGACGGAATTCAGGATAGAGGTTTTCCCTCTCAGGCACAAGGCTCTGGGTACACTCCCCAACATTGCAGCAACTACAACACCCCACAAAATGGCAACCAACCACCAAAAAACCCAAACAAACAAGCAAACTCCTAGTGTATGTGCATTTTCTACTGTCGACTTTGAAAGGCTGTCTCCTCCTCAGGAACATCTCCTCCTAGCTGTTAGCTACTCCTGACAGACATCAGCTTACCGAGGACCCGGTGAAAAGAGAGCATCAGAGCTGGCAATGAAGTGGAGAAAGGGCACATCAGCTGAGTTCTGGGCTTCAGCAAGTACGAGACAACAGTCACCAATCAGCGGACTCACTCCGGAGCAGGCCCCTCGGCCCATGCTCATTTTGCATTTAAGGTGGGGTCACAACTCAACTGCAGCTTGGGGGCAGGTTAAAAGGCGAAACTATCCACTCTAACTCCGTCACATCCTGAGCATCTCTTAGGACAGAACACTGTCTTTTGACAGGTTTTCACCCTCTGCCTCAGCCCCCTAGTGCTGGGGTTATAGGCACGTGCCGCCATACCCAGACTCTCACTGTCTCTCCAAGTGAAGCCCCAGACAGTCCCCCAGTGCCGGGCAGATGGCTGGATCTGTAGCTAAGCACAGATGGCTTTGTGGCTTCAGGTTGGGATCATGTTGTGCAATAAATGAAAACACAGACACACGTCTTAAAGTTGGAGGGGGCAAACAAGATGTTCTCCCTGTGGGGGAGACAGGGGCCTGGCATTGCCAGAGGGGACCCACAAGCAGTGCAGGCTCATGCTCCTCTAACTGGGAAAGCCAGCAGAAGAGCCACCAGAAATGAAGCACTGTGTGTGTTTGTGTGTGTATGTATGTGTGTGTGTTCGTATTTTTCTGGTTTTGCAGTGCCTAGGATGGAACACAGGACCTCAGGACACAGCACAGAGCTGTGTCCCCAACCTTCGTTCTTGATCTGGTTGAATTTGCTTAAGCACAGCCCCACTGTGTACCAGAAAACACACACGCCAAGGGATAGCTAAATATTGTGATGTTAATCAGAAGTAAGAAATTCATCTTTAAATTGCTCCCAGCCGGAACTCAGAGGCCTCGGGTAGAAAGCAGGATGTCCAGCACTGAGTGTCTGTGGGCCTCAGCCAGGAGCCCACAGCTGCCTCTGAAATTCATCTAGAATTCACCCTTGAGGTTGATTCGAAAGGTCAGCATGCAAAATGGATGGCTATCTTCTTCAGAATTGTGACTGTATAATACTAGCCCTGCAGCTCTTCTGGCAGGTCCTGAGGGGAAGTGATTGTAACCACGGAACCTCCCAGGAAGTCTCCAGAGCCCACAGGCTCGGACTCTGTTCAACTCGACAAACACTTCTCTGTCACTCGGCACTCTGGCCCACAGGCTGCCCTCTCCTACAGAACTCACGTCCAAACGACATTCCAGTGACTCAAAAGAGCAGAGGAAATATTGAAAAGGCTCTCTATCGTGTTTGTTGTTGTTTGTTTAAGTTGTATTTATTTTTATTTTATGTGTGTGTTTGGCCTACATGTATGTTTGTGTACCATGTATGCCTAGTTTCCTCAGAGGGTATTGGGTCCCCTAGAGCTGGAGCCGTGGATGGTTGTGAGCCACCATATGAATGTTGGGACCCTAACCAGGTCCTCTGCAAGAGCAGCAAATACTCTAAACCACTGAGAAATCTCTCCAGCATATGGCTTTCTTTTCTTTTCTTTTCTCTTCCCTCCCTTCCTCCCTTCCTCTGTCTGTCTGTCTTTTTCTGAGACAGAGTTCCTCTGTGTAGCCCTGGCTGTCCTGGAACTCACTCTGTAGACCAAGCTGGCCTTGAACTCAGAGATCTACCTGTTTCTGCCTCCCAAGTGCTGGGATGAAAGGTGTGTGCCACCCCACACGGCTTTCTTGTTCATCTCCTGATAATCTCACTCTCCATTAATGCTGATGTCCCTCCCTGGCTGGGAGCCAGGACATCAGTCAGAGTTCTGGTCAGGGGCTGTTTGGAACTGTTAGGGTACAAAAACTCGAATGTTCATCTGGTTTCCAGAGAGAATGTCTATTGCAGCAGGCTTCCACTCAGCTCTGTGTACACACTCAGAGAAAGAGAAACAAGTATTCCATCTCAGGAAAAAATATCTGCCCCAGAGAAGGTAAACATTCTGACAAAAGGTCAGTGACTTGCCCTATCGAGGAGTGTCAGAAGCTGGGATCAAGCCAAAGACAGACACTATCAGGGTTATGCTGTATTTGCCCAATAAAACTCAACAAATGTGGGTTCTACAAAGCACATGGAGAGCGCGAGGCCCAGTGCCCACCCTTACAGAGCCTGAACTGGAGTTCAGCACATGAGGAGGGCTGGAAAGCAGCAGTCACAGAGAGGAGGTGTGGGCGGTAGGGTCCAGGAGGCAGAAGGAAAAGGCATGATGATGTACAGCCTTGTGGACAAGAAGTTATCAGTTCAAGATGGAGTCTGGGGTTCTCAGGGAGCAGGAACATTCCTGAGCATCCTGTAAAGGCCTGGACAAGTCACACTTAGTATTTAATCTCACCGACAATTATGAACAATAGCATTTCCCAGTTCTCTGGGGGTTGGGGGCAGGTATGTGACTCAGGCCATGGCTTTTCTTGTTAGTTTATACTTAAGGCTCGCTAACCCCCGCTAACTAGAAGTTAAATTAGCAACAAAGCATGAATCAACTGTCAAAATGCACTTTGAAATCACGTGTCTCCAAACTGAGAACTGAGTTTGCTGGGACCTCTCTATGGAGCTTTTCCCACAGTCAACACAAAGCCATTTTTTCGGTCTCATGTTTTCTACAGTCGAAACTGTCCTCTGAATGGCAGTGGAGTTTTGTTTTGTTTTCCCTGCAGCAATATAACAGCATGGTAATTATTTCAATATTCACATTTGGCGATTTCCAAGGTGAGGCCAGACATTAATAAAATCATGCCGGTCTCTCTCCCAAAGATAATGAGACCCCAAAAGGTGATGAAGAGAAAGATGGCACTTCCGGAAAGGTGGCAGGTGTCTGGTTTGGGGAAGCATTTTTTCTTGTTTTAATGGGTAAAAATAAATCACCAAGTTAATCATTGCTGGCTGGGGCAGAGATACACAGGAGCAATGCTTTGTTGAGGTGGTAAGATTGAACTCTCTCTCTTTCTCTTTCAGTGAGTGTGTGTGTATGTGTGTGTGTGTGTAAGCACACCCACAAGAGTTCTCACCAGAGCAGAACAGAACCACCCCTTCCCATTTCCCCAGGTTTGAAACCCAAGACTCTGGCTGAACCTGAGCCCAGGTTCCTTCTCTGAGTGCCTCTCCCCTACGCCTAACTAAAAGGTCAATACTAGGTCTTCAGAGCCACTGCCCTGGGCCTCACCCTGCTATATTAGGACACAGCCCCAGAAGCCCCTCTCTCTCTTCAGCAGGCCCTGCAGGCACATCTCTCCAGCCCTCCTGGGAGGCATGGCTCATATGAGGAAGGGCTCATCCATCCTGAGCTTTGGAACAAATACCTCAGCCCTTTATCTCTGAGCGGCTTCCAGACACCCATTCCCAGGACCACAGCATGTGCACTCCACACAGCATGGCCCCACTGGAGGCAGACGCTTTGCAGCTGCTGCTCATTATTACCCCACCCCCCCCATTCTTGCTAAATGTTCTATTCTGGATTTGCTGGATCCAGCACAGGAAAATTCCAACCCAGAAACAATTCTGCTTCTGGCTGAAATGAAGAGAAGCCAGAGTAGGCAAGATGGAAATCATCTTCTGTCCCTGCAACTGGCTCCCAAGCCCAGGGTAGGCGGGGGGGGGGGGGGGGGGGGGGGGGGGACGGACTACAGGGCTGAGCGGACACATCTGTGGATCCCTTGTGTATCATGGGCAAGCTATTAAACGTAAATGTTGAGAAGAACAGGGCTGTGGGATGACAAATAATTTAAAATAAAAACATCTACTTTTTTCTCACTAAATTCAAAGAAAAAAACCTTTCAAACTCTTGGGACTGTATTCTCATGTTAAATCTATGTGATCCCACAAGATCTATTTTCTGACTACAGAGCCCCACAGCCCCCTCTCTTGTATGTGTGGCCCCCCTTCCCCTTCTGACTCCATGCTCTAAGGGGCTCCAGGGTTCGACTGGACAAAAGGCATCCCCTGAAGAACCAGGCCTGTGACGGAGTCGCAGGTGACTGGCCTAACCTTGGGCACAAGCTTGCAGCTCCAGGAAGAAGGTTGCCAGGCACCAAGCACAAGGGCCCCGGATTCAGTGAGCGCAGACGTCATGTGGAAACATTACCTTGGCAATCCTTTTCACTGAGAACTTAGAGACTAAAACCAAAACAAAATTAACCTGCCTGTACTGGCGAACAGGGCACATGTTGACACACAGGACACAGAACACCTTTATGTCCTCATATCCTCCCAGTGACTTCCCTCCTGTCTGGAGGACACACACAAAGTGCAAGACCCACTCTTTGCCCAATCCAGTATTGCCTTTGGCTGCTTCCCAGATCAAGGCCACTCTGTGCCAGGCTTTGAAGTGTGGGGAAAAATAGGAAGTGGAAAGGTCTCATCCCCTCTGCCATTATTCCAAATAGTGAGGGCAACAGGGACATCTAAATGTGAAACCATTGGATCATCTATGTGGACTGATCTTTTCCCAAACACTTCAGTTAAAAGATGACTGGAGAGATGGCTCAGCAGCTAAAAGCACTGGCTGCTCTTCCTTCCAGATGACCCAGGTTCGAGTCCCAGCATGCACATGGTGGCTCACTATCTAATGTATTTCCAGTCCCAGTAATACAACGCCCTCCTCTGTCCTCTCTGGGTATTGCACACACTTGGTGTTACAGATATACATGCAGGCAAAACACCCACACATATAAAGGCAAAACACCCATCCACATAAAATAGAAAGAAAGAAAGAAAATGAAAAGATGATGGCAAAGTTAAATGCTGGCATTTGACCACAGCATTTGGTATACATGTTGCCTCTTCAATGTGCAGGAAGAAACTCCAGAATGAAAGTTATGATGTTAGACAAAAGACATGTTCTTACAGTATTTAATAAAATATTATGCTTTTGTCACTAATTTATAAGATCATTATAAGAAGCCACATTCAGAATCTTCTCCGTTCCCAGGGAGTGATGGAGATTAAGAAGGCAGTTTCCTAATGCTCTCTAAGGCTCAAGGGACTGTGGCGAAAGAGTCTATACTGAAAATATCCACAACACAAGCATGTTGCTTCTCCCTAAACTATCTATAAACTTACAGATGCACAATCAGCCAGGCGGTGGTGGTGCACGCCTTTAATCCCAGCACTTGGGAAGCAGAGGCAGGCGATCTCTGTGAGTTTGAGGCCAGCCCTGGTCTACAGAGTGAGTTCCAGAAACCTGCTCGACCAGATTGCACAATCAAAACAACAGGATTTTTGCATTTGGAATAAAGCATTTGCATGCTCATATGGAAAAATGACTGTCAGGAGGCCAATAAATTTGAAAAGAAGTGTCAAATGAGGAGTCCTCTTTACATTGCCCTCCCACAGCAAGACATGTTAGTTTAACAAGCAAGACATGTAGTATACAAGGACAACAGCCCTGCCAATGGTGCGATTAGGGGCATTGAATACTCTGAAATGCAGGAAATTCAGTGAGACAAAGACAGTCCTGAATACATGAGATAAAGATGGATTGTTCAATAATGGTGCTGGGTGAAGGACAGTCATCTAGAAAAAAGTAAGCTGCCACTGTCTGTCCCTCACACTAACATAAATTCCAGAAGGATCAACCATTCTAAAATAATAAAACCATGCATGTGCTAGAAGCATTTTCAGATTTTTTTAATAATCTGAAGCAAAGAAGGATTTCTTTCTTAGAAAGGATTACTGTTCTAAGGAAAACAGAATTCCACAGGCACAAAAGCTATTGAAATTTGACTATGCATCATACAGACTTCTGCATGGCAAACACCACATGCAAAGTCGAAAGGCAAATGACAAACCAGGAGCAAATATTTGCAATTCCTACCACAGAGGCCTAATTTCCCTGGTCTATCTGCAGCTCTCTCAGATGACCAGACCGGGCCAGTCAGTGACACGAGGGCAATGACGGGGTGGGGGGGGGGGGGAGGGTGGGGGTGGGGGATCTACAAGCAGGAAAGGACACACACCCAAAGCTCTTAATGCATTGAAAAACCCTTTTCAAATACAAATGAAAACCACACAGGAAAATATGTTTTCCCGCCAGCTTGGCAAATATCTGTAAGAATCAGAGCCCTGAGTGCTGTGGGTGGGGCATAACTGGCCCTCTCACATGGTGTTGGTGGGACAGCCTGGAAGGCAACCCCTGGGAAATTTTTCTACAAAGTCCCTTCAGCCCAACAATTCTATTTCTAGGAGTTTATCTGACACGGGCACGTGTAAATGCAAATGATTCGTGTAGCATTGGGGAAGAGAAAGAAGAAGAGAGAGGGAGAGAGACAAATTTGAAGAAATGGTTGAAGGTTGTTGTACAGACTGCTGACAACACATCAGAAGAGGAATCCTCTAGGACAGGAAGAAGAATGACAGCTGGGTGATGTCTGTGACTCCTCAGCACTCGGAGGGCAGGAGGATTCCAAATTCCAGCCAGTGTGGGTTGCATGCCAAGGCCCCGGTTTGTTTGTTTGTTTTTTGTTTTGTTTTTGTTTTCGAGCTGAGGACCGAACCCAGGGTCCTGCACTTGCTAGGCAAGCGCTCTACCACTGAGCTAAGTTCCCAGCCCTTGTTTGTTTTTGTTTTCAAAAGCCTATGGACAAGCTAAGATCCAGGTGAGACTGCGGGAGAACAGCCAGGGCTCCCCAGCCGCAGGGTGAGCCGCCAGCAGAGACCCCAAGGAAGGAAATGATACCCGGGAGCCCTCCGTGCAGCTCAAAGGCCACTGTTGGGATGGCTGTGGGTCAGCCCTGTTGAAAATACAGCCCTCTTCCAAAGCACAGGAAACACATTCCTCCAATGGCCAACAACTCTGCCCTTGTGAGGAGTTCCCTTAGGAGTGGAGGTGCCGATGCCTTCGATCCATGATGTGTGCGGATAGTATGAACCTCACAGTCAAGTTTCAGGCATTTTGGCATTTTTCAAAACCACCATGAACAGTAACACCCAGTTCTGCGTGACACAGGTGGTGGCTGGTGGCAGGAGAAAACTATTCCCTTTTTGTCTCTGGGGAAGCCTTAAACACAGGCAGGGTTCGGTCACATTGCCTTCCCTCCCCGGACCAGAAAAGGGGGCCTAGATGTCTCTTACATCCTGTGAAGATACCAGCTCTATTTCAGGCTTGTCTGTCAGTCTGTCATGCTTCCCCTAAATCCCTTCAGCTCTAGCTAGAACACAACTCAGCCAGACATGCCCGCTAGTGAGTGGAAAGGCACAGCCTGGCTTCCCACGGGGAGACGTACAGTAAGTACCACCTGGTGCTTGTGTTCACTTTCCAACCTGCACCTGCCAGCAGATACTTCAGCCAGGGCCCCAGGGAAAGGCTGGGGACAGCCATGATGCATCTGGGGCCGCCCCGACCAATTTCAGACCAGACAAATCATTTAACAAGACACATCTTTCAGAGACAGACAAAGAACGCTGTCAGCGCTAAAGGGACACCTGATTCCCTGGGTGCCACTGGACAAATGTGAGCCAGTGCGGCTTCTGGGTTTCTCTTGACTAACACAGTCGGCATTTGCCAAAATCTGAACACCTCTCACCTACGCTTGCTTATGGAAAATAAGAGACGGAATGATACCACCCACACTCAAGGCCTGGGAGCACCAGTGGTCAAGCATGTGGCTCTTGATCTGGGGTACATGTACTCCAGTGGTGAGGTGGAAAGAGACACAAATTCTCACAAAAGCATATGAGAGGCATCACCTGGAAACATGAGTCACATGCTGGAGAAGGGTGGAGGGGTCACTGTGTCTAAAAGGGAGTAGTAGCTAAGTCAGGGAAGGTGTCTCAGAATGTGATCCAGTTTAAGGTTTTGTTCTAAGACTTACCTTAGTGGGCTGGGGAAACGGCTCCCTGAGGAAAGTGCCGGCCATGCAAGTGTAAGGGCTTCGAGTTTGGATCCCCAACACCCACATAAGAGCCAAGCCTTAGAAGCAGGCAGAACGCAGCACTGCAGGTGTAGGTAGAAGGATAAAAACAAATGGACTTGAGGGACCACTGGCCTACCAGCCTAGCTGAAGTGGTGAATCCAGGCTCTGCAAGAGACCCTGTCTCAAAACATAAAGGTGGAGAGCGACCAAGGAAGACACCCAACATTGACATCTGGCCTTCATACGCACATACACACACCCCTCACAATCCACCCCAAGAAAGGGTATTCTGGTGGAAAACAAAGGAGATTTGGAGTAGCCAGAGGACAGCAGTCCTGTGGGCAGGCCCTCCCTGGGCTATGAGAAAATATCATGAGGGATGGGAATGGACAAGTAAGTTTGGACCACACTGAAGGAGGCTTGAGTGCCGACCTGTTGGAGGAAACCAACTTGCAAGTACTATTATGACATTTGGGTGGGTCAGAGGCAGGGAGGCAACTTGGGCCACTCCCGTGAGGGCTCCTGGGAGTGGTGATTAATACAGCTGGGTGCACAGGTCTTGTGCTGTAGACTCCAGGTCTGTATACTAGACTATATGCAAATGATTACCCCAGAGCACTAAAAAAGGAGACAGCGCCTACTTGTTCCACAGCATGGGTCAGAGAGGACAGACACACAGACAGACAGACAGGAGAAGGCTTCCCACTCCTGCTTATCTTCTTTCGTTGTTCTGTAGTCAGAATCTAAACTGCATCAGATTTTAAGAAACCTTCCCTAACTTCCCTCCTCCTCTTCAGACACAATGACCCTCCACCCTTCTCCAGCATGTAACTTCTACTTCCCCAGGAGGACTGTGAGCAGGGATGTTAATGCTGAAGAGCAAGCGATAAAGGAGGTCTCCCTGATCCACTGTGATAGAAGGAAGCAGGCCCAGAGTGGCTACCCTGCACTCAGGGCTCCCTGGTTCTGCAGGCAAAAGACCTAGGTTCGAATCCTAGCTTACAGTTCTCTAATACAACATCCTTGCAATCCTAGCACTTGGAAGGATGATGTAAGATGGTGAACTAGAGGGGAACTTGGGGTACACGTCAGGTTAGAGGCCAGTTGTAGCTCAATGATAGACAGGGAAAAAAAAAAACAAACCATGCCAGAGGATAGGCAGCAGGCAGCAGCACGGCAGAGCAAGGGTTAAAACGAGCCACCATTCTGGGCCTGGAAATATGCAGCTCAGTGGTAGAGGACATGCCTAGCACACACAAGGCCTTTAGGTCAATTCCTAGCAATACACACACACACACACACACACACACACACACACACACACACACAAAGTGGGAGAGGAGAGAGAAATCAGAAATTACACCATCCTGATTTAGTGGAGGGCACACATATACAGAAGACCCCTGAGATGCTCACTTAAACAGCAATGGTACAATGGTACACTACTTCTTTTTTTTTTTTTTTTTTTTTTTAAAGCTGAGGATTGAACCCAGGGCCTTGTGCTTGCTAGGCAAGTACTCTACCACTGAACTAAATCCCCAACCCTACACTACTTCTTATTAGAAGAATTATAGGTGTTTTTTTATGTGCTTTTTTTTTTTTTTTTTTTTTAAATTTTGGTTTTTCGAAACAGAGTTTCTCTGTGTAGCTTTGCGCCTTTCCTGAAACTTGCTTTGGAGACCAGGCTGGCCTCGAACTCACAGAGACCCACCTGCCTCTGCCTCCCGAGTGCTGGGATTAAAGGCGTGCGCCACCACCGCCCGTGTTTTTAATTTTTAATGAATGAATTGCATTAATATTTTAATTCTGAAGAAATGGAAACCCGTATCACCATCCAGAGATTCCTCATTGCACCTCACTAAGATTTGATCTGCTTGTTTCCCTAAAAGCAAACACTTCTTGAATTGTGAGGTAAATATTGATGTGTTACTAAGTGAACAGCATCCCACTAAAGCCGCCTTCCTCCAGACATCACGGAATTCATTTGTGATGGACCTTTGGGTCAATTATTTTAAAAGCAGACTTACAAGCTGACTTTAATGCTAAGAAACGGACAAAGCTCTCCACTCTTTACTTTGAATATCTACGTTTCATCATTTGTTTCCTATCTGGGCGCAGCAAGAGGCTCTGTCTGGATTTGCATGAAAGTCATAATAAGCAGATGCCTGAGTCAGGCTACCGGGCGACTCACTGTGAATCAGCTGCCCGAGCCTTCCAGCAGAGGCGAGTGTTTGTGGAGCCTGGAGACAGCCTCCTCCTAGGAAAAAACCTTCAAAGTCCCAGGAGAAGTTCTTACCCACAATAGCCATTTCCTACCCTCGGCTTCAAACACAAGTGAAGCCATTCTGGAAATGTGACTCAGAGGAAGATCATTAGAGGACAGTGGCTTCGACCAGAGAGAGAAACAGACGTGCAGGAACTGAAGGCCACCTGGTGGGGGAAACCCTGCTAACAACCTTCCTGTGGGCTAGCCTTTTGCTGTTCTGTGCTTTTTCCTCATCTACCTTGTCCACTTCTGCCCAGGGATGAAAAGGGAACCCATTCTAGACACTCTAGTCTGTCTTAGGTACCCTCGCTGCCAAGGCCAGCTTCCCAATCCTTAATATGACAGGAAAAATAAGTTCGGACTCCAAGTCATTAAGAGGATTAGCTGAGCATGTGGTATAAGCCTTTAATCCCAGCACTCAGGACGCAGAGGCAGGCAGATCCCTGAGTTTGAGGCTATCCTGGTCTACAGAGAAGTTCCAGGACAGCCAGGGTTACACTGTAAGACCCTGTCTGGGAAAAACAAACAAACAGAAGATCCGTTGGCGGAATGTATCCCAGAGGCACTAAATGTGAAGTGCAGGAACACACACCAAGACAGGGTGTAAGGGCGGTGTGCTAACACCACATGAACACGGTGTGCTAACACCACATGAACACGGTGTGCTAACACACGAACACGGTGTGCTAACACCACAAGAACACGGTGCGCTAACACATGAACACGGTGTGCTAACATATGAACATGGTGTGCTAACACCACACGAACACAGACTCTAACATAAAGAAGACCATGAATGGGTAAAACCAAAAACCAAAAACCCAGGGGGAACAGAATCATTTTGTCCCAAAATCATGTCACATTCACATTAGAGGGGGCTTGTGTGTTTGGAATTCCACTGCTTAAATAATATTCCAGTTTGTTCTAGGTAAGCTGGTCCTGTAGCCAAAGAGAAAGATCTTGGAAGCAGACGCTTCCTGGAGAACTTGTCTTTCACGTCCACCTTTTTAAGCCGTCGCTAAGTCCTAAACAAACATCAGCTCTGCCTTTAACCTGGGCATCCCACGCCCTCCTAATCTAGGCTGTGTTGGAAGAAAGCTCGGGACTGGTCAGTGACAGGGGGGACACTGTGTTGATGCCACTGGCTCAGGTGATGTCCCATAAGGATGGAGGAGACATTCTACCACACCAGAAATGAGAGTCAGCCATCTCAAAGCAGTCACTAAGTCACCACCACAGGCTCACGTGGGAATGTGAGGCAGGCAATGAAGAGCAAAGGGAGACTGTAGAACTTTAAAAGAAAAGGAGCTAAGACCCGCTGTAAGCAGCTTTTATTTACAAACAGCACAGAATAGAACATGGGTAGTATCTTTCTGGAGCCCGAAGGCAGTGTTCCCATGGATCCTCCCTCTAAATCCTTGGCACAAATTTACAAACCTACAGGGTTTTAAACACTTTGGTGTTAGGGTTTTGAAAGGGAAGTGTTCCTCCAACAGGCCCATTTATTTAAACCTTGGTCCCCAGGTAGTGGTGCTCTTCTGGCAGGCTGGGGAACCTTTGGGACACGAGGTCTAGACTTAGGGCCACCGGGGTGGTGTGAGCCCACACTCTCTCCAACTGCAGGGCTAAAGAAAAACCTCTACTCCCTAAGTTCCTTCCAGTCAGGCATTTGGTAAGAACTAGAAAATTAGGCAATAAATTTGGGTTTTGTTTTTGTTTTTGGTGTGTGTGTGTGTGTTGTGTGTGTGTGTAAGACTGTCCTGGAACTAACTCTGTAGACCAAGCTGGCATGTGCCACCACCACCCGGCATAAATTTGGTTTTCAAAAGCTCTCTACAAATCAGATGAAGAACTGCGTCTGGTGGTTCCAGGGAGTCTGAAAGTAACTGTAAATGTCACTAGCGAGTCTAAATCAGTGAATTATACAAATGACATATAGGAGAAACATTGAAAAGATAAGGTAAAATGCCAGACAATTTTCAATACACTGTTACTGTGCATACTCTGGGCAGAACAGATTTTTAACTGCAAATATCATGTAATAAGAACACCATCTCCTAGTACGGCGCCTGGTATGTGGCGCCGACTGTGTTGGGTCAGATCATCACAAGGGTAATTTCAAAGACAACTGTGATATTTATGTTGTACACACATCATTCAGTGAGGACCTCTCTGGCTCTGGAGCCACAACATCATAGTCCTGGCTGTAAGACACTGCACTGGAGACCACCCCAAACACCCAAGGGCCACATGGAAGCTCCCCCATCGTGGCCACTAGCCTCTGAAAATCAACCAAACGCAGAGACCGCACAAAGCAAGAACAACTCTCAGATGCCTGTCACCCTTTGTCTGCTCCTAGGAGACAATCACTCACTCAGTCACCAACTCCCCAGAAGAGGGTGGAGGGAGAGCTTCTGCCCTGTCTCCAAGTGTTAGAAACCCACCAGGCATGTGCTGAGGACATTGTTACTGGAGACACCTCTCTCCACAGCCACAGCGCAGCCTTGAAGCATGAATGGAGCAAGCTGGGAGATGCACGAAGGGAAAGACAGAGTTGATGGACTGAATGGAGTGTGGGAGGCCAGCTCCCACCTTTTCAAAGGGTTCCTATGAGGAGGAGAGAGGGATAAGAAACTTTTAGATAAAAGATAGCAAAGAGGAGACAGACAGAGACACAGGAGAGCTTCAGGGGGAGGGCCTGGATCAAGACCCAACGGTCCCTTCTGTCCGACCCTTCTGCCGCTTCAAAAGGGCTTTTTATAACAATGCCAAGGGGCGGGGCAAAAGACCTCCTTGCTAGATCAAAGCACACCTGGTAACCACACCCGTGGGTCAAATCACCCCCTTATGCCGCCCTGCTGGGTAAAGCAAGCTCAGCTTCTCAGACCCTGAGTAAGTTCTCACTAGGAAACCTCTGTGGGTCTCTATAAAGGAGGACATGGACTGCTTCTGCCTGGGGCTTGGTTGAGCTCCAGAGGAAGACCATGGTTTCCTCCTCATCCCCCAGAGGTATGCCACTCGCCTCCAAAACGCAGGTACAGCCCACAGGGATCAGAGGAGGCACTCCCTTCAAGTGTGCTCTTTTGGTTAGTGCTCTGGATACGCTTTAATGTCCAGGGGATAAAGAGGACCCCACGGCAAGGCCTTTGTGGTTCTCAGTGACTTTGGATAAGGATGGCTTCTCTGTGCTCAGAGTGGCAAGAGTTAAACTATTACCCAAGGTTTCATATCTACCTAAAAATGTCTACTGTTTTCTGAAAAGTCCTTGTCATGGATGATGACACCATGCTGGGAACGACAGGAAGTTTCTAAGCAACAGAGATACGATTCTTTTCTCCCACCGTTCATTATCTAAACGCTAGCCAACTACCGAGACTGTTTCTCACCCCAGCCAGGCCATTTTCCATCTGTGCCGTACACGTGCATTATGAGATCCATTGTTTGCTTGCTTTGTGGTGCTGAGACTAGACCCTGAGTCGTCAAGCTAGATCCCAAGCAAGCCCACACCCGATAAGGAACATCCTTCAGCTGGAAAGGTTCTTGGAACATCGCACAAACCAAATAGAACAGAAGGTGGGGACAGGCAGGGCAGTGGACTCACTCTTTGGTCAGAAGGGGGCAGGATTTGAGCAGGAAGCGTGACAGCCCCGAGTCCTGGAAGTAGAGGTCAGGAGGGGCAGTGGGGCTCTTCAGGTTCAAGCACCGCACGACGACGTAAAGAACAGCAGCTACGGCAGCTAGCTTCACCCCGTCAAACACGGCGGGGAGCTCGGGGGTCTCCAGCATGGCATTCATCTTGATCTAGAGAGCAAAGACACAGGTCTCATGGACATGGCCAGGGCGAGGAGGGTGGAGCCCACCTCCTGGCAGAGGCATGACTCACTCTGGACGTGCTTCACACATGCCCAAAGGGTGCTCCACAGACACCCCCGCCCCCCCCCATCATCATCACCTGACAACACCAACACCCAGCCAATACCCACAACCACAAAAACAGTTCTGAGTGTTGACTGAGGAGGGTGCTATGTTCTTCCTGTCATGATGGTCCCAAGATGAACACATTGGAAAATGTACAGTAATAGAGTCTTTCTGAGAGCGGGAAAGTAAGGTCGGTTAGGAAGGGTTGGGGGAGAGCTTTGATGTCTGTGAAGAAGCCACTTAAATCTCTGCAGACTTCACAGCACCTGGAGCGCCAGATGTGTTAAGTGTTTCCAACCTTGAACAGCCACTAGTACAGGTAAAGCTGGACTTGTGCTGGCCCCACCTCTCTATTTTCAGAGCGGGCTGAGAGAGAGCTGCCTAACTCAGTCATTTGCTCCAGAGTCCAGACTCCAGAATTCTATTCAGACTTGGCCTACATCATCGTGGTCCTGGCTCCTGGGGCTTTCGGGCAATGTGAAATGGAGCTAGTCACTTAAAGCAGTTCTTCCCCTCCAGGAGGTACCTGAATGCAGCTAACAGTCCAAACTGGGCCAACGACAGACCAAACTCAACCACTAGACCAAAATTTAAGATTACAATACAGAAAATACACATGCATATCTGATTTCCAACACGGTGTCTTAATATTTCACCTTTTGAGGTAAGCATTCCCTAATATACAAAGCTTTCACCCACCACTTCAAATACATAAAACCAAATATCAATGACAAAAATCTCATCTTTTCCTTGCTGCTCTACAGAGTAACAGAAAGAACATCAGCCGTCACTTTAAGGATTGGGGTAAGTAGCCAGGCATGGTGATGCATACCTGTAAGCCCAGAACTTGGGAGGCAGGGTATCGACACAAGGACTTCAAGGCCAGCCTAAACCATCTGACACCCTGTCTCACAATGAAATGAGGGGTGGGGGAAGGCTAGCACAAAACTAACAAAAACAGAAAATGTAATTCTTATAGCCCCGGTAACTATGGTAACAGCTTTCTCTGGAATGATTTCAAGTAGCCGCTGCTAAAAACAGTTATGAGAACTCTGGTAGCCAGTGATGGAGACATAATGGGTAGGGTGGAAAAAAAAATCTCCAAAATGTGTCTACCACACTGAAGACTCTGAGGGACTCCAGAGGGGCCTTGGGGACTCCTCTAAAATCAAAGCGGCACAAACACAGCGCCAACAGACTTTGGGAAACCTCTGGCAAGGTCTTCAATTTGGGAGGAACAGATCAAAAGTCACAGCCTTTTAATTGGCCTTCTGTCATCAAGACAAGAAAAAGATTCTAAAACATTCCTGGAGGGCCAGCAAGACGGTTCAGTGGGTAAAGGCGCTTGCTGCGCTTACTGGTGACCCTAGTTCGATCCCCAGAACCTCATGGTGGGAAGGAAAAATGACTGACTCAGCAAGTTCCCTGACTTCCACATACGCTATGACATGAGCCTGTCCACATCCACACATGAAATAAACGCTTTAAAAAGTTAGGGTTGTCCTCCACTACACAGCCAGCTTGGGATGAGACCCTGTCTTAATAACAAATAATATTAATTAATTAAAAAGAAAACATTCCTAATACAATTTTAAGGGTTTTATTTATTTATTTATTTATTTATTTATTTATTTATTTATCTATTTATCTTTTTTTTTGCAATACAGGGTTTCTCTGTGTAGCCCTGGAACTCTCTCTGTAGACCAGGCTGGTCTCAAAACTCAGAGATCCACCTGCCTCTGCCTTCAAGTGCTGGGATTAAAGGCACGTGCGACCATGTCCAGCCCTGAAACCCAGTCTTAAAACAAAAGCAGAAATGAAAAATCTACCAGAAATTCCAAATTTCTCTGATTATGTGCTGGTAAACGGTAATAAAGTTTGGAAGTGGTTCTCAGTCCTCCTTGCTGGAGTGAGAACAGAGGCTGCCACCTCAGCTTTGTCTCCTTGCTGGATCCTTCCCTTCCAACAGCCATGCACTACTTACTACAACGCACGGGGAGAAACAAAGATGAGTCTCAGCAGGACATACCTATGTTGTTATTCCTCTCGCGGAGAATGTGGATTTTCCTCCAAGAGTTGTACAGTTGGGCCAATCCGCTCTGATCTTGTATTCAAATTAACCTAAAAGCTGAACAGAATCGGATGTGGGTAAGGTTTTGAAGAACGAGAAAGCAACCCTCCATTTTGTGTTGTTTGGAGATGGTCTCCGATATACCATGCTGACTGGCCTTGAATTCATTGCACCCTCCTCCTATACTTCCCAAGTGCTGTACTACAGGCATGTGCCACCATGTCTGGCCAACAGCCCATTTTAATTGAAACATAAACAGTCTACTTTTCCTTTCTCTGCACTTAAAGTCTTTAGGGGAAAGGGCAATTTCTTTAATTAACATGTCTGCCATGGTCTTGGATGTTCTCACAAACTGGCTGTGGGGAGGCTTTGTGACCCCACCAAGATGTGGGGCTCTCACTGGCTCCAGAGACAGGTTTCTTCCATGGACTAAAACTCAAGCTACTTTTGCTCTTTATCCCACAACAGGGTCCTGAACAGTGCTGACAGGCCAGGTGTCGCCGCTGTGACACATGACGTAGCTGAGAAGGCTGTAGAGCGAGAAAGCAGGGCAGGTGAGTCACGCCCTTTCTCCAGACATACAGTAATGGTGGGGAAGATGGGAGCTCAGGGACCTAAAAGGCGCAACAACAAGGTCCAAAACTACCAAAGCAAACTGTGCACAAAGCTCTCTTCTTCAGGAATACTAATTCATTTACTCCTCCCAGGCCCTATGAGACAGATGCTAGCATCACTCCATTTTACAGGTGGGGAAACTGATGCCTACAAAGATTAAGTTTGCCCAAGGTCATGAGGCTGGCAGGCAGAAAGGCCAAGGTTCACTTCTGACTCCAGAGACCTTGGTGTGGTGCTACTTGAAGGCCACCGAGAGAAGTAGCAAGGAAATGAATGGTCTGGGGGACAAACGCAGAAGACACTAAAGCTGGCCCCAAGTCACAGGTACGCAGGCAGAGCTGGTCCCCAAGCTCCCTTGGTTTCTGACTCACCACACTAAAACCACTCAAGAAGGAAATGAAAGGCAGGTGAAGGCGAGGCTCACTAACCTTCACAGCCAGCCTACTCTACTTCACATTTGTATGAGCTCTTCACAGTCCAAGGCAAATTAGCCACAGGGGCCAGGGTGTGGTGAGGTAGGAACTAAAGAGAAGTGTCCCCAGCCACATCACAGGCCACCTGGGCCCACCAGGCCCAAAGGCTCAGCTGCAGGATGAAAACAAGACACAGCCCAGACTCAAGATCTAAGCTGCCAGCCCACAGCCTGGTGTTATCTTTGCCTGGCTTTCACAGTGTGGGTGAGAGTTTCACTGTCGCTCAGGCTGGCCTTGAACTCTTGGCAATCCTTCTGCTTCAGGCTTTTATGTACTGGGATTAGAGATGTGAGTCACCATGCCTGGCTTTGCCTGGCATTTGCGGGAAAATTTGTTCATTAGTTGTTAAATATCAAATTGCAAGCAAAAATCTGTACTTCTGGTTTTTCTTAAAAAAAAAAAAAAAAAAAAACCCAAAACAAACAAACAAAACTAAACAAACAAAAGGCCAAACCAGAAGATTTAGTAAAACAGAGCCTGCCATGGCAACAATGAATGTGGCTGAAGGGCAGCTGCTCCTCCAGACACAACATACTCCTGTGAAGTCTTTGATGCTGAGCCCACCACCCCTGGCCCAATTTAATCATTTCTGGTACCTGAATCATCCCTATAATTATCTTCCAGAACATGTAATCCTTGGAAAAACCTATCTAAAGTCCCTCCTAGCCTTGCGTAAGTCTGTACTGGCTAAATATTTAAAACTAGCAAGTATATGCACAAATGATAAAACCATAGCAAAGTTTTGAAAGTCAAAATGTCAAAGCTTATAAGATGCGTATGGTTTACTTTACTCTTCATCAATTAAAGTCTATTTATGCCTGAAACTTCCCATAAACTATCTGAGGTAACTTCGACAAAGCACTTCTACCTGGGAATGTGTCTCGCTGAGTGAACTGACGTACTCCCGCCCCCTTGCAGCTAGGTGAGTCAATCTGACTAAATCCTGGCAATTCTAAATGGTCTGGTTTTAAGAAAACTCCTTAAAAAGCAGTCGGCCCTCCTTCTTCCTTCCCTTCCTGCCTCCCCAAAATGCAGACAATATGGCTGCAACTCCAACAGGCATCTTGGGCCACGAAATAACCTTGGAGTAACTCTAAGCCTATTCAAAACAGTAGACTAGAAGGTGAATTAGTGGAGCCACCCTATCAGACCTAGGTCTCCTATTTAGAATTTGTTTTATGTAAAATAGTCCACACCCTGTTATTTCTAGATGCTTTCACTATACAATTTCCAATGACACATAAGGAAATACTATATACCTCTGTGATGCTAGGAGCATCAATTGCCAGGTGGAAGATGCTTTTGCTGCTACTGGTAAGAGTGTTTTAATTTATTTTCAAAGTTCATAATGCCTTGAACTATTTTGTTACTAGAGAAAAAGCTTTAAGGGCTAGGGGTAGAACCTTTCTAAAGAGTGCAAAGCATTGGGTTCATTGCTTGGTACCACAAGGAAGGAAGGAATTCATGAATGCATTCACACTAGCTGGCTTTCAGATAGCAACTAACAAAATAGACGAAAAAAGTTAAAATCTAGTACAAAGAAAATAAACACACTAACAAACACAACTATATATGTGGTCCAGCGAGATCAACTCTGGGTTTTCTGCCCACCAGAGGGGAAAGAGAAATCTAGTCAATGGGGTCGCCAAGTGGGAGGAGCTAATAACAGCGCATTCTGACCCTGGGGTACAGGACATGCACTCAGGAAGGGAGGGCTGTTCTGGAACGAATTATTTTAGAGATGTGCAGGACTTTATAGAGGAGGCTTCCATTGACAGACAGTGCCCTCCCACAACTTCTTTTAAATAGCAAATGCAGCAAAGAATTGATTTCCTCAACCCTTGAAAAATGACAAGGTTTTCAAATTCAATTCAGGGCAGACAATTTCATGGATTATGACCCCAATTTACAGCCTTGGCCCAAGGCTTGAGCCTGAGGGTCCTAGGCAGCAAGCCAGTTCTGCATGCCCCTAGGGAGGGCACCCTTAAATCCTAGCAGGCTTAAGTAGCTGACGACTTACTGGGTGCTTAGCATGGCACAGAACCACAATTAAGTGCCATCTGCATACGACCAGGGGGAAAGCAACCTAAGGGTCTAGGGACTTTAGGAACTTAGAGATGAGAATGCTTGAGCAAAGAAAGGCCCAGAACAGCTACATCCGGAACGGAGCCTCAGGGTATCAAGTCTAGGACTTCAGAAGTGTGTGTATGTGTGTGCAATGAGTATCTACCTACCTACCCATCAGTCTATGTAGGTATTAAACTAGGCAATTCCAAAACAAAGCTCTTCCGATCCATTTCGACTCATCTTACGTTGTTACTTTATGGTGGTTACTCTCCATTTTTCTTCTTTGCAAATCTGACCTGGCACTTAACATTAAACATTCCGAACTTTGTCTAGACACATCAAGCTTAGGCTCTATGGCTGTACTATCCTGAATGTGCCATATTCCATCTGATCTTGGGAGTTAAGCAAGGTCGGGCCTGGGCATCACTCAGATGGAAGAGATACCAAACTCAACGCCTTGAGCTACTTTGAGTGCTCCCCGGCTCCATTTTCTAGGCAGACGAAATCCAGTTGAAAGGAACCCCTAGCAGTCTTAGACGGGGAAAACAAGTCACGGGAGGGCTGGTGGGCGGGGTGTGTGAGGGAAGGGAGCCAGCCTTTCCCCTACCTGTCTTCATCGAGTTGGGCTCCCATGTACTTATGCCAATCTTTTTTTCTGTGGGTTACCCTCCACTCCAGTGCTGTTATGAGAAATTCCAGTGCTGTAACTGATAGTTAGTATTCTATTTGTCATCTATGTATCATCCAAAACAAAATGCAGAGGGCTGCCAAATGTCCAGCATCTGGTCATTAACAGGGCTCTCCACATTGCTGCTGGACTCTAAGACCTGCTTGGCTGGTATTTCCACCTATGCTGGAGGCCTGGGCTAGCTTCCCACGCTTTTCTCTGCTCTCCCATGGCCAAGAGTATCATTTAGGATGGAGGCCCCGAGACCTGGGACCTAGAACCTGTTCTGCCTAGCCACCTTGAAAAAGTCACTTAGCTTTTCAGGCCCTAAGGATCTCAGCTGTAAAAGGAGAGGCTTGGATTAGAGTAGAGAACTCTTTCAGTTTGAAATGCCTGAGATTCTGGGGAGACAATTGCAGCCGTTGGCTAAAATGCACAGGGGGAAAATCTCTCTGTGCTTTGTGACAGAATGCAGTCCCTGACTCAGACCACACAATAAAATTCACAAACCTCAAGGCCTTGGTTCTATCTTCAAATCAATTAAAGTTATATATTTTCAGCTGTGTCATTTGTACCAATATATTCCATTATATTACTCCAGTTAAGTGTCTCACAATATCAGCTATTACCGTCATCTACTAAATTATCTTCCCTTTTCTCTCAGTAAACTTCTTAATATGACACACAGAACTCACACAAAAGACATCTGGTTAAGGAAACAATGAAACAGCTGATGATCTGCTGGGATTACCTCCAGTAAGATTAAATTAGTCCCAGGACATTCTCTTCCAGAGTCCTCCACAGAGGGACCCTGTTAGACTTAATATACCACTGGATAATAGATGGTGATCTTCAAGTTCCCCAAAGGGTTCCCAGAAGTTGGGCATGGTGATATATACCCGGGGTCCCAGTCCTCAGGGAGACAGAAGCAGGAAGACTGTGGGCAAACTCCAGGCCAGTTTGGTCTGGAACACAGTGAGAAGCTCGTTCTTAAAAAAAAAAAGTTTCAAGCTACGTTGTTCCTGGTTTTATGCCAACAGCCTTCCAATATTCCCACCTTGTCCTGCAGAGGGTCCTTCCTACTGAAGTCAAGCCTGCCTTTAGATTTACCTCCCCTTGCCAGGGAAGTCCATGCCTCTCCCCATCCTGACCCATGACTCTAGGCTAGCACACACAAGGCTTCTGGCAACTGAAGGGGTTAAGGGGTCAAGGAACAACACTCTGCCACAAAAATATGGCCTATGTCCACTCCATATGACGTGGCAAAAAAAGCAGTCAACTGTAGCCAGAAGTTTCTCCAGTCCTGCCCCACGGTCGAGACGAATCTCTCCCACTCGCATCCGGCAGCCATTTGGTCCCAAGTAAACACACAGAGGCTTATCTTATTTATAAACTGTATGGCCTATAGCTTCAGCATTTTGCTAGCTAGCTCTTATAACTTAACTCAGCCCATTCCTATTAATCTATGTGTTGTCACGTGGCCATGGCATCACCGGTCTGCTGCATCTTGTTGCTCCTTTGCCAGTGAGCTTACGTCTCTCTTCCACTCCACCCTTCTCTCTGTATCTCTGCTTGGATTTCCCACCTAGCTGTAAGCTCTCTTGCCATAGGCCAAAACAGCTTTACTTATTATCCAATGGGAGCCACACATACTCACAGCAAACAGAAAGCCATCCCACAGTAGTCAACCCTAGTGTGGGCAGCACAAGACTTTTGAAGAGTGTGGAAAAGAGCCAGTTTCTGCCACTTAACTGAGAAGTCAGAGCTGTCATATGCCAGAGGAGAAGATGGCTAGAAGAAAGTCCAGTGTCCACGTAAGATGTGTGTTTGCACCCTGCAGTTATTTACCACTAGTACAAGCTACTTTTCTATTGTGATAAAATACCAAGTATAAGGTACTTGGGCTCATTGTTCCAGAAAGCTAGAGTTGGTGGTGGTGGGGCAGAAGTGGCGGCAGGAGGCTGAGGATCACATCTTGAACATCAAGCAGGGAGCAGACAAAAACCAGGATTGGCTCCAGCTTTAAAACCTCAGAGTCCACCCGTAGTGACACACCTCCTCCAGCAAGGCCCCACCTCCTAAACCTCTCTAAACAGTGCCGTCTACTGAGAAGTGGGCAATCCCTGACAACCTGGGTCGCACTCCAGGTCTAATACCCCGGGTGTTTGAGCATCTGAGGCAGCAGCTCACAGAACACATCCACATGACCTTCTCCTTCAGAGTTTGGGGAGGATGGAGTGTCTACTTATGTGGTCTGGGCTTTGAAAGACCATCCTTCTTCTAGACCACCACTACTTCAACCTCCCAAGTGATGAGAAAGGCCAGCAATTGCACCAATTTCAAAAGATGCCAAGAGGCATTTATTTTTCGGCATCAGCACTGAGTAACTGGCTGTTTTCCTTTGGTAACTGCTGCAGCTGACTCTTGGGGCCACCCAGGGAGATCAGAGCATGTTTCTCATGCTGAAGGTGCTGGAGCTGAGAGGCTGAAAGCTACAATTTACAAGACCCTTGACTGGCCAGCTGCAGTGACACACGTGCAATCCCAGAACTCTGGAGCTGGAGGCAATGGAAGCAGTGGGTCTTCTATAAAGTAAGACTTAAAACCAAACCAAACCCAATAAAACCACACACACACACACACACACACACACACACACACACACACACACACACACGGCCTTACTGACTTAGACTGACATCTCTTAGAAATTAGATCCTTCAAGATGAAAAGCTGTACAAGGTCACACCTAATTTGATTAAGTAGAAGACATGGTAGATAATTAAATATATTTATGTTAATGTTGCCTTAAATTTCATTAAAAATTCAGACCTTGAAATTCCTTTGTGTGTGTGTGTGTGTGTGTGTGTGTGTGTGTGCAAACTCATTCAAGTGATAGTAGTTTATTTAACTGTATTCTTCTACAAAGTCGTAAGGTCATAATCTGCTTAAGTTTCCAAAGATGGCTTCTGAATTCAGTCAAAAACAAGACCTGGGGCTGGAGAGAAGCCTGCAGGGAAGCCATTTGTTCAGTTCAGGTCTCAGGTTCAGTTCCTAGCACCCACATGGAGGCTCACACCATCCACAACTCCAGCACCAGGGGATCTGATGCCTCTTCTGACTTATGCAGATACCAGGTATACATGTAGAATAAATACATATATGTGGACAAAACACTCATACGCAAAAAATAAACCTCAAAAGTAATTTTTTAAGAAAAGCAAGAACATGAAGACTTACCGTTGAAATGTCAGGAATGGCTACTAACCCACCAGCTTTCACAAAAGAAACTCACTAAACTAAAAATATCTGAAGACTGAGTCACCAGTTAAACATGAACATATAATTGGGCACTTTGCATTTACAGAAATGCTGAAGAGAAGCTGGTCTCTCCCGCTTGCAAAGAAGCTGGGCCGGGGGAGTATGCTGTGTCCTAGAGAATGATGGAGAAACGCCTAGAACCTGCCCCTCCCTGCTCAGAAATGTTCTCTACCCTAAAGAAACCAACCCATGCTGAGAAGGAACAAACAAACAAAACAAAAGCCAGCTGTTTCCTCTAGAAATTCCAGAATCTTCAAAGAGGACATTTCTAAGAAAATATTTTAATAGGAAATTCAATAGTTCCAAATACTGTATTTTTAAAAACCTATACTAAAATTAAACTCTAATATCAAAGCAAATTCTCACTTTACCAGAACCTGACAAACTCCACTGCCTCACTTGCTGCAAGGACAGACATACATACACCCACCACCCCTGCCTCCCTTCTTTTGTGGGGGGTGGGGGTTTCCAGATAGAGTTTCTCTATGTAACAGTCCTGGCTGTCCTGGAAGTCCCTTTGTAGACCAGGCTGGCCTCGGACTCAGAGAGATCACCTGCCTCTATCTTCCAAGTGCTGAGATTAAAGGCGTGCGCCACCACACTGCCCAGCCCTGCCTCCCTTCTTTTCCTCCTTTCTTTATTGACAGAGTCTCACACATTCTAGAATAACTCAGAACTCACAGAGCGGCCAAGGATAACCTCGAGTTCCTGATCCTATGGCCTCCACCTCTCAGGTCCTCTCAAGTGCCGGGATTACAGGCATGTGTCACTGTGCCCAGTTTTACATGGTAGGGCTCAAACCCCTGGGCATCATGCACGATAGGCAAGCAATCTACCAACTGAGCTTCACCGCCAGACCCATCTGCTCCATTTTTTTTTCAGAGATGGGTACAAGTGAAGAGAACAGCTCTGGATCTACAGCGAAAAGAAACTCGGGGGCATGTCCCAGGAGCCACACAGACAAGCGGCCACTCTGCAGACGAGCTTCTAGAATGGAATGACAATGCAGGCGGGAGCCAGTGGGAGCATGGCTATGAAGCTGCCAGTCTTGCATCTCACCGCGGTAAGCATCAAACAGCAGATCTGCATGGAGATCCGACCCATGTGCCCAGCCCTACACCTCCCCACAGGGAAAATGACTCACCCCATCCCCCCCAGGCCTGCTGGAGCTGAGCTTGCTCCTCACCCCCCCCACCGCCCCCTCGGGCCCTCTCAGCTCTGTGGCTCCTGTGATGAATTCTATCAGCTGTGAGAGCAAAGGCTCTCCTCAGGGCTGTACCACTGGGCTCTTCATACAAGGCTAGACAGTGATGACAGCTCCAGCATCTTCATCCTTCTCAGACACATGGAAGTCTCCGAGGGCAAGAGAATGAATGCAGTGTGCTTGGCCTTGGAAGGCACGCTTTACTTCTTCCTTGGAAGCAATGAGCAGAAGCAAGAGCCTCTGCCAGGCTACAGCAGCCAGCTTGGAGGTCACATGGCTCCACTGAGACCCAGTCTCAGATAACAGGTGTGAGCAGCCAACACAGATAAGTACGAATCACTGACTGACACTGAGGCCCCGGGCTAAAAATGAAGGAAGGAGGAGTGGGAGAGACACACACAGCCTCTGCTATCAGGCCTGTGGATTCTGAGAACTGGAACTTCCAGGGCACAACCCAGATGTCAGAGACTCGATGTCAGAGAGAAGCTAAGCATATCCTCTGTACTTCTACCAATGACATCTAGAGGGGTTCTTCCCTGAGCACGCCGTGCCGTGGCTTTGGGTGGGTCTCTGGCTTTCTCTGGATATTTTGAGAGAGCTCGAGGGCCCACATGATCTCTCTGAACAACAAGGGTTTTAGAATCAGAGGCCTTGCGTTTGAACCCTGATTCTGCCAAGTAATCTTAGGTAAATCACGTAAACTTCATGTTAATTGGTACTGTTGTCTAAAAATGAGGGAACATAGGTTCCTTTATAGGCCAAAGGGGGAAAGAGGCTGACTATGGAACTAAAGGAACTATGTGGGTTTAAAAGGTTTTAAAATTATAAAATACCTACAGACATACAAAAGGCTCACAGAACGTGTTAAGCTCCTTAAAGAGAAGCTGCCTTCCTACTTCAGGGTTAGAGAACTGTTCTTTTGAAAGCTACTGTAAGGGACTTTTAACACACGTGGCCAGGCATCTGCCGCCAGGCAGCCCTGAGCTTGGCTTTATCAGATCTTTGCATGGAGGATACTGAACAATCTAGAAAAATAAAAATTCAAAAGGAAGCACACTGGGTTGGTATATTTTGGGGTTTGAGCTAAATGGATTGCTTTGCTAAGTAAAGAAACAGAAGTAAGTTCACACCCTCAAATGTTCCCGTCTCCCCATCCATCCGATACAAACACCCTACTGTTGTTCTGGGCCTCGCTCTCTCTTGCCTCCCACTCTAGAAGCAAAATTTCTGCGCCTTTTTAAAGTCTGAGGGCGAGGCCCAACTGCCACCCTTAGTCTGCCAGCGGCCTTCCTCTTCTGACTTTTGTCCAAATTCGGTTTCACCTATAACAAACAGGCGCCTGCTCTCTAGGTCCACACCTAATCTTCCTCGGTGAACACACTGTGGGGAACAGCAGAGAGGCCCCTGCTGGAGCTCTTCCTCTGTGTCCTGGGGGGTTAGAAAGCTCCCAGCGAGGGAGGTGATTTCAACAGAAGTAGGGCAAAGCCTTCCCACAACTGGGAAGAGGGCATAAGTATTTACCGAAAACTAATCCACCTGCTTCAAGTGGTGGTGCTCTGCAGAGGAGAAGGACAGAGCCTACTGGAGATGTGTTCCTATCCACTGTGAGGGGTGTTGATGCCAAGTCTGGGAGGAGTGCTGCACCAGCTGCACCCTATTCCGTCACTCTACCCTAGCCCCCTGTATCAAAGGCCTCGGTCTTATTTCAGTGGGTAACCACACAGATCTCCAAAGCAGTGGACAGTGCTACCCATGCAGGGGGAAGTACTGAATCCTGAGGGCTGGCAACAAACCCTGAGGAAGTCAAAGAGGAAGCAGTGGGAAGGGAAGAGATAGGGTTACAGCTGGGGATCCTTGAGGAGAGACAGAACAGAAGAAAGTGATGGGATGTGTACAGGTATCAGGGTCACAGCTAAGCTGAGGCTCAGTGTGAGGCAGACAGAACCAGAGGGATAGGTTTGGAGTCGGGACGGACCATGAGTCACTGTGGAATGATGCTTTGGCACTAGTTAGAAGGGGGAATTCCAGGAGCCAGCCTGGAAGATGGCACCATGTTGTCATGGCAGTGGGCAATGAGCTGTGTATAACTTACTGTTCAAGTGTGGGGCTGCAGGTGTGAGGAACGTTGACTTGGCTACTGGAGCCCGACTCTCTGTTGGGACATGTATTGTCATTCACCACTGGAGCCACAATGACAATCCTTGATGACATATAACTCATTTTGTAGGAACTTCTGTATGGCGGCCTATCTCCTGTAGACTCTAAGACCACAGTGGCCTACCTCGACAAGTAAATGCCCACGCATGACCAGAAAATTTGCTAGTCTCATATCTTCATAAAAATGATGAGGGGTTGGAGATTTAGCTCAGTGGTAGAGCACTTGCCTAGCAAGCACTAGGCCCTGGGTTCGATCCTCAGCTCCACGTTTAAAAAAAAAAAAAAAAAGAATGATGAGTCACCTCTTAATAATCTCCCTACTGGATTAGCCTTTCTAATGAAATCTTCCTATTGGCATTCTACACAGATGGAAGGAAACTCGGGGTGTGGAGCTCATAGTGGACATCTTGTAAACAGATTGAGCCAGCAGGAAAGACTCAGTTAGCCTGAATTATCACCACTGTGAGCCCTGAAGCAGAATTTCCTTGCCAGGACATTCCATTCAGTTCAGAGGTGGGCAGCTGCCTTGCTGCTGTGGGCTGAGAGAGAAAGCTCAATGTGACCCGGGCTGGTGGCAGCTTTTGAGTATTTTAAAGACCATCTTGAAGATCTGGCAAACCATTTCTCCATCCAAAATGAAGGTTTTCAATTTTCTGTCATTCAGAGAAACTACTGACCAAGGCTATATTTCTCTTCCTCTCTTCCCTGTGTGACTAAAGAACACCTCAGGAGGCCAAAATGTAAGAAATCGACTTCAGACACGGCCGTCTCACAAATCATAGTAACTCACAGTGGAAACGAGCGGTTGTAGGTAGAAGGAAGGAACTGATACACACTGCAGACCTTTAGAAGGCACAGCCTTCGGCAGCTCTGGTGAGAGAGTTGATGCCACAACATTCTCTGTAGTGTTTTCTAGTGGACATAAGCTCATTTGAATAGCATAATCCTAGGTTAATCTAGACCAAGAAGCCAGTCGGATTATAAAATAAGCTTCCTTTTTAGCATCTGAGGGAAACAGAAGTCCTTTAGAACAACTGGTGTCCCACAAGGTTTCCAGCTCCTGAGAGACGTCCTCTGATTTGTAGAGCTGGCGGGGAAGGGGCTACTCCTGGGCTCTCCGGAAAGACAGACAGCCTAAAGTACAGCTGCACTGCAAAGCACTTGGATGACTCGGGCAAGTTTCTTAACCTCTTGGCACCTCATTAAATGGATATACTAGGACCTTCCTTGAAGAGTCATGGAGAGGCTTAAATGAGGTAGACAGGGTCTAGCACCCTACACCAGAGCATCCTGCTTTTATGAGTTTAAAGATACAAACACTATGCAGACTTGGCAATGGTATGTATGCTCACCAGAGAAGGCAAAGAAGGCGCTTCCTGTATCTGAGACCAGAGGACCTCATTCCAGAACCAAATAACAGCTCCTTCAGCTTGGAGAGTCTGCTGCTGTCTGATCTGCCTGAGTGCCTTCACCACCCTCCCACCCCCAACATTACCAGGCGCCAAGGAAATGATTGGACCACTTGTATGTGCATACATCCCCTACACACACACACACACACACACACACACACACACACACACACACACACACTCTAGTACACAGTCCTTATCTTATTGCAGACCACTAACTTCTCCATCACCCACCCATCCTTGTCCCAGGATCTAATACACATTTGGCTCTGACATCATTATCTTTAGCACACTGGATTTTAAAACAAGGAACAGAACTAGATGATGGGAAGTGTTCTGCTTTGGTAGCTCCACAGTTTATCAAGTGTTGGTGACATTAATACATGACCTCAATTACTCCCTAAACAAGGCACGGGATGCATTTGTGTTGACAGTGGAGGCCAACTTCATAATTTACTATATACAAAGTGTATGCTCAGATATTACCTCATTTGGTACTTGCAGCAGCTCTTGAGTGTTATGAATGTAAGCAAGGAAACTGAGGCCCAGGGACCCTTCCCTGTGCTAGGCTCTAAGGAAAGGCTCTAGGAACATGGTGTGTGTGGTGGGGAGTTGCCATGTCAGAACTGCATGGAGCCTACCACCTCAGCCCCCTTGACAGGAGTTCTCTAGGACCCTTCCCATTCAAAGACAGACATAAAGACATTTGCATTCCTCCTATGAGCTCTATGGTGACAATGTCAGTGCCACGCCCACCTTCCTCTGTCAAGGCTAAAATAACCTGTTGTGGATGTCATTAATGACAGACCAAAGGAAGGGGCTAGTTTCTAAATTGGGAAAACTATCCTTGGCTATCTCTTCTTCTTGGCGTTTCCCATCATCTCATTGTTCAGAGGACACATTTTTTCAATGGCATTGACAAGAGTGAGTGAGCACTTTATGTGAATTTTGGACTCGAAGAGGGAACTGCAGCCAGAGTGCTTGGAAGCTGAAGTTTACTTATGAATACAGCTCAGGCCCGCCAGGGAGTGCGGAGCTGGAACACAGTGAGCCTCCCTTGGGCTAACCAGATTTACAGTCAAGAGATCAGCCAAGCCTGGGCATGTTCAGGGTTGTGTGGCTGCAGAACGATTACATTCAATGAATGATTGCATGCTGGATGCTAAAAGGATTACTGTTAACTTTTTTTAAAAAATGTTAGATGTGTAATAAAAGAGTATGTTGAAGAGATATCATGGAAATATTCACAGATGCAATAATATGTTTGGGGTCGACTTTAAGATAAATGTGGGCTGGGCGGTGCTGGTGCATGCCTTTAATCCCAGCACTCAGGAGGCAGAGCTAGGCGGATCTCTGTGAGTTCAAGGTCAACCCAGGCTACAGAGTTAGTTCCAAGAAAGGCACCAAAACTACACAGAGAAACCCTGTCTCAAAAAAACGAAAGAAAAAGAAAGAAAGAAAGAAAGAAAGAAAGGAAGGAAGGAAGGAAGGAAGGAAGGAAGGAAAGAAGGAAGGAAGGAAGGAAGGAAGGAAGGAAGGAAGGAAGGAAGGAAGGAAGGAAGGAAGGAAGGAAGGAAAGAAAGAAAAAAGAAAGGAAGGAAGGAAGGAAGGAAAAAAGAAAGAAAGAAAGAAAGAAAGAAAACGAAAGAAAGAAAGAAAGAAAGAAAAAGAAGAAGATAAATGTGGGTTGGGAAAAGTAGCCAGAAGAATATAGGAAACTCCATTACTTATAAGCTGGTGATAGGCCCTGGGGCCACAGGGGCTCACTGCACGATTCTGTCTATTGCGTATCTTTAAAATTTCCACAATAAAAAGCTAACAAATGAATGAGTGGTTATTTAGTAACAGAACAAGAGCCTTGGAGCCAGTGAGAGCCAATTCACCCCCAGCTTTCCTCTCCAGTCAAGTTCAGGGCAATGGCCCCTGTCACTACCACAAATCAGCCTTGGCTGCCGGCTGCTGCCCTTCTGACATTGTGTTTAGGTGATGCGATGTGACTTATTTTACCCAAATATGACTTATCATACTGTTTCTTCATTTGAAAAGTTCCTGCCTCTTTTCTGTGCTAAGCCCATATTTGTATTTTTCTCTATAATGGGGTTTCCTGGCTCCAATTCATCAGGATCTCCCACATAGAAATGAAGAGTACCAAGGCTGTATGTGTGGACTCTAATATTATTAGTAATCCTAACATTCCACATTAGACCTTTCAAGTTTTTCCAATTATCATTCACATAAAATAAAGAAAGACCGAGTGCTCAGTGTTCCTCTAATGTGACCTCAGGAAACCTCACGAACAGACCCTGGGCCCTGGATTGGGAAATTTTAGCCCAAGGTCGGAGTGCTGGTACTATGGAGGCAAGCAAACAGGACCTGGGACCCGATGAGAAGTCACCCCCTGACAGGCTACATCATGGGCTTAATAGGCTTACACACATGCTTCAGAAAAATGCTCGAGTTAACACTGCCAGGTGCTTTACCTAATCCTAATCCTTACGTAATGTTGCTGAGTTTACAGCTCAGCCTCCTCCCCACTTTTCACACATGAATGAATCCAGACCCCAAGGAGTTAAAGAAGAATTTCCCCTATCAGTTTTATACCTCTCTAACGTGCTGGAAACTCATGGTCTGGACCACCTGACCTGGAAGCCCACCAAAAGGTACCACTTCCACAGAAAGCTGGACCCAATGGATACTCTGCTTTCCAATACTTAAGGAAACTGGAAAAGGTGAGGCCCCTTCATGAGTACAGTCTTCTGCAGATGTGGGTCCTCCCAAATGCCATGGTTCAACAGCCATCAGGACGACCTTCTGACCTGGGTAGAAGAGTCCTGTACTGTAAGACACCTGACTCTCTTCGATGCTCACATATCTGCCGGCATCTTTATTCCTAAATAAAATAAAGGTTTGGGTTTGCTTTGTTTATTTGAAAAGCGATGTTACGTTTGCTTTCTTTATTTCAAAATTCTAAATTTGAGTGAACTTGTGCTGTACTTCCTGATTTTTTTTACACTGCCCTCACTGACATGACCAAGCAAACAGTACACACACACACACACACACACACACGTCCAGAGTGGTGTACAAACTGGGGGCGCTTGCTGGGAGCTTTGGTCTCTTATTGGAGAAAGGATGGAGAAGAAGAACTAATCACAACACCCCCTGTCCTCGCTGCGCACGAGAGGTATCTGAGGTACAAACGGAGGGATGCCGTGGGAGCCCGGAAGTGAGTGAAGACCAGGAAGTGATGAGTCAAGACTGGCTTCACTGACTAACATCTTGAACATTCAATCATTTCCAAGGTGACTTTAAGCCAGACTCAGAGGAAAATAAAAGCAAGATGGAGGCTGAGACACATTCAAAGAAAAGCCAAAACCCATAGGCAAACTCCAGGAACCACGAAAGACCAAAAGACCACGTTTAAATCAGTGTGGTTATTTAAAACACAAGGATCGCCAGGGGAAACTCCAATGTGAAGAACCAGGAAACCCTCTCCTTAGCCCCAAAGCAAGCTTTAGTTAGCAAGGCCGGCTTGGATCAGAACTTGGAAGTGGCAACACGATTTGGAGAGCCTGGGAAACACTGCCAGTCAGGTCAACAAAAGTGTGGACAGATCTGGGGGCAATAGAAGTTGCCAGAGCTGGTTCTTCCTGAGGCAAGAGAAAAGAGGTGTGGCACTTATTAATGCTCCTCAAACAGGAAGTCCGAGGGGAAAGGCAGGCTCCTCTCTGCTGTTCAAAGGTGAGAACACAGAGCAAGCTGTGGTGCAGAACACAGGGCCGGACACCAGGAGCTGGAAATGAAGCTCTCTGGATACCAGAGAACACAGCGAACTGACTCTGGCATGGCCAGCATGTTCTGCCCAAAGGGCACGGTTGGTCGGGGCCCAAGGGTCTAGGTGTCCCTCATTCTCCACTGTCCAGCTCTCCTTCACAGGCTGACCTGAAGAAGCTTTCTGTCTCTCCAAGCATTTTTCAGGCTCAGACTCCTAGTGAGGGACTAGGAGCCAGAGAGATCCCTGACAGGTAGATAGACAGGGAAAGAGGATCGATCCCATATAAATAATAAAATGCAACCTTCCAGCTTCTTCCTCACCCTCTCACCCTGACAAAGGCCTGGCAGGTTTTCTGCCCCACCAGCAGACACGCTTCTGGCTGACCTGTCCAGGCTGTCAGATATTCAAGGCTGGTCCCCAACATGTTTAGTTGATGCTGTGAGCCTGTCAACGTCTTTCTTTGTTTGAGTTGACCAATCCAAAATAAGGGGAAGAGGACCCACCCCAGGCCCAGAAACACAATTTCCAGCCCTAGTGGGGGTGGGGGGAAGTGATGGGGTGATTTCGGTTTCTGACCGGCCTCTCCACTTCGTGAGGAGTCCTTCCTTCTCTCTATGCGCTTTGCTCTCTGTGTGTTAGTTCACTTTTAATAGTCTGTTGCCTGTTACTGCCTGCTAAGTCTGAGATTCTCTTTTCCTGCCTTTAATTCTTCAACTAGTGGAGAAAATAAACCAGATCGAGACCCTAAAACAGCAGAGTAGGACAAAGAGAAGAAAAACATCTGTCTCCAAACTACCACAGAATGCTTTAAGATGCCCATGCAAAGCTTCAACAAGAGGCCTTCTCGGCATCCTCGGGAACAGAAAGGGAGATCCAAATAGACGGCCTTCATGAAGGGTGACGTGCAAGCTTGTTTCATCTGGCCAAGAGAAATGAAGAAAGAAAGGAAGGTTTCAAACAGCTTTTGCAGTGTGTGCTACCACTGTGTAGAAAGGGTGGGGAGTATGGTATAAAGCAGATGATGGGCACAACGATTGGCACAGAGATGCATTTTCTTCCAATCTTTGCACTTTTCAAATATTCTCTCATCATATAAATGTGCAGCCATTTCCCCCAGAGATAAGACTGTCACATTGTAAACCAGGCTGACCGAGACGCATTATGCAGCCCAAGCTGATGCCGTCCTCACGGCCGTCCTCCTCCCCAAACGCTGAGGTAACTGATAGGAGCTACCACACTCGGCTTTGTAGTACCCGCTTTTTAAAAAGCTAGCCAGAGCTGCATTTTCCAAGAGCGGCATTTCTCATACAGATTCAAGATGCTGTACTTTTCAATGTATGCTTTCTTCAAATAAGTTTTTTAGTGGGGTCAGAAAAGTGGTTCAGCATATAAAGGTGTCTGTCACTGATCATGACAGTCTGTGTTGGATCCTAGGACAGAAGGAGGACAAACCCCCAAAGCTGTCTCATCACAACATGTACACCATGGCGTATACATAAATACAAACACAGTAAATAAGTGCACAACGTTAAAAAAAATTAAAATGAACAACATCATCAAAAACTAAGCTAGGTGACTCACACCTTTAATCCCAGCACTCAGGAGACAGAAGCAGTCAGATCTCTGTGTTCCAGGCCAGCCAGAACAAAGACAGACCCTGTCTCCAAACAAACACAAACAACCCCCAAAATCTGAATGAAGAGCATTACATTTTTAAAATTTAAATAGAACAAATTTTAAAACAAAATAGCTTTGTGTGATAAAGCAGACACACTTGTGGGTCTGGTTCTAAGTGTTCTCAACATACACCTGGTAAAGAATCTGTGAACTAACAAACCTCCACTGGGCTGCGGATGTAGCTCAGTTGGCAGAATGCTGGCCCTGGGTTCCATCCTCAGCACCATATAACAAACTGGCGTACTAACGCAACAGCCTGTGATCCCAGCCTCTCCAGAGACCCAAGCAAGGGGATTGAGGAGTCAAGGCCATCCTTCCCCTCAGCCAGTTCCTGGCAACCTGGGCTCTACTTAAAGACAAGAGGAAAGCCAGAATGTAGGCAAATCTGTGCTCCCAATGTTCGGATTCTTTCATCAACTCTTTACCTGACTGTTGCCTGATGATTATGAAAGATCAGAGAACGGGTCTGCGTGTAATAAGTGTTTTGTTCTACTGGCCCAGAGCACACACTTCAGGGTCACGGTAGGGTTCTTCAGCAGTCTGCTGCTGCCATTTTATAAACTGAAAAGATTTAATTCTCATACATGATGCCCTGGAACCAAGATAGCAAAAAAATAATATGTAAATAGAAACACAATCCTTAAAAGATGACCATGTAGTGGCTGTGATGCCTGTGATCCCAGCACTTGGGAAGAAGAAGACCAAGGTCATCCTTGGGTATACAGTGAGTTTGAAGCCAGACTGGGCTACAGGAGGCCCTGTCTCAAAACAAAAACAAAACCAGTTCTTATGGAAAATAAGTTCATCCGCTGTATGTTATCAGTGCTGAACAGAAGCATGGGGGCTTAAAATGGCTGTAATCACTGGGTATCAGTCCCCATGCCTAGAATCCCACGACCCTGGAGGTTGAGGCAGGAGGACCATGAAAAGCCAAACCTGGATTGCATATGTAGATCCTGACTCACACAACACCACCAGAGAGAGACAGACAGACAGACAGACAGATAAACAGAGACAGAGACAGAAGAATGACTGCTGGGCCCTGAAAGGCTGTTGTACAATCCTAACCTTCACCACATCAAGAGGTTCCCCACCCTTCCAGTGTCTGTTCCTGGGATTGCCAAGATGAAACAGAAAGGCTTACAACAACTCATGGCCTGAGTCATCTATTCTTCAACTGGTCAACTAGGGTTCAAATCCTACAGCCAATAAAAATCCACAAACTGTAGGCTATGGTCCCAGCAGAAATTCTGCCAGATGGGATTCCATTATACTGAAAATGTCCATCTGCCAGGGGTTTTCACAGAACCAGATTTTAAAAGGAAAGAAAACAGGAGTGATTTCCCCTGCCTGCCACAGCCCTCTAGGGCAGGTGCTGTGGGCTAAGTGGTGTAACCTCTGTCCTGTACAGGCTCTGTCAGAGATGACGGGGGTGGGGGTGGTGAATTCAGGAAGGAGGGATGACAGTGATCAGGAAGTTGTCCTTCTGTTAGAATGCCGGGGAGAAAGAACACGGCAGTGAAGAAAAGCGAACCATTATTCTAACATGGCTGAGGGGCCCGTCACTGAAGAGTCACCGACTTTGGTGACACCTAGAGAAGGAAAACCACAGGGCATGGGGTTTCTGCAAAAACCAAAAAATAAAAAAATAAAAAATAAAAAAAATAAACAAAAGTGGCAGGCATCTTCTCATTTACAGAAAACTGGCCTCGCACACTGAGGGCACTTCAATACGGTTGAATTTGACATTCCCTTGGAACCTAGTGGACTTCAAAACGCATCAAAGAGGTAGTGTGAATGAAAGAGGAAGTTAAAAGGAATGAATGAGAACTTCTCCTGATAGAATGCGGGGAGAAAGACCACTGCACTGCAATGCCCTCTGGCTTGTTTCAAGCTCTGTTAAAAAAAAAAGCGGGGTGGTGGGGGGATGCAGGCAGAGGAATGAACAAGTAGGTGGCCAGCAAGGATCTGTCATGCACCTGTGTCTCTGCCAGGCTGTTGCTGCTGCCAGGCTGCTGCTGCTGCTCCCCCTACTCAAATGACTAAGGAACTTGCTTAAATGCACTCGATATATGATCCCTGAACTTCCTCAAAGCACTTAATTCAGTGGCTCATGAAATCTTAATCTAAAAACGTTCATCCATTTATAATCAAGCTGAATCATACTGACAACTGGGGAGGGAGGCTGGGTGAAGAGAACGGGAGTTTGGGAGGACACCGTGCAGATCGGGATCCCAGGGACTTTTGTCTACTACTTTGAGAGATTCACTTTTACTCCCTCTAAAGATGACAGAAATACCGGTGTCTGAGAAGAGTGCTATTATAAGGTGGGAACTAACAGAGGAACTATATTATTCAATTCAATACAAGGAAAACAGAAAAAAAATGTGATGCAACTAAGAAACCTGTGTTAGAATACAGACTCTGTTTAAGGATGAAAAGTATTGGGTGGTGGATATGGTCGTTACAGAGAAAGGCGACAGCATGCTAGTTAGCAAATCTATTATGATTGCCGTGTACCAGGCACTGTTCTAATGTTCCCCAAAGTGCATGCTTCTCCAATCTAATGTTCTCCAAAGTGCCAACAGCATTCCTTGCCTTACTGGTGAGGCAACAGGCACAGAGCTTGGATAACTTGCCCCAAATGACATAGGTAAAAAGAAGCAAGACTAATATTCCAACCCAGGCACCGAGATGCTGAAGTCTGGGCTTCTAACCTCTCTGGGCTCCCCTAGAACTTAAACAATGAGAACCAGGCTGGGAGAAAATTTAAGTCATGTCCCGGCTAGATCTAGGGTCAAGAGATTAACTCTTAGTGATGACCCTGTGATGGCCAGCCCGCCTTGTGACCATCCCAGGCCTTCAGTTTCTTCTTCTGTACAATAAGGGGGAATGAATTAGACGAGCTTCGGCATTTTAGCTTGAAAATATCCTAAGTTCATGCTGACCATTCTCAGCATGGACTGGCCTGCTCTCCAGCTCATGTGGGCAAGGTGTGTTACAATTATTTCTCCTGCTTCCTGACCTTCAGAAGATTAGGTCCCTTCTAGTCAGGCAAATGAGAGAAAGCAGTGAAGAGGGGGAAGGCACTCTGCTTAATGTGGTTGTAACCGAATGGCCCTTGAAAAGCTCTGGGCACAGATCGAGTGGAGCCTGCCAAATCTGCAATCTCTCTTGAGCCTGTTCTCAGAACCTGCCTTCAGGCCAGGTAAAACTGACAGGCTGGAGGCGGAGGGACCAAATAGAGGAACCAGAAAGAGTAACCCCAACTGAACACTGAAAGAAACCACTTGATTAGTTAGTTCCTCTTTGGTGTCATCTATTCCATTTGCATACAACATGCACACATGCACATGACAGCTAAAACCCCGAAAAATCATTATGGGTGAATTCAACACCCCCTTGGAATCTAGTGGACTCCAGTTTGTATCCATTTCCATCTAGTCATTAAATGTTGCCCAGAGTGCACTGGCGGATGGAGAAGGGCCTTACACATGAATCATACATCCTCCCCTTCCTAAGCATCCCAGACAGGTGGCTGTCATCTGGCCTCTGCCTAGGCACTTCCAAGGTCGATGCTCTGGCTGCCTAGCCTGGCAGGCAGCCCAGGGCGCTGCTGGACAGATCTTGCTGTGGGGAAAGCCCAAGAAACACCTAGAACAGTTGCCCCACAAGCTCAATAAAGTGCGCCTCCAAGTAGGTCAAAAATTGCTTCCCTAGAACTTGAACCCATCAGTCGTAGGTGAGTACCAGGATCCCAAAACGCAGAGGCCCATGGAATATCCCGGGCTTATAGTCAGGCCCTTTCAGGTTTCCAGCATCCTGCAACCTTCTTCCCCGAGTCTGGCCGGGCGGGATACCTCCCCAGGCCCCAAGAGTGAGCAATGATGGGGAACAGGCAAAGGCAACCAGGAGGCCTCTGTCGGCCTTGTCCCCAACCTCGGTTCTTCGAGCAGGAGAGGACAAAGGACCTTCAGGAAGGCGTATCCCATCCGTGGTTTGGGCTGCCCAGCCACTAGATAAGCTAGTCCTCGGACCCCGCAGTGCCAGGTGACAGTCCCCCCAAGAGTCCCCACGGATCCGGAGCACACAGGCTGCGGCGCGATGGGCCAAGCCACGCTGGGGACCGGGGACTCGGGGTTCTCGCCCGACGCCTCCAGAGAGCGATGGCGGCTTGGTGGAGCTCGCCCAGCCGAGGCTTTACCTGCGCTCGTTGACTCCAGCGGTCCAGCTTGCCCGGATTCCGGTCCCCGCAGCTCCGCGGCTGCCGGCAGCGCTCTTAGAAATACAGCCGGAACCCCTGGCCAGCGCAGCTCCCGCCGCTACCGGCCCCGCCCAGACAACTGCCGCCACGCCCCTGACGACCGCCTCTGCCACGCCCCCAACCAAGGGTACCCCACTGTGTATTGGATAGCCCGCCCGCCACTCTATTTGCTCCGCTCGCTCATTGCGCCTGGTTGGCAGCCCATTGGTCGGTGGGCCTGTTCCTCAGGGTGGAGGCGGCGATTCTTAGCAGACATTTCTTCTACAATTGGTTACTTTTAATGTCTTTGGCCAGGGGGCAAAGATACTATTGGGTAAACTGCCCCAAGAGGCGGGATAAAGGGAGCCGGCTGGAGGGTGGGTTGTGTTTGATGGTTGATAGGGGTGAGGTGATGTGAGAGGGTCTATTGTGACGGCTAGCTGGGTTCTGGGGCTGCAAAGGTCTGGAATCCCATGGGGGTGAATGGGGGGGTGGGGGGGGGGGGGGGGGGGGAGATAACTCCAGCTGTGGAGTTCTCAGCTCTGGTGTGTCCAGGAGGACGGACCTGTAGCTCAGGACGCAGGTGACGAAATGTGGAGTCATAACTTTGAAGAGCAGAGGTGGTGAGTCACCCAGCCAGAAAGGGACAAAGAAGTGGAGACTGCGGCCTCTGACCTCTTTCAGCAAGGGAAGTGGGTGGGGACATGCGGAGCTTTATGGACCTCTTATAGTCTCCCTCAGTCCTTTCAGCCTTTAACCAAGGCTTGCAGGTTGGAAGCCTCTTGGAAGAAGGTAACCTTTGAAGTCAAATTAGAATGGAGGGTGTGCTGGTAGTGTGGCCTCGGCCGTGGCATTTAGCCTTTCGGCGTCCTGCTGATTTCATTTGCTACGAGCTGGTAGCTGATGAGAAGAAGCTGATTGCGAACCGTGCCTGGCATTCCACCGGCCTTCGTCAAGACTCGCTGTTCGCCACTCACCCTCTCCATCCATGCAGCTAGGCCGGGTTCTAAAATTCTGTGAGCCTGAGGCTGCGCATGCAGTGGCACGTGCCTGGCTAAGAATAGAACACCGATGACTTGAAATGCCACTCCGGTGGGGCAGCAAGGGACACACCGCCAAGGCGCAGAGGGGCTGCAAGGGAGGAGACAGAAGAAATGCAAGGAGCACATAGCCAGAGGAAGGCAGTTGTCTTCGAAGCTAGGCCAGATTTTGTCCACATTTCAGGATTGTGACAAGGAAATCAGGAACCAACTCAAGGAGTGGGGGGGAGCCAGCTGGGTATGGTGGCTCCTGGCTGTTATCCCGGCAGAAGGCTGAGGCAGGAGGATTGCTGTAAATCCAAAGCCAGGCTGAGCTACATAATGAGGCCTTGTCCCAAGCAAACAAAATGAGCAATATGAGCAAATAGCATCCTTGGAAGGCTGCTCCGTGCTGAACCAAAAGTCACTCTGGAAAGAATCTGTGGGAATCTCCAGAAGCCCATTTCACATTCTGAAGGTATGGGACACCCCAGAGTGTGGGCAGAATCGACTCTTGGAACTGCGTTGGACCCTAGACCTTAGAAAGTACCCCTAGCCATGGGACAGCAGAGAGGAAGGGAGAGAATCCAGGGCTCTTGTGTCTTTTACCCAATTGTCATGTTACCTCAATAAAGTTTCATCTCAAGGCTTATTTAGTCCTCTGTATTCTGTCCCATCTTGACAAAGAGAATCCCAGGCTTTGGTAGCAACGGGTTTTTACTGAGGAGCAGCCTCTCCCATGGTCCCGAGACTTCGACTGAAACCGTTGAGACTTTGAGAGATGAGCTTTGGGTTTGTCACCAGGTAAGAATGTTAACCAGTTTGATATAGTCATCTCACTAATACACAGGTACCAAGCATGATGCGGTAGGTGTATGCCATAAGGATGCACAGTATTGTCAATTAAGAAATTCTTAAAAACAATGAATTTATAAATAGGTTTGCTGCCAGTTGAGAGAGTTGTATTCATGAGTGTGGGTGCAGGCGTGTGTGTGGGGGTGTGTGTGTGCACACACTTGGTTCTGAGCTACGGTTTTCTGGCTCTTCCCTTTAAATAGAGCTGGTTGGTGGTTATGCACATGGCTGGACTCGTGCTGAGGAAGCCGGCTCAGCCCGATTTGGGTCTCCTCCTGCTCATGTCTGCTGGGGCGGAGACCTCATCTTTGGTCATGGAATGGCTGCAGTGGCTCCTGAGATCTCAGATGAGTTCTCCAGCTTGAATCCCAGCCACAAAAGTGATTGTTGTAGTGGGTTGCAGACAGCTCACTGTGGTCAAAGTGTGTCCACCGTGGTCAAAGTGGGTCCACCGTGGTCAAAATAGATTTTGCCCTCCTGTCTCAGAAACCTAGGTTCTGCCAGGGGTGCTAGCAAAGGACATCTGCCCAGCGTAGGAATTCTCAGACACAGTGAATCACTGAGGGTCAAAAAGCAGAGCAGACTAAGCCTGGGCAGAAGAGGGAGTTGACAGAACACGTGTCTGTGCCTTGTGACTGGGTGGCCTACAGAAGGATCCGTTATCATATTGAAGCCCACAGTGCCATTTTCTTGTTTATCTCCGGTTTCTATTTCCTCCCCTCTGCCAGGGCTCTTGCTATATTCTATTTAGTCATATTATTTCATTTTACAAAGCATCGATGTGGGAGGCCATTTAGGGGGCAAAAATGGCCCCATTTTTGCCTTCACGTTTAGCAGCCTCCAGGGATTGAGGACTCAGTGAGCCTTGACCTGAGATACTCAGATGCCAGAGCATGTCTGTAAAGCAGTTTTAAAAAGCAGGAGAGCTGGAGGTGTAGTTCAGCTGATAGAGTGCTTGTCTAGCAGCGTGCACAGGGCCTTGGGCTCCAGCCTTGGCATAGCATAGACCCGACATAGTGATGCACGCTTGTCATGGCAGCATTCAGGAGGTGGATATAAGCAGATGGAAAGTTCAAGGTCACCTAGAGACAGTGTGTCGCTGCTCACATTCTATGTTGGCTGAGGCTCTGGGTCTTCATTGGAACGGAGTCTTAATGAGGGCCTCTCAACAGAATTTCACCTGAAAGAGTCTACAAGGTACCCTGGAAGATGGGGGAGCCGGAAGTAATGCACACTCTGCTCATTGTCATCAGGCAAGCTCGGTAGTTCCTAGCTCGGTCAGTTTTTCCCAGTCCTCCGGGAATGACTGAGAACAACCAGTTTTGCAATCTCGGCTGTTGGCGCTTGAACCTTGGATCCACCCTCCTTAGCTTTGTGGCCTTGGGCAAGCACAGTGCCCTTCTGTGCTGTCCTTTTATTAAATGCAGCCGACTGTAATGTACTTCCCTCCTGGGGCCCTACGACTAAGCAAATGAGTTTGTAATGGACAGAACCCAGCAAATGCCAAACTCTTCATAAACCTTTGTCATAGTTAGGAAAGGGGCCATTTGAAGAGCCTTTCTCTAAATCCATCTCATTTTCAAAGTTTTCTCCCTGGTGATCAAACGATTTTTAGCATACACGCGTGTGTGCATGCACATGCATATATGTAACTTTATTCGAGCCTTCAAAAACAAGGCCTCGTGTAACTCAGAATGGCCTCAAACTTGGGGCTCCCTCCTTCAGCCTTCCAAGTGCTGGGACTGCGGTGGAACTCCGACACACCCACCCTCGTTTGCTGTGGATTATCTGAAGGATTGTGTTAAAGTTCAGGGGATTAGACCTCATCAGCTTAATCACCATGAGGGCAGAGGGAGAGGGTGAGGCTGAGAGAATGATACTAAATGCAGTCTGGATGTGCAGTCTGGATTCCCCTGACAGCCTGACATGAGTCAGACCGAGGAATGCAATATTGTCCCTTTATTGTCACACCCAGGGCTGTTTATGGGTCGTTTGGGTTCAGAATGCACCGGGCCTCCTGGCCAGCTTCTCACTGATCATGGTGTTTAACTTGGTTTAGAAGTTCTAAGGCCAGATGTGCTACAGGTCAATGAAGACACAGAGGATGCTGTTCAAGGCCCTGGTTCCTTTGGTTATCAGATGAAGCTTCCAGCTGGCTGTATAAAGCAGTGATGATGGGAAAGAACCTTCTCTGTGGCCTGTGCTGTTCCCTTAATCCACGTGGGAAGTTGTCTATAGTAAGATTTTGAACTGAGGGGCTGGTGACATGGGTCAGTGAGCAAAGCACTCACTGTGTGACCCTGACGGCCTGCGTTTGGTCCCATGTCAAAGTGGAAGAGAGAACTGTTGCCACAAGGTTGACTTCTGACTTCCACATCTTACACACACACACACACACACACACACACACACACACACACACACACAGAGTAATAAATTAAATTTTAAAATAAACAATAGAATTTTCTAAAAATGATAAAGATAAAATCTTGATATAGTTTTGGGAAAGATGTAATAGTGACTTTTATTGCAGTGACTCAATTTGGACGATAAAGATAAATAGTAGAATGATACTAAAGTCCTGGGACTCACCTATAGACTAGGCTGGCCTCGAACTTAGAGGTTCACCTTGCGTTTGCCTCCCAAGTGATGGGATTAAAGGCGTGTGCTGAAACTCACAGGCGTGCGCGCACGCACACACACACACACACAGTGTTCCAGACTTACTATTAGATACATTTAAAAAAACCTATCAGACAGGTAGATGAAGTCTCAGTCACCAAACATTTCTCTTCCTGACATCATCCTTAATTACAACAATAAAAACCGACTGCTCCCCACTATTAATTCCAATGAAGTCAATAAAATGTGTGCATTAAATTGGTGTATCACAAATCCTTTCCTACCAGAATTCAGGTGATTGAGCTATTTTAAAGCTACTTAAGTCCCTTTAGAGACCCATATACTGTTTTCATATTTTTAATTAACCAGACAGTAAACAGTTTTACTGAGCAACATATTTTCAGTGCTAGAGAGATAGACTGGACCATGAGGCAAAGTCCTGTTCCTGCGTGGGTGGGTATATAGGACAAAGGGGAAACCGTACAGACACCTCAGGGTACATCAGCAGTAAATAGCAAAGTTCAGCCTGTGCCAAAAACCTTCATTCAGAAGAGGGAACAGTTTCTTCTGATTTGGATTCATGGAGATTTGAGCTGGTGCTTAGATGCCCCTAGGATGAGGCAGTGGGTGGTATTCCAGGTGGTGAAGGCAGCAGCCACAGAGTCCTCTGGGTGGGAGAACTCAAGACAGCTGTCCAGGGTGGAAGCCTTGGAAACAGGCAGGAGAGATGAACAGATGGGACAGTGTCAGAGGCCTGTGAATGCCTTCACTTGAGTTAATGGCTTTGCCCAGCACCCTGCAGGGCATGCATCCCCCATTGGCAGGCATCTGCATGCCTCCTTTATAATTTTGTCCTTATCTCTGTATTCCCTCTTCTGTAACTTATAATTTCATTAAATTGATTCACTTAAAAATTATTTTTGAGACAAGATCTTTTTAGGTGGGAGAGGCTGGCCTCAAACTCATGGTCTCTCTCCTTCAGTGACCTGAGTGCTGGGATAATAAGCCTGCACCACCTTTCCTGATTTTTGACTTCTCTCTCTCTCTCTCTCTCTCTCTCTCTCTCTCTCTCTCTCTCTCAGGTTTTATTTTTTGAAACAGGGTCTCATATAGCCCAAGGTAGTCAAGGTAGTCTCAAACTTCCTATGTAGTGGGACCTGGCCTTGAACTCCTGATCCTCCTGCCTTTACCTCTCAAATGATGGGATAAGAGTGTACCACCATGCCCAGGTGTGCCTTTGCTTTTCAGGTGGAATGGCATCTTCAGACACATGCTAAATCAGTGTTTTGGTTCTGGCTTGATGACACTGTGGATTGAATCTGAGGCCCCTCACATCCTAGGCAAACACAATACCACTCAACCACATCTTCAGTCTAATCAATAGTTCTTAACTCTCAATCATTTTGCTCCCAAAGACATTTTTTTGTTGTCATAACTGGAAGGGTGCTGCTGGCATTCTGTGGATAGAAACCAGAGATGTGACTGAACCACCCTATAGTGCCCAGGACAGCACCTTACCACAAGAGATTCCCTGGCCCCAAATGTTGGTAGTGGTATGGCTGAGGAACCTGGTGGACGGAAACATGGCCTGTGACACTTCAGACTTCGTTTGATGGCTGTAATTATTCTGATTTCATTAAAACCATGTCATAACTATTAAAATTTAAGACAGTTAAGATATTCTTCCATGTTCTACCCTAAACTCATTCGTTGTATCATCCTCAATGTAGATGTGGCACCTTGAAAGTTAAACTTGAGCCAGGAAGTGGTGGCACACACCTTTAAGCCCAATACTCAGGAGGCAGAGCAGGCAGGTCTCTGAGTTCGAGGCCAGCCTGGTCTACAGAGCGAGTTCTAGGACAGGCTCAAAAGCTACACAGAGAAACCTTGTCTTGACAAAAAACAAAAACAAAAAAGAAAAAGAATAAAAGTTAAACTTGAGCTAGGCAGTGGCTGCATATGCCTTTAATCCCAGCAATCAGGTGGATCTCAGAGTTCAAGGCCAGCCTGGTCTACAGAGTGAGTTCCAGGACAGCCAGGGCTACACAGAGAAACCCTGTCTCAAAAAAAAAAAAAACAAAACACAACAAGCTCAACTTGATGCACATAGGTATTTGTATACGCATGTTCATCTTGCATTGTTCACAAATGCTGAGAAGAAGAAACAACCTATGGATAGAGAGGAATGGGTAAGAAAAAAATGGACTTCCGACACACACTGCAATGTGAATAATCCTTGAGGATGTTATGCTAAGGGAAATAAGCCAGTAAGAGTAAGGCAAGAAACACTGTAACATTTCACTTCTAAAAGGTACCAAGAGGTGTCAGATTTAAAGACAGAAAGTACATTAGGACAGCAGGGAGAGGCATGAGGAGCTAGGGTTAATAGATGCCAGATTTCAGTCTTGGGAGAGGAAACAGTACCTGGGTGGAGATGATTGCTTGTGGGGTAAATATTCTCAATACCAGTAAACTGTACACTTACAAAAATGCATAAGAAGGAAAGTTTCGTGATTATATGTATATGTATATATATATATAGGCATGTGTTTAAGAAGCAAAGTCTCTTTCTGAATTCATCTCTAGGCTGTGGTGTCTATTGGTCAAGTGAGTCTCTGTTTCTTGATCTATAACTCAAAAAAGGATCCATGTCACAATGCTGGACAATGAAACAGTGCATATAGTACCCACTGTAGAGTAAGTGCCCTGTGAGTGATAAATCAATGTTGTTGTCATCAAGGTTTTTTTGGTTTTTTTTGTTTTTTTCCTCACAGAGTCTCATGTAGCCCAGGCTGGCCCATCTCACAACACAGTCAACCTTTCCACCCACCCAGATCTGCTCCCACACTCCAGACTTGGACCAGGAAGCACCTCCCGTACCTCAGCCCAGTCCCCTCTGTCTACCTGACCTCATTCCATCCAGCCACCTCTGACCTCTAGACCCAGTGCACCCGCACACCAAAAATCTCTGTCCAATTTATACCTGGCTCTCTGGACAGAAGGAAAATGCATATGGTTTTAACCCACACCTGTAGTTCTTTTGTTCGTTTGTTTGTTTGGTTTTGGTTTTTTTGAGGCAGGGTTTCCCTGTGTAGCTTTGCGCCTTTTCTGGAACTCACTTGGTAGCCCAGGCTGGCCTCGAACTCATAGAGATCCGCCTGGCTCTGCCTCCTAAGTGCTAGGATTAAAGGCGTGTGCCGCCAACGCTGCCACCTCCTCCGCCACCACCACCACCACCACCACCCAGCCCAAATCTGTAGTTCTTGTTGGGACTCAAAGGTATGAGTCCATCCCTATTCTTTTGCAGATACCCATAAGTCTAGCTTATTCCTAAGGATGGTATTTTTTCTCTCTCCTGGTCTTGGGAATCCTGCTCTTCCCAATTACTAAGAAGATGGGCCTAAGGGTTCCAAATAAGTTCATGAATTTTAACTTCTGTTCCTAGTTTAAGCTTGTCTCAACAGATTTCTACTTGGCTGGCAGTCACCTCCAAGCTTCAGTTGCTGACTATACTGCTCCAGATGACTATGAACTCCAGACTTGCTAAAAGCTGATGTGGACCAGCCCAGCCAACGTGATTGAGATTGTTCCCTGTCTCTAAAGGGTCAGATAGCCACATGCTTCTGACAGATGCCCCATTACCTAGCCTTTGACCATCCTTTCAGCCTTTTGGGGCCCTGACAACAGTTCCCCAGTACCAGCTCGATTCCAGAAGAGAATACGCCATTCCATGTTCCCTGTTCAGAAAAGGCTGAAATGCTGGGTCAAAGGGAAACTCCCTGGCATAGAGGCAAGATGGCCAACTATAATGCTTATTGATACTAGGAAAATAGGTTCAGAGTTGTCAATTGATAAGTTTATTAGCTAAAATGGTTCTGCAATAAGACACTTGACTTTCTTTGTGCAGAACCAGAGATACTATGTAAGATTATAATCTGGTTGTACTCAAAGATCAGAACTACAGGGCTTAAGAATGGCAACAGATACAGATGTCGTTGCCCTAGAAAAATCTGTAAGCTAATGGTTCTTAGGTCCCAATACCCTTGAACTTCTGGACAGGTAGGACTCGTGACTGAGTCCTGTCATTGGTACTTGTGAAGGGGAGAATGTGAAGGTCTAGACTTGACTTTACAGGCTACATCTTAGGGAAAGGGCCACCATCTCAGACCACCTGCTGTACTCAGTTCCAGGAAGAATCTCAGGGATGTGCCTTGACAACTCGAATGGATACAGAGCAGTAAAGTTTAACAAGATCCAGATAATCCTGTTCAGTGGGCTGTGGTTCCCTGCCAAAAGTCTAACCCAATGGTTTCAAATGTAGTTTTGTGCCCAAAGTCTAGACCAATAGTTTCCAAAAATCACCTTGCCCCATATCCCTTCTACCCAATTCCAAGCATGTAATTCCCAGCTTGTGATTTTTCCCTATAAAAACTCTCTACACTTGGGCTCATGGCCACTGCCACATGTCCTTCCATCTGCCATGCGGTGGCCCAGGCTGAACCTGAGTAAAAGGACCCTTATGTGCTTGCATCAGAAACAGGCTTCTTGGTGGTCTCTGGGGGTTTCTTGAAACGGGTACAACAATGGATTAGGGGAGAGGTAGGGAGGGTCCTAGCAAAAGCCTGGCAGGAAGGGCACTGTATGTGGGTCCCAGGCTGGATCTGGTGGGCTGGGGAAAAGGCGTAGATAGGGAGGTCAAGGAGACTCAGCAAGCTAGACCCTGGAGGAAGATGTGCGACATCTGGGTCTTATGGCAATTGTTTTGGAGTTTTTAGAGTCCTTGTCTAGTAAGTCTGGGAACTCCTGTATCTGTTTTTCCTTTTCTTCTGTGTGGGTCATGATTTCTGTTTCTTTTCCTGCCTTCCAAGTACAGCCTGGCTGGGACTTGTTGCTATTATGGTTGCATATTTTATTTGTGGGGTGGCTTGGCTGGATTATTCTAATGAAGTTTCTTTCTCTCACAGGTAGATTTGGATGCCATCCCTCAGAGGCTGCAGACTTTGGCCTGTACACAGTTACCTTGGAATGGCAAAGGTCTTCCGTTTTGCTTTTGAGACAGATCTAGCTCTACTTGCTGTAGCCCAAGCTGGCTTCTAACGCTTGATCCTCCTGCTTCAGCCTCCCCAAGGGCCTGCACCACTGTACCTGGCTCACACGGGACTTAAAAGGCTCCCTTTGCTTTTCTATCTGATCTTTTAAAAATTTATTTATTTATTTTATATGCATTGGTGTTTTGTCATGGGGTGTCGGGTCCCCTGGAACTGGAGTTATAGACACTTGTGAGCTGCCATGTGAGTGCTGGGAATTGAACCCAGGTCCTCTGGAAGAGCAGCAAGTGCTCTTAACCACTGAGCCATCTCTGCAACCCCTCTATCTGATCTTTTCATTAAATTGTTGGCCAGTGATATCCTATGAGCTGTTTACCTTCACTGTGGTTCATGTGTTGTGGGTTTTGATTGTGCCCTGGTGTAGAAATTATTTCATTCTTGCCCAATCAACTTTGTCCCCTTTTTCAGATATAATCTTTCAGGTTAATTTTGAGGCTCAGTCTAGCTCCAGGAAGTAGGGAGGTGGGGAAGTTGACTGATGCATTCCACGATTCTCTCTGATGCCCTTGTAACTGGTCTGCAGTTGGATTCTGTGTATGTGGTACCAGGGATTGATCTCAGGCTGTCACACATACTAGGCAAGTGCTGTACTTCTAAACTCTAACCCCTTACTCCATCTTGTTCTAATGGAGGAGTGCCCAGCTCCGCTTAATTGCTTCCTAACTCAATCTTTACCGTTTCTGGGAGCATCCTCAATTGACCATCCCCAAATTGTCTTACTTGGTGAAAGCCCCGGGCTGTTCTGTTTTATGGCTTGCTCCTCTTCAGCAAAACCTGTGGGCTGCTCTAGAGCTGGAGAAACTTGGCCAGGGACAGTGGCACGCCCCCTGTTTCAGTGATAATCCTGCTTTGTTTAGTGGGCAGGGTGTTGGACAAGGTAAGTAGCCTTTGCTTTCCTTGGCGTGCTCCTTTTAAAACGGAGTCCCTGCCCCGTGGACTAAAGCAGCTAATCAACAACCTTCCATAGCTGAAATAGAACTTCCACCTCTGCATGCTGGTGGGGGTAGGAAGTGTGCCTCAGACCACTCAGCCTGCGGCGGCTGCACCGGAGCCTTTGCAACATGGAGCTAGAAGGCAGCCTGCCCCTCCAGGGTCAAACAGAAGCCACTCTGGAAAATGTCTCTTGTCTTCTTGTTCTCACAGCCCCCTCCTGGAACTGGAGGGGGAAGGAGGAAGTGGTTTGTGGCTCAGTGACACTGACTCTCACTGTTCTTTCTGGGATTTTGCAAATTTTCTGGCATCCAACTTTATAAATTTCTTGAACGTCCTTAGGACAATTTGCAGAGGCTTTAAGTGGTTGGGGTTTTAAGTTTTAAATAACCCCCACCTGCTATGGGTGTTTCACTGGGGAGAGAGTTCATGGAGCATTTAAGAGCCATCATTCTGGAAGCCATACATCTGGTTACCCAGCCTGGAAGCACAGCTGTGTTTTAGCCAGGTCACCCTACGGGTGGTGAGTACCCTTGGGTGAACAGACAGCCTGGAGCCAGGTAGAAGAAGTGGTGGGCTATGACATTAGTTTATGTGTGAAGTAACAAGGGGTTAAGACAATGGGAGTAAAAAGGGACAGGGAATTAAAAAAGAATGACGTAGGAGGCTAGTATGCAAGTTCCATCCCCAGAAACACCACACACACACACACACACACACACACACACACACACACACACACACACAGAGGCAGGTTTGGCCAGTAGGAGAGAGAGACCAAATTTTGTAGATAAAGAGATTATTATATTTTTTAATATGGTATTTTGCTAATTTGTCCATGTACAAAAAAGCAGAAGTCATGGGAATAGACCAGCTTTTGAGGGAAACACCATCAGGTTACCCTGAGCCTGGAAGAAGCAGGAGGAGAGCAATGAAGAAGATCAAGACCACAAGGTCTTCCCCCAGGGAAGATGGAGCAACAGCTGACACCCAATGTGGCTCTGAGAGCTTTACATAGCCCTCCTAACTCCACGGGGCCAATGTGACATGTGTGTAAATCCTCATGTACAGATAAACTCCAGATGGTTGAAATGATGTGCACACAGGTAGTGTGCAAAGAGATTAAGATTAAAAAAAAAATAGGTTAAAATCCAACAATTAAGAGCATGCATGACTCTCACTCCTGAACCCAAAGAAACACATTACAACAGTGTTCACGGTAGTGCCATTTAGTAACAGCCTATGACTGCCAACAGCCCAAAGGTTCATCCATGCGGCAATGGATAAGCAAATCATGGTATATCCATATCCCGCAGGTTGCTGTACAGTGCTGGAAATGAACAGACCATTGCTCTAAACCCAATGCAGATAAAATGCTGAGCAAAAAAAGAACTTGTCACAGAGGAGACCTGTTTGATTTGATCTCTAGAAGGTTCAAAAGAGGCAAAAGGAACCTCTGATGTAAAGAGGTCAGGTGACCTCTGTAGGATAGGAGAAACAGAGAGAGGGTTGCTGGGACATGTACTGTCTTGTTCCTGAGCTGACCTGCGTTTGTGTTTGTTTGGGGAAGTTCATCAAGCTGCATGTATACCATCAGTTCAGGTTCACTTACTGTGTGGGTTCAAAAATCCTCTTAACCCCCAGACTATCAAGACGGCACGTGCTGCTTCTTCAGCCAAGGACACTGTGGAAGGGGAACCTGGGACATCTATCATAAACCTAAATTCAAGAGGCAGGTCAACTGAAAGCCATGTGTGGGGTTTTTGTTTGTTTGTTTGTTTAGCATTTTAATACAAACTGGAAACAACACAAACCAGAGGTTTCTGCTCAATGGTATTGACTAGGGTGCAGGAAGCCTGGATTTGATCCCCAGCACTATACCAAAGCAAACTTATACCAGTGAAATATCTAACAATTGGGAAATCTGAACACTGCCTTTTGGTTGACACTGAGGCATTTTGATTTTAGGTTATATTAATTGTAACATTTTTAAAGTCCTTACTCTTTTTTAGAGGCTCATACTGACATAATTACTGGATGAAATGAGTCAAAGTTTAGTATTTGCTTCAAAAGCATGAAGTTGTCCACCTAGAGATGAAACAGGATTGGTGTGGATTGGGCATCGTTGACAGTGCATGATAGTTACCTGGGGTTTGGTGTAATAGTACTTACATGTACGTTGAACGTTTTGTTGAATAAGAATTTGTGGTGGAAGGAGAAGGAAAGGAGGAAAAACCGACTAAGCAAATGGTGTCAGCAAATGAATAGATTTCTTGGACTTCATGTCTTTTTTTTTTTTTTTAAGAAAAGGTCTCACTATGTAGCCCAGGGTGACCTTGAACTCACAGAGATGGGCCTACCTCTGCCTCCTAAGTGCTGGGATCACCATCATCTTTGGCTGGCTTCACGTCTTTAAGTTTGCATTTCCTCTGAGACAGAAGACAGTGAACACATAAAAACACCTGGAGTAAGGAGGGAATGTGAGGGGGATGGGGCCTCTGGGTACCTGTGACTGTCGTTTGATTTGTCTCCACTCCATTGGTCTGGCAGATGCCACCACGACCCCGACTTCTGCCACATACAGCATTTGGACTGCTGTCCCCTTTCACCTGGCTTTTGGCTGCCAGCCCCTCCTGCTTTGGAATAGCCCCGATTTTTCATACCTCCCCTTTGTGTCTACTCTGAAGACTCCTCCTTCTGCCCTGGGTTGTCTGGAGCCTTCTGTTCTCTCTGTCCCCTTTCCTAAAGGGCTTGTCGTTTTTCTAGTGCTCTGTGTTGCTGTTAGGACTAAGTTTTCTAAATGAATTCTGGGGGTTGACGAGATGGTTCGGTGGGTAAAAGGCTTGCTGCGCAAGGGTGAGTTTGGATCCCTGGCACTCCTGTAAATGGCAGCTGGGTGCGGTGGCCAGCCTGTACCCCTAGTGTGTCTGAAGCAAAGGTGGGCTCCCTGGAGCAAGCTGGCTAGCTGGACACACTTCTCCATCTGGAAAACAACTGGTCCTTCCATAGGCTGCTACAGAACCCCCGTCTGTCTGACTTCCTCACCTGCCTGCGGACTTCACTCATTCCATACTCAATTTCCCACTCATTTGTTCAGTTAAAGTCATCTGTTTGTGAGGCTCTGTGCTGAGGCAGAGTGTCAAGGGCGAACACCTCCATAATTCAGACCTTACATCATAGTTCCTATCTCGCCAGTCATATTGACTCATTATGTAACATCTGCTCTCCGGCTCTACCCTTTGGGGTCAAGGATGGTAAATTAGTCATCTTTGTACCTCATTGAGAGGAGGCAATAAACCGTGTTTACTTAATTCAATTGGAAGAATAATTGCTGAGAAAATGACTTTGGCCAAACACCCTTCATTGTTTTTAGGGGTCTTTGTAGTAGTTTTAGGGTGAGGGAGGAGAGAGACAAGGCTTTTCCATTTAGGAAAGCATAGAAGTATTTCCAAATAGAGAGAAGTGTCAGCAGGAAACAGATGTGAGGTTCCACTGAGAGTAGACAGTGGCCCCGGGAGCAAAATGACAGGCTAGAGGGCTGTCTGGATGGTGGCTGTAGGTGGGCCTCGTACAGGCCCAGGGACAACCCTGGAATAGTACTTACCCTGTTAAAATGGCTATTTGCTGCTGTTGATTATAATGTTGTTTTAAATGTCCTTGCTTATTGTGGAAACTAAAACAAACAAAAAAATTGATGACATGGAAGTATAGAAAGTAGACTACAGGTCTGAGGGTTTGCCTCATGCTGATCCTTGGTATTTCTGTTTGAAATCCACTGGCCATTTGCAGAGACAAGGTTCAGCCTAGTTCTGTGGTTCCCACTTGGCTACAACGTTATAGCTAACATTATTGAAACAACAGCTCTGGGGCCCCTCCCAGCTTTTCTGATTTCCCTGGAACTAGGCCAGAACACAGGCCTTGGTTGGCTTAAGTCCCCCCCAGTCTAACATATGGAACAAGGAATTTGTCAGACTCAGCACCACGCTAGGATGGAGTTAAGCAAACACCCGCTCATCCCCACTGTGTTTCTCAAAGGTGGGTCCCCAAAGCAGCAACATCACAAAGACCAAATTCTTTTTAGGGGCCTGATAAATCATAAAGCCTGAGATATAGCCATAAATCTGGTAGAACAAGCCCTCCAGATGGGTCTCATTTGAGGACCACTGCCCAGTCTTACTAGTTAGTGTGATCCACAAATCTATGGCATCTACTTCAGCATGCTAGAAATGCAGATCCTGGGGCCCCACCCCAGAGCTGCTGAATCAGAACGGGTGTTTGGCAAGATCCTATGGTGCTTCATACATGTCTTGACAGGTGAGACACCCTGCCTTGGACCAGTGTCATTGTATCCATGCTCACATCTCATTGACCACAAATAAACAGATGATAGATAGATAGATAGATAGATAGATAGATAGATAGATGGATAGATAGATCATGTGACCAATTAGAACTCAGTGAATGGAGCAAGCACTTATAATCAATCCTGTGGTAGTAAAATATCCATAGAGAGGGGCAATGGGTATTTTGAATAATAATAGAATCTATTATAGAAAGCAAGTCAGAAAACTTCACAGTCCCAGGAGTGCAGATGCTCTTTTTAGAAATATGTGTACATATGGACTTTCTGAATGACAGAGCCAAGAGGACTCAGCATTTAGGTCCTTTCAGCCAAGGCTGAAGGACTCCCTCTCTACCAGGAGCAAAACTAAGATCTGATCAAGAGACAGCCCAGTCCCTGGACAGAGGCTCCACGGGTGCTGGTGAGGTGGCCCCCATGGAGAAAGGCACTTGCTGCCAAGTCTGATGACCTGAGTTGGATCCCTAGAACCCACGTGCTGGAAGGAGAGACCCGAGTTGGCCTTTGATCTCAGATGTGTATGCCATGGCATGTGTTCACCTGCACACACACACACACACACACACACACACACACACACACACAGGTAATACTTTTTTAAAAAGAGGTAATTTGTATGTTAGTCCTATAATACTTCAAGAGTTCAGTGGCCAGTGCCCTGTCCCCTACTCTTTCGAAACGAAGCGTTCCTTGTCATTTCCCATCCTTGTTCCTGAACGATAACTTCTCTTAGTTTTGTCTCTCCAGTCAGAGGAACCACACCTCTACCCTTTGTGCCTGTCATGCAACCCTGGACTTGGAGTCTGTTTCCCTGATTAGATGGGAATGTCAAATCTCCCCGGTGAGCTGTTTTGCAAGAGAGAAACAAACATTTGTGGCCAAGAAGGAATGTTGAGATAAGTTGCATTAAGGAAGCAAATGATTGTGACTGAGGGAAACATCATGGTAGTTTGAATTATTACCTCAAACACTCCTTACTGCTCTAGGGCCACGCTCTTCGGGGTATACCTCTACCTAAGAACTACATTTGCACTCTACTGACCTTAGACGTGGTCATGTGACTTGCTTGACTAACAGAATGGAACTGACACATGTCACTTCTGGACAGGAGTTTGAAGAGCCCTATGTAACCATCTTTTCCTTCTGTCTGGAGGCTAGCAGTATTTCCAGGCAGAGCTGTTCCTGAGCCTGGATTCCAGAACAGAGTTATAGCTGACTCACAGCATGCACATTCTGTGAGTGGTAGATAACTGTAGTTGTGAGCCATTGAGACTTCAAGTGTGTTTGCTAGCTCAGCATAACCAAGTCTATCCTGCCAGATACAAGAGCAAATGGATGAGGTCACAAAAGAATACTCTGTGTGTCTTCCTTTTTCTTTCTTCTTTTTTAAACAGGGTCTTGCTATGTATCCTAGGTTAGGCTCAAACTCACCATCTTCCTGTTTCAACCTCTCAAGGGCTGGATTACAGAGCTAAATCACCATGGCTAGCTTTTTTTGATGCCATTTTTTAATGAAGCTTATAAATAGTCTATATTATTTAGGAGCAAATGTGTGTGGCACAATTATAAATAAAGCAAATACATAAATAACAGGAAAAAGTGGTTAGCTTTGGTTGAGCATCAGGGAGGCACAACTGGTAAGTTTTAACTCTTCATATGTATATGTTTTTGTATGAATGACACAACCTTTTTGTATTTTAATTGACAGTGTATGTGCCTGCAGTTTGTATGTGCACCACATGCATACAGTGCCCATGGAGGCCAGACATTGGATCCCCTGGAACTGGAGTTACAGGCTGCTAGCAGCTGCTTGATGTGCATGCTGGAAACTGAACCCGGGTCCTCTACAAGAGCAACAAGTGCTCTTAACCACTGAGTCATCTCTCATCCCTCCAGGAGAGGGATGGACACAAGTCTGTCCACATGTCCTAGACTCTTGCCCACTCCCCAAGGTCCTGAACCTGGCAACCTGTGTGACCACCTTGAGGCACACAGTATGGTGCTGTGTGCTGCTCTGGAATCGCCCAGGTGCCATCATAACAATTCTGTGTGCTTGCACAAACCATAGGTTTTTGGGAAACTTTGGATCTTAGCTACTAGCTGGTTTGAAGAAATTCAAACTAGCCAACATGGTCACATGCAGAGGCCAGGGGTAGGCATTTGGGCTGGCAGCCCAGCTGAGCCTTCAGCCAAACTACCAGACATGTGGATGAAGATGCCTGCAGATGACCGTAGCCCCTGCTGCTGAGTCAAGCCTAGACTTGGGACAGAGATCAGCCACACCTTCTAGTTCCTATCTGACTTCCTGACCTGAGCCCTTCAACCCATCGTGGGATTGAGGTTTGAGGCAGTTTGTAATTAAGATAGTTTAAACTGCACACATATGCACAGATGAGTCTATGTTCTGACAAATCATGGTCAGTGTAGAACACGATAAACCTATGCATGTAGTACCCTGAGAAGCCCCTCCTGAAGCTGGGTTGTCAAGTTAGACTCTCCTGCAGCGTGCTGTATGTGATCCCAGCTCTTGAGAGGTGGAAGCCAGAGGACCATAAGCTCCAGGACAGCCTGGGATATATGACAAGACCCTCTTTAAGAAAGAAAAAGTGACCATCTTAAGTCAAGGACTGCTTGTGTACACACAAGTACACACACACACACACACACACACACACACACTCCCATGGGACTGTTTCATTCACCTATCCATCCATTTGTTGAAGCATTCCTTCACTCATCACACAATTGCTGACTACTTACGAAGAAAGAACCAGCCTGTGAGATCCCTCTATACTATGGTCTGTGCCTTGATGCTCCACCTCCCAGAGGCTGGAGAGGGAAGAATGGACAGTAAGCAAAGGGGGTTTTATGGTGAAGACACCATCCATCGTTCTCCACCCTCTGGAGTCTAGAGTAGAAGGTCACGAGCCTCTAAACACCTTGCTTCTTTGTTTATCCCGACCCTAAATGCTGTAAATGTGGTGACCTCACAGAGTGCAGCCATGTTTCCCAAATGGTATGGCGTCTGGAGGAGCGGTGACTAATAAGAGTTGGGCCATTATATCACTGTGCTCAGGGCTCAGCTGAGGACAGCAAAGCAAACTGTCTCAGTGCAGGCTGGCTCAGCCACTCTGCTGGCCCATGGCTCTCCCAGCTCCATCACCATGGAGCGCCTTTCACTGCAAAGGCTCATGTGCTGAGCATTGTGGCTTTGTTCTCTCTCTGGACAGGGAAAAGCCTCCAGTACGCCCCCATTTGCTTCTGAGCAGGTAGCAATCCCCCCATCTGCCTCCAGAAGGAGACAGGGCAGGAGGATGGCTTGGGGACAGGGATGCCCATAGTAGTGGGTTGAATTGTGTACCTTAAAAGCATATGTTCATAACTTGATCATTTGGGGCACAGGGTCATTGCAACTGGAATTAAATGAAGATATACTCATGCTGTTTGGGATCACAGGCCTTCAGTCCAAAGACTGGTGTCTTGGAAGGAAGAAAACAAGATTTGAATGTAGAGACTGAGACATGGGAAAAGCCATGTGATTACAGAGAACCGGGTAAGACATCTATAAACCAAACAATGCCGAGGCTTACTGACAACTGCCAAAGGGAAGAGAGTGGTTTGCATATAGTCTCCTCAAGCTGTAATGAAATACCTAAAGCAATAAACTTATAACTGGGAAAAGTTTGTTTTGGCTCACGACTTTGAAGATTTCAGCTTATAAGCCACGGGCCTATGCGATGAGACTATGCACGTCGTGGTAGGAGCCTAGCAGGAAGATTCTGAGTCCCATAGTGAGACTTGGATTCAAACAATACCAATTAAAAAAAAACCCTAAATGATAATGTACCCTTTTATTTGGTGGTGCAGCCACAGTAAGGTGCCTGGGCTCTTATAAATAACTTTTAAGCCATGCTCCTGAAGACAACCCTAATGAAACTCATTGGTCAGAAGAAAGGAAGGAAGGAAGGAAGGAAGGAAGGAAGGAAGGAAGGACGGAAGGAAGGAAGGAAGGAAGGAGGGAAGGAGGGAAGGGAAGGAAGGAAGGAAGGAAGGGAAGGAAGGAGGGAGGAAGGAAGGAAGGAAGGAAGGAAGGAGGAAGGAGAAGGAAGGAAGGAAGGAGGGAAGGAGGGAAGGAGGAGGGAAGGAAAGGAGGGAGGAGGAGGGAAGGAAGAGGGAAGAAGGGAAGGAAGGAGGAGGAAGGAGGGAAGGAAGGAAGGAAGGAAGGAAGGAGGAGGGAGGGAGGAAGGAAGGAAGGGAGGAGGGAAGGAAGGAAGGGAAGGAAGGAAGGAAGGAAGGGAGGAGGGAAGGAAGGAAGGAAGGAAGGAAGGAAGGAAGGAAGGAAGGAGGGAGGAAGGAAACCATGAAGAAGAGGAAGTAGCTGTGAAAAGAATGGCTCAGTGGGAGAGGACCAGGAGAGGGAAAAGGACATGAATACTATCAAAATTATATCATATATACGACTGTATGAAAATGTCATAATGAAACCCATTGTGTATAATTAACATATGCTAATAAAAATCCTAAAAATGTACTTTAACTTTAATGAAAGTATGAAGTGATGCCTGCAAGATTGAAAAAAAAAAGTGCAACTCCAAAACCTGTTTTCACTGAGTGCCCATCAACGGGTGAGTGAATAAATAAAATGAGGTGTATGCCTATGATGGAACATTATTGAGCACTTAGAAGAAGGACATTTTGACGCCGCTGAGTGAATTCTCCTTCTGCCAAGTGAAATAGGCCAGTTGCAAGGGGGCACACCCTGTCAGAGTCCACTTCCAGGAGGTGCTTAGAGCCGTCTGACTCATGGAGACACAAAGTAGGGCAGTGGCCGTGGGGACTGGGAGCGAAGAGGGAGCCAGTGTCTGATGGATGTGGAGTCAGCAGGAAATGGCTGTGGGGATGTGGATGTTACACAGCCGCTTGGGGGCTTACTGCCACTCAAAGATGGCCGCCGGCACCCGGATGCTTTCCACATTTGGCCCCCAGTCACTGCCAGCAAGCAAAACCAGCCCCCGTCTGTGTATCAGTATGTGTGTGCATGCAGGCCTGTGTGGGTGAGCGGATGGCAAGGGTGCTGGAGGGGTTAGATGTGAGAAAAAGACCGAGCAAGGCCTGGGGGTATTCACGCATAGTCCCAGCACTTGTGAGACTGAGATAGGAGAATGGCCACAAGTTTGAAGCCAGCCTGGGCTACCTAGCAAGACACTGTCTCAAAACACCACTACCACCCAAACAAAAGGCTGACAGGGTTTGTGTCAGTTTGTATACAGTGGTTTTCAGTAGTCAGGTTATAACCCACAGATTATGCTCATTCACTGCTCTTTTCCAGGCTCTCCTTGAAATCTCTGTCCTCCTAATTCAGCCTCCTGGGAGTGGGGGTTCTGGGTGCAGAAAGTCCGATGTAATGGAAAGGAAATCAGCTTCTTCCTTCCTTCCTTTTTTTCTTTCTTTTTTCTTCCTTCCTTCCTTCCTTCCTTCCTTCCTTCCTTCCTTTCTTTCTTTCTTTCTTTCTTTCTTTCTTTCTTTCTTTCTTTCCTGAGACAAGGTTTCCCTGAGTTGCCCTGGCTGTCCTGGAACTCACTCTGTAGACCAGGCTGGTCTTAAACTCACAGAGATTCACCTGCCTCTGCCTCCTGAGTGCACCATCATTGCCTTGCAGAAACCAGTTTCTATTAGGAACAGCAATGGGGATTGATGAGTAACCTTGGCATTGTCAAATGATCCAGGAGAAAAGAAGAGAAGAGAAAGAAATTAGCCCGCATTAAAAGCAGAGAAGTCGGTAAGGACCAGCATCAATGATGAACTAGACATAACTTCATTAAAAGTATGTCTAAGTTACCATCTAACTGGTCCTCAACCTGTGAGTCGTGACAGGGGCCACCTAAGACCATGGGAAAACACAGGTATTTACATTACAATTCATCACAGTAGCAAAATGACAGTTAGGAAGTAGCAATGAAATAATTGTATGGCTGGGGGTCACCACCACACGAGGAACTGTATTGAGGGGTCACAGCGTCATGAAGGTTGAGAACCACTGCTCTAAGGTCTTTTGTAGCCCAGGCTGCTCTGGAACTTACTTTGTAGCCAAAAATGGTCTTGAACATGTGATCCTCCTGCCTCAGCACCTGAGAGGTGGGATTACAGGGGTGCACCACCATCCCCAGTTTATGTGACACTGGGGACCAAGCGTAAGGCTTTGTGTGTGCTAGGCAAGCTCTTTACCAACAGCTCCATTTCAGCCTCCCTCCCTGCTATTGTCATTTCTGAGTCTTAGAACCACACCACCCCTTGTCCCTTCTAAATGTCTTTAATGTCCAAGACCTCCTCTAGCCTTATCTCCAGTGCACATTCCTCCCAAATGCCCAAACCTTCATATTACTGAACGGACAGTGGCCCCAAGGCTTCACAAACCCACCTCCATGGATGCGCTTCTGCTTAGACCTCAGGACTCCAGCCCTGGTTAGCTTTGATGTTTAAAAGGCTGGGCCGGGTGTGGTGGTGCACTCCTTTAATCCCAGCACTGGGGAGACAGAGCCAGGTAGATATCTGTGAGTTCGAGGCCAACTTGGTCTACAGAGAAAGATCCAGGACAAGCACCAAAACTACACAGAGAAACCCTGTCTTGAAAAACAAAACAAAACAAAACAAAACAGAAAAGAGGCTTCTTTCTTTCCATTTGTAATGGTCCTCTAGAACTTATGCTTTAGAAGTTTCCCCCAGGGGGCTGCTGACAGGGTGCTTGCCTACCACGTACAGTGCCCTGAGTTCATTGCATAAAACTGGGCATGATGGGGCATACCTGTAACTCCAGCATTCAGGAGGTGAATCAGAAGTTCAAGGTCATGTTTGGCCAGCCTGGGATGTATGAGACCCTGTCTCAAACAAATAAAAACCCGCCAAGGCTCTGACTCCAGTGGTATCTAAACACGGAGCCCATCACCTCTGCCCTTTCCCACCAGAAGGTCCCTAACTTCTTGTCAGGGTGGCTTTGGCTTCACAACTGGTGGGACTTAGGGCTCAGTCTCGTAGAGATGGCTGTTCTGTTTGCTGCGGGTACAGCCTTGCAGGAGACCGGCTTGTCAATCACTGTCGCCTCTGAATCTCCATCTCTAAGACTGTCTTCTTGGGATGTCCCCTCAATTGATGGGAAAAACTTACATAGACTTATTAATTGCACAGTTTAGATCTTAGAGGCCATCCAGATGTCCCAAAGCAGACAAACCAAAACATGGACACATTAGAGGTATGTTATAGTTAGGACAGGTTTCTGAAATATATATTTGTTGTTGTTTTAGTGGTGCTGGAGTAAGGAATTCACAACCTCAGGCATGCTGGGCAAGTGTGCTACTACTGAGCCACACCCCCAATCCTTGAAGGATTGTTAAAAGAGTCTTGCTGAAGAGTCTTGCTGAAAATTGTATATCCGGTGTGATTTCATTTGAAGTTTTAGAGGGCATAGAAAAATGGGAAAGCTAGGTGCTAAACACTAAGTTTGCATCTGGGTCATGAGATAGTCTCCCTTCTCCATCTTCATCTTTGTACTTTTCAAATGCCTCTTAGTGAGTATAAATTTAGAAGGAAGAAACTTGAAAGACTACACACAGCCAGCCACACAACATTAAAACAATGAAATGGGATATTCAACCATGGGTCCTGCTTACCCACGAGGCTCCCACACTCGCTGGGAACCTTCTGGAAACTCAACTGCTCTGTCTTGGTCATGGTGTGAGAGGCCTGTGTCTGCTGGTGTGGAGAGTAACATTCTCTCTGTCTTCTGATACCCCTGTTCTTCCTGGCAGAGCCCTAACATTGAAGTAATGGTGCACTGACATTTTGTAGTGAGTGTCGGGGTGTAGAAAGGGCCTTGGGTGGCTCATAGGAGGGGATGGAAAATCAGCCTGCCTTCCTTTTCTTTTGAGACAGTCTCACTATGTAGCCCCAAGGGCCTAGAACTCACTGTATAGCCCTGGCTGGCCTAGAACTCTGTGTAGACCAGGCTGGCCTTGAACTCACAGAGGTCTGCCTGCTTTGGTCTCCTCACTGCTGGGGTTAAAAGCTTGTACCACCATGCCTGTCATGAGAAGCTCATCAATAAGAAGCTGTACCTGACTGAACCCAGTTCTTTCACTGTGTGGAAAGACTGTGTGAACGCCTAAGAGAGGTAATTGCCAAGGCATCGGCAGGTGCCAAGCTCATGGAGGATGCTGTTTCTTTGCAGGCACCCGCTGCCCTGGGAGGGAACAATGGAGGGAACTTGTTGGCTTGCTTACAACAGTCTCTTGTAATCCAGGCTGGCCTTGAACTCACTACGTAGCTGAGCCCTTGACTCCCCCCCCACTTCCACCTCCCAAGTGCTGGGATTCTAGATGTGCATTATCACACCTGGCACTGAGGGAGGTGTGCCCCTGGCTGGGGCCACAAGGCAGCGACAGGCATCTGTACCTGGAGTCTGTGGCTTCCCCATCCCTCAATGAAGAACGTCCCCTGTGGCAAGCCTAGCTCCTGCCCGGCACTCACTGTCTCTGAACGGCTCCTGTCACTGTGGTATCATTTTGTGCCACCAGCTGGCATGTTTCTCAAGCCCATGTGAGAGTTCAACTCTCCAATCTTACTTGTTCCTCTTGACTTCATCCAAATCCGTGTCCCCAACATGGTAACATTAAAGTCGGTTTCTTTCCCAACTTGTGAGTTTTGACCAGTCCCATGAATTTTGATCAGATTTCTTGGTTAGGATATTGGAACAGGCAGTATTCTGTAGGTGTCTTGGGGGACAGGACAATAATAGTCAGTTTGGTTTTCTTCCAGGACTGGGGGTGACAGGTGGCTGGGGCTGTGCCAGCTTGTCTAGGTACAAGGATTATTTTGTTGAGGATGCTGGCTAGGTGCCATGTGGTTGGTCTGGGTGGGCAGACCTTCCTATTTCCTGGATGCCTTTGTACCGTGGGCACTGCTGAGACTAAAGAGGTGTGTGGCTAGAGACAGCAGAGAAGGGCAACGTGGACGGGAAGCATGATGACAGGTACCAGAGAGGAAAGAAATGTTCCATTTGCCTTTTCGAGTTCCTTGCCATAACCTCTGAGCACAGTGGCTTGGAGGCCCTCCAAAGGCCCCAGCTCCAGTCTTCCTTCATGAATCTTTCATTTCCGGCAAAGAGCCCTTCTTGCTCCTTGGGGCTGCTTCGGGAGCCTGTCTTCCCATCAGCTGGAGACTGGGCAGATGAAGGGTTGCATTAAGGGCAGAATTATGTGTCCCCTGAGAGAGAAATGATGCTCTGTGCCTTAAAGGACACCTCCTCCCACTGCATTTTACTGTGGGCCTCTGCAAATGCAAGGCTGCTGTTTTTGAGGACATTTTGTTGAGGACTGAGAAAGACTTCCAGGGTAGCTGTGGTCTTGGCCAATGGGTGGAGTCTTGTCTGGTGCCAATTACTGAGCACAAGGGGGCCTCTAAAGCAAGAAAGAGGGGTGATGAGGTGTGATAATGAGGAGGTGTGGTCTCGCACAACACAGAATTCCAGGAGTTCAGATGTCTAGGGGCAGTTCTGAGGGGTGGGTGTCACCTCTCCTTGACCCCATTTCCCATGTGACCTTGGGGAAGGCATCTGAGTACTCACTGGAAATCCAGGTTCCAGAATTTCTGCCTCAGTGGGAGCAAGTCCTTTATGGGCCTACAAGGACATCTTCCCTGGGCCTGTCTTCCTAGAGGACCTGGATTCAAGGGGGGATTATTTGGGGATTTAGGGGATATTGGTGGAGGAAGTTCGGGTGTACAGCTGTGAGTGTTCTTGTTCTTGTGTTATCTGGGGGCTCTTTACAGTCTGGGACATAGTGGGGCAGGGATGGGAAATGAAGTGCCAGAGATATGGATCTCCAAAAAGTGAAAAATAATAAACTGTCTAGATCTTCAGTGTGTGTGTGTGTGTGTGTGTGTGTGTGTGTGTGTGTGTGTGAGAGAGAGAGAGAGAGAGAGAGAGAGAGAGAGAGAGAGAGAGAGATGTTAGGGATCGAACCCAGGGCCTTGTATTTGCAAGGTAATCTATCCACCATTGAGCTACATCTCCACTTTGTGCAGGGTCTCACTATGTACAACCCAGGCTGACCTGAAACATGGGCCTCCTGCCTTGGCATCCCAGAAATTACAGCAGACGTGTGTCGCCACCCTGAGCTCCACATAGTTGGTCACAAAAGCATGCATGTCACAGGGGAAGGATCGTCTTGATTTGATAACTTGAACACCTGTAGACACAGAACCCTTGAGCCTTTATCTGTGTTTTGTCCAGGGCTTGACAAATGTGCTAACACTTGAAGTGAGGAACTGGAGAACCCATGGCGAGGGATTCCTGGTGGATTTGAGAGGGGACTCAGAGCTGCAGGGAACAACCCAGGCTGGATAGACAGTGTTTTAAATTTACGGTGCTCTCAGGAAATTCGTTGTTATTTTTGTTGTGACTGCTATTACATCACTCGGTTTTTAGGGTAGTCTAGTTGAAAAGTTCCTGTTCCCCCGTCCCCCCCCCCCCCCCCCCCCCCCCCCCCCGCAGAGCGGAAGGGAGGTTGGAGAGGGAGCAGCGCCACCTTGAGGCTTGGGAGGCAATGGCGGCAGGGACGGAAGCCTAAAGTTTAGGCAGACCAGCTGCGTGATCACGTGGCCCTGGCTTCATTTAGGGGTCTATTTTCTCATCTTTATGCAAAAAATATATTTTCCTTACAGATGCTCCCAAAGGAAATGTCAGCTGCTCGCTGACAGCGAAGGCCAGCCTTCAGATTCCTTTCAGAGTCCAGCTCCCAACTTCCCAGCACCCTTGCATAGCGAGCCTCCAACTCAAAACACTCTCGGAACCCCCAAAAAATTAAAGATGGGGATTAGCTCTGAGCATCCCAGGAGAGCTGACCTGGGGGCAGCTCTGGGGCAGAACTGACGATATTGCCATTTTACTCTTAGTTAATAAGTAATTAATTAGAGACAGGGTCTCATGTACTCCAGGTTGGCCTCAAACTTGCTATATAGCTGAGGATGAACTTGCATTCCTGATCCTCCTGCCTCCACTTCCCAAGTGCTGGCATTATGGGCATATGTCCCTATGTCTACCTTTCATGTAATAGTATTTTAATTGTACCTCTTACATACAGGATGTATAGTGTTGAAAAATTAATGTCTGCTTTTTTAATTTCCTGGCATTGTCTGCATTTTAATTCTGGCATATGGAAAGATTGTTCTCACCCCCATTTTACAGACAAGGAAACTGAGGCCAGGGAGGGGAAATAACTTACCCAAGATCACTCAGTAGTAAGGCATATTGCTGGCTTTGATTGTCTTCATAGCTCTGTTGAGTCTTTTTGGGGGCTGGGGGCATTAACCATTCAAGCTCCTGACAGTCTTTTTTCTTGGCTTGTTTTTTGAGACAGGGTTTCTGTGTGTAGCCCTGGCTTTTCTGGAACTCACTCTGTAGACCAGGCGTGGCCTCAAACTCAAAGATCTGTCTGCCTCTGCCTCCTGAGTGCCGGGATTAAAGGTGTGCACCATCACCACCTGGCTACTCCTGTTATTTCTTAAAACGGAATCTTGTTATGTAGCCCAGACTGGCCTCAAACTCCTGGTCCTCCTTTCTCAGGCTTCCAAGTACTGTGATTTTATTTTATATTATGTGAATGGGTATTTTGCCTGTATGTTTGCTTAGGTACCATTTACAGGCCTGGTGCCTGAAAAGACCTGAAGAGGGTGTCAGATCTCCTGGAACTGGAGTTGCAGATGGTTGTGAGCTGCCCTGTGGGTGCTGGGAATCAAACCTGGGTCCTCTAGAAGAGCAGCCAGTGCTCTTAACTGCTGAGTCATATGTCCAACTTCTTGCTATTATTAATAGTATCTAATAAACTTTTCTTTTTATAAGTTATAAGGAACCAGTGTGTTGCTTTCGGGGGCTCTATTCCTAAAAGCAGGATTGGCAAACTGAAGGGGGAGTGTATTAGGCATGTCACACACTGCCAGCAACAGAGTGACTTAGCACACCCCACACTATGGAACTCTCACTACAAATAATGGCAATGTTCAAAAGTAACTTGGAAAAATGTTTATTGGAAACTGTTCAGAAAAAAAACAAAACAAAATGTTCTAAAACAGCAGGAATGGTTTTGCCTTTTAAATAAAAATATCTGCGTAGAACAAAAGACTGAGCCGGGTGGTGGTGGCACATGCCTTTGGGCACTTGGGAGGCAGAGGCAGGTGGATCTCTGTGAGTTCAAGGCCAGCCTGATCTACAAAGCAAGTTCCAAGACAGCCAGGGCTGTTACACAGAGAAACCCTATCTCGAAAAACCAAAAAGAAACCAACCAACCAGACAAACACACCAGACTGTTCAGGCACCCACTCTCAGGAGCAGCTGTCGGGCACAGCTGTAATATCACATTATGTCAGGGAATACTGGCCAGCCTGCAGAGGCTGCCTTTGACTGCGGTCACGATCCTGGTGCAGTCAGCCATCACCAGGGGGTTGAGACTCAGCTGCCCGCCAGTTATCTGTGGCTGCTGCTCCAGTACCTTCCTTGGTCTGCTGTTACAGCTTTCATAAAGCCCTGCACATAGGGTGGCTTTAACAACAGCTATTTGAGGTGTTCTGGTTCTGGAGGTTGGAAGTCTAAGTGGGGCCAAGACGTCAAGAGAGTTGATCCTTTTGAGGGCTGTGAGGGAGAAGCTATTCTAACACCCCCCCCCCCACACACACACACTTTGGCTGATTTGTGGGCAATCTGCAGCATTCCTTGGATCTTAGGACCATCACCCCCTATCTCTACCCTCTACGTCACACCACCTTCTTCCTGTATGTGTGTATCCTAAGTCCCCTTCTTGCCAGAGACACTAGGCATAATGACTTAGCGGATTAGGAACCATTTACATCAGACACTCCTGCTTCAGCCACTGTGAGATCCTGAGACTGGCCTGCTTGCTGATTTGGTAATCACTGAGAATTTATCACTACCTCCTGCAAACTGAATACTCAAATGTGCAATTGTCAGTGAGTGAGTATGTGTGTGTGTGTGTGTGTGTGTGTGTGTGTGTGTGAGAGTGAGAGAGAGAGAGAGAGAGAGAGAGAGAGAGAGAGATGACAGCTTTGTTATTAAATACGATGAAAACCAGCCTTATGATTTCTCAAATTAGTCTGGAACCCTATTTGGGAAGATCACTCAGCCTGGGGGAATCAAAGACCCATAAGACTGAGGAGTCATACTCCAGCACTCCCATCTCTCTGGTACTGGAGGTAAGGAGTAACTATGAGTAATCAGGCTGAAGAATGTTGGGTGAATCTGTTTCCATCCTCTAGCTTGAGAAACCAGACTCCATTTATGGCCTTGCTCCCATGGGAACCGGAATTTCAAATTCCTAGCAACTGATTTGCACATAAATTTCCCTCCAGACTTTAGCGGCCACCAGAACGTGTTCTCTTCCAGCTCATTCTTCAGATGGTTTCCCACGAGTCTTGGTCCTTGCCCTGCTCCATGCCCAGCACTTTTGCTGTATTCCCATTGCATCTTGCCCTGGTACTTCTGCTCCGACGACAGAGGTCCTCGGGATCTGCTACTTCTTGTTGTGACAAAATCATTGGTGAAAGCAATTTCAGAAAGGAAGGAAGTATAGCAGGAATCTTAGAGAGTCTTATTAATAAAATCAAACCTGAGGCCAGTTATTAGGGTTAATGCTGGAAGATTAGAGAAGCAGAACAAGCCACAGCTACCTCACCTTGCCAGTTCCTCAGCTGATCCTGTTTCCTCAGACTGGAAGCCTCTGAGTCTTCATCCAGAATGGGTCTCAGCTGAACTGCTGCTCCAAAGCCTAAAAGCTTAACCAGCCAAAAGCTCAACCAGCCAAATGCTCCTAGTTTCTGGTTTTCACACCTTATATACCTTTCTGCTTTCTGACATCACTTCCTGGGATTAAAGGCGTGAGTCACCATGCTTGGCTGTATCCTTGAACAGATGGATTTCTGCCTCTGGAATGCTAGGATTAAAAGTGTGTGCTACCACTGCCTATCCTCTGTTTAATATTGTGGCCGTTCTGTCTCTGACCCCGGATAAGTTTATTAGGGTGCACAATATTTTGGGGAACACAATACCACTACAAGGAAGGGCTTGTTTGGACTCTCAGTTTGAAGGTATGGTCAGGCATCTTGGCGGTGCAGGCATGGCCACAGTAGTTTGAGGCAGCTGCTCACATTGTGATCTTAGGCAGGAAGCAGAGAGAGATGGAGCAGGTGCTCAGCTCACTTTCTCCATGAGGGGGTGCCCTCTACATGTAGGTGACTCTCCCTATCTCATTAACCCAGTCTAGAGACTCCCCCACAGACAGGCCCAGAGATTTGTCTCCTGGCGGTCCTCATTCCTGCCACCTGACAGAGCATCTGTCACACCCTCTCCCTGCCTCTGGAGCTGGATTACAGGGCCTGTCTTGCTTTACCTGGGTTTCAGAGAACTGTGTAATGATGTCTTCAGTCTCTTACAGCATCTTAAGGTCCTTACAGGCAAAACCTAATCTCCTCATCTTCGCATCTTTCCAGGAAGAATGTGAAGTATATGTAGCACTTATGAACCACCTACTATGGGCCAGCCTCTGAAGCAGTGTTTTCTCAAGTACCTTTCAAAAATGTGTCTGTCCCCTTTCAAAAAAGTGTGGCCCCATAGCTGGGCAGAGGTGGCACACGCCTTTAATTCCAGCACTCAGGAGGCAGAGGCCAGCCTGGGCTACAGAATGAGTTCTAGGACAGGCTCCAAAACTACACAGAGAAACTCTGTCTCAAAAAAACTAAACAAAAACCAAAAACAAAAAACAAAAAACAAAAAAAACAAACAAAAAAAACCCCACAACAACAACAATAACAAAAACCAACCAACCAAAACCAAAACAAAAAGATGTGTCCCCTTTTAAAAACATGTCCCTAGGTCTCCTAGCATGTAGCAAAGCGCTGGACACATAGTAGCTATCTTTAGATTATTCTCACATCCCTGCAATGCCCTTCCCGCAGCCTCCTTTCCTGCACCCCCCTCCCCACCCCCACCGGTCAGGTCACTTGTGTGTATTCTCCCAAGCTCCTCAACCTGTGACTGTTACTGAAGCTGCTTTTGTCTTTCCCCAGGGCTCAGGGAACTGGGCAGGTGACAGGGTTACTAGCCCAGCAGAGTAGTCATCTGGCATCGGAGAGAAAGCCAGCCCTCTCCTCGGCATCTCCCATCCAGCAGATGGGACCTAGTGAGTTTACTGGCTCCCTTGCTCTAAGAAGAAAGGGAACAGATGGAATCCTCAGGACTCATAATGTGAGAACACGTGCAGCCGCGGATATCCCCACCCACAGATTCAGGTGCCGTGGGGCGCAGTTTTGTTTTTACAAATCAGCTAGTCTACTAGGCTGTGGGACATTACCCCTAGTGCCGAGAGGTGTGTTCTGTGTGCCTCCCTTTGGCTGTGCCCAGCTGTTTCATCTTGACACACATGTTCACATGGTTACTGCTGAGAATTCACAATCTCTGCCCCACAGCCCCTACACCCGCAGCCTCTGTGAGTTCAACTGCCCCCCACCCTCTTCACCCCCACCCCTATCCCTCTTTCCCGCTGCGGTCTATCTATCTGTCAGGTGTGTGTGTGTGACTCTTGGAGTCCCTGAGGGAGCTAGGTCATGCCTGTTCTCCTAGGACTCATGGCCTCTCTGTGTTCCCAACCCCAGAAGAGTGGATACTCTGTTCTGTATCCCCGCCCCCCTTCTCTCTAATCCCCTTTATGCGCTCAGGAAGCCCTCTCCAACTTGGGACCTAAGGAAAGATAATTCCAGGAACGCGGCTAGCATTTTGCTATCTGCATGGTCACAGACACACAGGCAGCGAGCACAGAGCTCTACCTTCTGTTTGGAGGAATGGAAAAGAGAAAAATATGAGGAGGAGGGGACCTCATAGACGAACATCAAAACATCTAGCCCAGCTGGCCATCCCTCACAGGCTGCCTTCAATGCCGGCTCCTTTGCCAACAGCAAACTCACCTGTTCAGGGTCCCAGGCAGAACTGGAGCAGGGTGGGCTGCCACCTGAGGGACTCCATGCTGACTACCGCAGCATGGTCTGTCTGTCCTCTCACGGTCATGTTCCTGTTCTTCCCAGTGGGGTTCGGAGAGGAGCTGATCACAGTGCACCCTGGGGGTTCACAGTGATCATCGCAGACAGACGGAAGTGCAGATGGTGACAAGTGCGAGGTCAGCCTGGGAGGAAGCAATGGCTCAGAACCAATGAAGGAAGGAGGGGTTCGTTACTAGGAGAGGAACATCAGGACGTCTTTAGGGAGGAGGTGGCATTGGGTGCTAAGGTTTAGATCAGTGAGTGGCCGGGGAGGTAGGGAGCAGAGAGGGTCAGGAGTATGTGCTCCAAAGGCAGAAACTGTTTATCACTTTGAATTTTGTTTCCTAGTGCCGGGGATAGAACCTGGGGCCTCATGTGTGATAGGCAAGCAATCTACCGCTGAGCTACATTCACAGCTCTTTCAGCTTCTCAGGTTCAAGCTTCAGCATTGTCTTAGTGCTGGCGTTTGAGGAAGCAGTGTACAAGGAAGACGGAAGTGCCATGGAGGAGGTGGCCTGACTCCACGGCAGTATCGCAGTATTGGAATGGTCCTGTGTAGGCCCAGAAACCATGACATCGGGCCCCAAATCTCACCGGCTCTGTTGAGCATGTGGAGGTTCCTCAGCAGGTTCCAGCCTCCCTGGCCACACTTCCTCAGCTGCAGGATGGAGATGATAATGCTGCAGTGGGCTTCATGTGGTGGCCATGAGAATGAGTTAATGTGTGTAAACAGGAAACAGAAAGAAGCTGGGGTGTGTGTGTCAATAGCTCAGAGGGCACATAGGACAAAGAAGTTGAGAGACACACCCAGAGCCAAGAAGCCAGTACTCACCTTGTGTGGACTCTCCCCCACATTAGCTCTGTTTCTGGCCAGGTACCAAGCTTTGGCCAATGGGGCTTTAGGACGATGATATCAGCAGGGGCTTGAAAGTAGCAGGCCTGTTTTCTCTGAGTGTGGGAAGCCCCACTGCTATGTTCCACTTGGCTAGAGGGTGATGTCCCATCTGAGGACTCCTGAGCCTCCGGCCAATAGCTGATATGACCATCAGGGTGTAGAAGACACCATCTGGGGACTGGGTCTCCAGCCACAGTGAAGTGAGCGGTCCCCAGCTGATGCCATGGGAAATAGGATCGAGCTGCCCCTGTTGAACCCTATTCTGGCTGCAAAATCATAAAGTAGAGATTACGACTTCTGGGAAGTAAGTTTTGGGGTGGTCTGCAGTGGAAAAGAGGGGCATATTTCTTTCTGAGTTTGAGCTTGAGTTCTGCTTCATTATAATCATTTGTTCATTTATTGATTGGTTGGTTGGTTGAGACAGATTTTATGTATGTACCCCATGCTGATCTCAATCTCTCTGCAGCTGAGGCTGACCCTTGAACTTCTGCTTCTCCTGCTTGCACTTCCAGAATGCTGGAATACAGGTGTGCACTTCCATGCCAGGTTTAGGCAGCCCTGAGGTTCGAACCCAGGGTTTTGTGAACTCTTCCCACTGAGCTACATCCTCAGCCTCTATTTCTCATGCATTTGTGACATCTCTGTCTGTGGGGGCATACCTGTCTTATCTCTTAGGAGTCCTACACTGGCTGTGGAGGTACTCCCCTGCCATCCAGTGCTTGGTGTCAGAGGCAGGAGCATCAGGATCAGGATGACAAGGTCACGTTGAGTTACACAGCAAGGTCACCACCAGCCTAGGCCACACGAACCGTCACTCCTGCCCTGGGTCCCATCTCTAGGAAGAAATAATTCTTTTCTTACTTATGCTCCAGCAGTGCTTGATGTAAATTCTCCCGGTAGAGAATATAGAAATCCACAATATATGTAATCATGTGCTCGAGCTTCTCCTAATAGGTAGGTTCTTTTTTTTATAACAAGAAAGATTTCCCCCTATTTATTAAATTAAAAATTTTAGATAGATTTTTTAATACACTATAGTCTGATTGCTGTTTTCCCTCCCCCAACACCTCCCAGCTCCATCCCACCTCCCCTCCGACCCAAAGCCACGCCTTTTTTTCTTTCTTTTATTAGAAAACAAACAGGCATCTGAAATGACAGTGAAATAAAATAAAGTAAAAAGAAACAAACCAGAATAGGGCAAACTAACAGAAGAAAAAGAGCCAGAGAAAAAGCATAAGGAACAGTAGACACAGGGGCTACACACATTCGCACACACAGAAATCCCCGAAAAACACACCATGGGAAGCCACAGTCTTTAACAGGGCCTAGAATCCCGTCTTCAGAGCCTTGAACATCAACAAAATGGCAGGGGTGCCGATGTAGCTCAGCAACAGAGCACTTGCCTAGCACTTGCCCTGCCCTGCGTTCAGGCCACAGAGACAAACAGAGAAAGAAACGAAATAAGATAAAATGGAAAAAGAAAAACTGGGAACATTTTTGATGTAGAAAAGTTCCCCTGGGCACCCAGCAGGGGGCAGGCATCTGGTTTACAATCTCATTTCCTTTTTAAAGACTCTTAAGATTTGTCCCGGAACGCAGATGTTAAAAATAAACTTGAGGGAGGCCTGGCAATCGAGTCAGTCATAAGTTGCCTCCTCAGCCTGGGACCATCCTGCAGATACCATGGTGTCCTCAGTCCAAGAATGTGCTTCCGAGTGGCCCAGAATGTGTGCGGCTGCATCCGTCTCTGCACCCAATTATCCAGCAGCAGTGACAGGCAGTCGACCCTAGAGAAGTACTAGATGAGCTGAAGATGCCCATGACCCAAACCAGACTCTTTTCTGGCTCTTGTTCCTAATGACACGTCTCCTGTTTGCCGCTCACACCCTTCAGATCTGGCCTGCTTTTCTCTAGGGAATGGAGAAGGCAGGTGGTGACTGAGAGAGGGCGGGCGGGCGGGCTGCATTTTGATGAGCTGAGCAGGCTGTGATGTTGGACCCGAGGTCTGTATAGAGCTCAAGGAAGAGAATGAAGACTCTAGGAATAGGGTGACCAGTTCCAGAAAAGAATCCATGTTTGTTGGGTATATTGGTGCATGTCAGTTATCATAGCAGTGGAGAGGCTGAGACAGGAGAATCTTGAGTTCAAACCCAGCCAGAGACTAAGTCTCAAAATAATAAAAGTCTAATTTATTTATTTTTTTAAATTTTGAGACAGGGTCTTACTATCTAGCCTCAAACTCACAGAGATTCACCTGCTTCTGCCTGCTGAGTGCTGGAACGGTAGGTCTGTGCCCCCAGGACCTCCTGAAAAAGGCTGTTCTTAAAAACTGCCAATTAACTGTTACGTGGTGCCTTAGTGATAACCCTGCACCATGTCAAGACACCAGACCTTCACTGTTCTAAAATTTCTCATGCCTAATATAAGTGACAAGGCTATCTCACCATGCTTATGTTTCATTACCTGAGCCAGGCATGGTGGCACTTGTCTACAATCCTAGCACTCCAGAGGCAGAAGCAGAAGGATCAAGGAGTTCAAGGTCATCCTCGGCTACATAATGAGTTTGTTTTAAAGGACATTTTCCCTCTCCATAGTCTGGTGTGATATGGGCAAGCCTCTGGCATGAATTTCATCGTCTAACATCTCTTTGTCTGCTTTGGGTCTTCAGAGTGGGCCCAGCTTGGACCAGTGGCATCAACATTATCAGGGTTGTAGAAACTTAGACCAGAAACTGCATTTTGTCTAGATCCCAGAGGACTTGTGTGCACATAACAGCTGGAGGAGCCCTGCTGCTGGCAAGATCCTTGCCAGTGCCCTGCAAGCAGACCTGGTATCGAGACCATCTCATCAACAATGCCTGCCTCACTGGGGCCAGCTTTGCATCCCACTGCTGCTCCTATGGTGGATGCTTTGCATGCCTTTGTGTCAATCTGAACTTACAGTTACATCAATTTATTATTTCTTTATTGTGAGTGTGCATGAGTGTAGAGTTCAGAGGGCAGCATGTGGAAATTGGCTCTCTCCCTTCACCATGTGGATTCCTGGAATGGGACTCAGGTCATCAGGCTGGGCATTTGGGAGCAAGTGCTTTTACCCACTGAGCTATCTTGCTGGTCTCACAGTACAGTCTATTATAAGACATTTTAAATGGCAATGTGGGATTGTTGGTGACATTAGCCTATTGGTCCAACTTTGAGTACATCAAAGATATATAGAGGGCTTTTGAAATCCAGATTTCCTAGTGTCCCCCCCTGCCCCCCAACAATTAGCAAGCCTGCCTGAGGGTCTAATGATTTGCATTTCCAACAAGTTCTCCTGGTGATGTTGATAGGTGCTCTAGCTAGCCTGTGGGAACCCTGGTCCCATCTGTCAGGTGCTCTCCCTGTTTCCTGGCTTGTTTGTCTTTCCATCTCTATCAGCAACAGACGTTGAACAGGGTGAGACTAAGGAGGGAGCCTTCTGGCAAGAGGCTTCAGGCCGACATGGATTTATTCCCTCATCAACCTTTGCAGAGTATGATGGGCATCCATCAGAGATAAAGCCGATAGCCAGTGTACTGGCCAATTCTATGTCCATTTGCCATAACCTAGAGTCGTCTTAGAGGAGGGAACCTCAATTGAGAAAATGCCTCCAGAAGACTGAGCAGTATTCAAGCCTGTAGGGCATTTTCTTAATTAGTGATTGATGAGAGAGGGCCCAGCCCATTGTGGGTGGAGCCATCCCTGCAGCTGATGGTCCTGGGTTCTCTAAGAAAGCAGGCTGAGCAAACTGCAAGGAACAGGCTAATAAGCGGCACCCCTCCACGGCCTCTCATTGGCTCCTGTGTCTAGGCTCTTGCCCTGTTTGTGTTCCTACCCTGACTTACCTCAGTGATAGTGTGTAGCCTGAGAATTGTAAGCTGAAATAAGCCCTTTTCTCCCCCAGTTGCTTTGGGTCATGGTGCTTTATCATGGCAATAGAAACCTTAACTAAGACAGCCAGATTCCTAAAGCTGTCAGTCTCCACCCTGTCCACGGAACAGTAAAGGGGATATTGTGAAGGTTTTGCTGAAGTCTAGGCAGGTTCAGGGTTTCCCTAGTGAATCCTTTTGAGGAATGTTGTCATGCCCTAGTTGAAGGCTGTGTGCACATGGGCAATTAACTGCCTTGTCTTTTCAACCACCTCATTTGGTGTTGGGCCAGAGGCAGTAAAGACACACAAATTGGAATCAATTCTACTCACCAATATCACTGGACCCTTAAAGGTCCCTTTTGTTTTATTTAGTTAATGATTCTTTGTATTAATCAGAGCAGGTTAAGGTTATGCTGTATAACAAACAAAATCCAAATCCCTGGATATTTAAACAAGACTTTATTTTTCTCCAAAATGACTTGTCTAACACAGGTTAGTGGGAAGGAGCCTGGGGGGAGGGCCCTTTGTATTCACTCAGGGATACAAGAAGTTTTTCCTTAACTCTTGTCTTTATGACTGCGGTCATAGACCAAAGCCAGGGCTGCCCTCCTGCCACAGATGGAATATGCTGGTCTACAATAAGCACATGCGACTTCTACCCACAACTCTAATTCCATGTTCTATCTCAACTACAGGGCACAGGAGGTCAGAGAGGTATGGCTTCTCCCAGAGAAGAAGGAGACTAGCCAGGGGCTGAGCCTAAGAAGAGCCCTGGCTTTTGCTTTCATCTCCCTTCATCACCCCACACTTCTTCTCTTCTTCCCCAAAATAACCATTCTGAAGTGTTTGATGGGCGCCTTTTCATTTGCACGTGTTCCACAGAATGTGTGATGTTGTTTTGTGGGTACTTGCTTTCGATTTGTGTAGATACATCCTGCTTTAGACCTCATTTTATGCTCTACCCCATGCTGTATTTTTGACAACTAACCACATGGCCAAGTTTGAATGTAATTGGCCCCCATAATCTCGTGGGCAGTGGCACTGTTAGGAGGTGTGGCTTTGTTGGAGTGGGCGTGGCCTTGTTGGAGGAAGTGTGCCACTGTAGAACTGGGCTTTGAGGTTTCCTATGCTCAGGATACTGCCCAGTGTGACAATCATCTTCCTGCAAGATGTAGGACTCTCAGCTACTACTCCATCACCACGTCTGCCTGTGCACTGCCACAGTGATAATGGACCGAACCTCTGAAGCTGTGAGGGAGCCAGCCCAATTAAATATTTTCTCTGTAAAAGTGGCTGCGGTCATGGTGTCTCTTCACGGCAATGGAAACCCTAAGATACCAAGTATGCCTCAAACCCGTTACTTCTAGCTATATTGTGGACCATTTTTATTTACCGTCTTCCTCAGTGATGGACAGCTAGATTGCTTCCCTTTAGCACAGTGCTGTCTTGATCATGCTCTTACATATACCCATATAAGAATTTAACAGAGCTTTTGGGACATTTGGAAAATGAACACAGGGATAGAGCTGCAGGGTTCTGGGGCATGGATATTGTTATGGTTTGACTCTGAAATGTCCCCAGCAAGAAATGGATACTTGGTCTTCAGCTTGTGGGGCTAGTTCAAAGCCTGTGGAGCCTGTTGGAAGTGTGACCTAGCAGGTAATTAGGGGCAAGCCTTGGAAGATTATTATCTGCCCTGGTTCAGGCCTGATCTCTCTGCCTCCTGGCCTGTCATAAGGTGAGCAAGCTGCCACCCTGCACTCCCACGGTCACGTGCCCCCACTGCCCTGGATGGCGCTGATCTGGTTTGGTTTTCCTAGCAGGAAAGACTGGCCCTGTGAGCTGAACTAAACCCTCCTTCCCTTGAGCTGCTTCTGTCAGGTGTTTTATTACAGGAAAATGAACGAATGCAGATACTGTTCAACCAGGACTATCGGGGTACAACCCCCTCCCCCCTGCCCAAATCAACCTGCATTGCTGCCAACAGATGATCAGGGTTCCCCCAACTCCCACATCCCTGCCAACCCTACATCACCCAGAGCTCTAATTTTTGTCCTCTCCCATCCCTCCCACTCTTCCTCCTTCTTAAAACAGGGTGGCGCTACACAGTTCAGGCTGTCCTAGAACTCATGACCCTCAGCCTCGGGAGTGCTGGGATCAAAGACGTGCTTTGTCATCCTCAGTCTCACTGTCACCTCTGGTGGGTGTGTAAGTGATGCATATTATTGTTTTCACACACATTCCTCCAGTGTCTAGTACATTTGAGCCGACTTTAAATGTTTGCTAGTGTAGTTTTAACTTCAGAGAAAGACCGTGAAACGTCTGTGCCCATTTTCTCTTTCAAGTTGCTATAGACTAGTTTCCCCAGATTAGGAGGAATTTCTACTTATTTGAAACTTGCCTTTGGTCTGTTACATTGCATTGACTGTTTTTCTCCTGACACCTATGATGCTATGCAACTTTCTTCAGGATGTCATTCACTAAAATCAAAACCAGTAATTGCAGGTTATCCATTCATTAACCTACAGGTAATCTTTCAGAGGGTCTGCTTAGGGGTAAATACTTCCTATTGGTGGTGCTGCTGGGAGAGGCTGCTTGCTCAAACTGGTCCCATTTCCCCTGCGACTCTGACCAACCCCAGACCGCCGAGGGGACACTGCAGAAGACAGTTGCTCATGAGAAAAACAGAGCTTTCGGGAAACAACAACCAGATGGAACAAGCTGGTTTTGATTTCCACCATCCTCAAACAAACCAAAATTAAGATATACACATCTATACATACATATACAAAATTATTTTTATTTCATGATTATGGCTTTTTGCCTGTGTGTGTATCTGTGTGTGCACAACATATGTGCCCGGTGCCCTCAGAGGCCAGAAGAGGGGATTGGATCCCCTGAAACTGGAGTTACTGATGGTTATGAGGGGTCACATGGGTGCTGGGAACCAACCTGGGTCCTCTGCAAGGGCAGCAAGTGCTCTTAACTGCACCCTAACTGACCTGGCTGAGAACTGGGGTGGGGGTGGGGTGAGGTGGTGAGGTTTGAGGGGAGGGGCACTTTGAGTCCAATTCTCTTCTGTTTTATTTTCAATGAAATGGGGAAGATGTCTCTTCCTCTTTGGCAGAGGGCCCAAAACTGCAGCCCAGACCCGCCTGAGGCCATGTTTTCTCCTGTGCAGAGAAAGCCCTTTGTGTAGCTGAGAAGGAAGGGCACAGGGGAGGAAGAGCAGAGACTAGGGTAAAGGCTCAGGAAAGAGAAGCTCTTCCTGGAATTGTGGTCTGGAGTCCTGGTTGCAGGCGTCTCTGAAGCAGTCTCAAGTCCTGTCAAATCTGTCCTTTCTATCTATCTACCCTTTGGACTAATGAATAATTTGGGGGGAGTGTGGTTCTAGGGATTGAACCCAGGGCTCTGGACATGCTAGGCAAGTGCTGTACCATGGAGCTATGGATCAAGCTTTCCTTTTATTTTTTTCTTTTGAGACAAGGTTTCACTAAGTTGTCCAGTCTGGCTTTGAACTCACGATGTAGCCCAGGCTTGTCTTGAACTTGTGGTCCTGCTTTAGACTCTCCAGGGACTGAGATTGGGATTAGTATCAGGAGGGCCTCCATTCCTTCCTTCTTCGTCTGTGTGTTGAAGTGAGCTTTAGCTGCCTGGCACAGCAGAGTGACTCTTGTCTACACCAAGATGAGACGCATAATCTTAAACCTTGGAGTGTGTGTGTGTGTGTGTGTGTGTGTGTGTGTGTGTGTGTGTGTGAGAGAGAGAGAGAGAGAGAGAGAGAGAGAGAGAGAGAGAGGTATGTATGTGTACTTGCGTATGTACATGTGTATACAAGACTATTGGTGAAATTATTAAGGCCACTCCACGTAGTTAAAAGGGAGGTTTATTTTGTGGGGTACCTTACAAATGAAGGCATAGGTAAGTTGTAGGTCTGGGAAAGGTATGGTGCAGTCTGGCCGTGTTCTCTGGAGACCTCTGCTCGGTCTACCTCCAGTGTCCAGGGTCCGGGCACCAAGTGCTCCCTCTCCTTTGGATCCTGGATCTTCAGTGTCTTCTCTCAGCCCTGCCTTGTGGGCGTGACCACTACCAAAACCTCAATGGGGGTTGGAACTTCCAGGCCAAAGCTGGAATGGCTACCCACTACACAAGACAGAGGTTGACATTGAGTGCTCTCTATTTCTCTCCATACAATGATGATGAGGGTATCTCTCAAAGAACGTGGAGCTCACTGATGGGCTACACTGGCTGACCAATGAGCTCTGGAGATCCACTCCCTAATGCTAGGATTACAGATGCTGGGTTACAAAACCCAGCTTTTACATGGGTTCTGAGGAACAGAACTCAGGTCTTCAGCATGCACAGTGTGGTGGTGTGAGAATGGCCCTGTAGGCTCATGTATTTGAATGCTTGGTCACCAAGGAGTGGAACTGTTTGAAAGGATTAGGAGGTGTGGTCTTGTTGGAAGAAGTGTATCATTGGACCTGAGCTTTGAGGTTTCAAAAGCCCATGCCAGGTCCAGTCTCTCTCTTTCTGCCTACAGATCAGGATGTAGCTCTCAGCTACTTCTCCAGCACCATGCCTGCCTGCAGCTCTCAGCTACTTCTTCAGCACCATGCCTGCCTGCTGCCATGCTCCCACCCTGATGATAATAGACTAGACTGCTGAAACTGTAAACAATCCCCAAATAAACACTTTCTTTCATAAGAGTTGTTTTGGTCGTGATGCCTCTTCCCAGCAATGAAACAGTAACTAAAACAGTCTGTTGGCTAGTTTTGTGTTGACTTGGCCCAGCTAAAATCATCTGAGAGGAGGGAACCTCAATTAAGAAAATGCCTCCATAATGTCAGACTGTAGGCAAGTCTGCAAGGCATTATCTTAATTAGTGATTGATAGGGGAGGGCTCAGCATGGTGGGTGAGGTCATCCCTGGGCTGGTGGTCCTGGGTTCTATAAGAAGGCTGAGCAAGCTATAAAGAGAAATCCAGTCAACAGTACCCCTCCATGGACTCTGCATCAGCTTCCCCCCCCCCTTGCTTGAGTTTCTGTCCTTACTTCCTTCAGTACAAGCAGAGATGTGGAAGTGTGAAGCCAAATAAACCCTTCCCTCCCCAAGCTGCTTTGGTCATGGTGTTTCATCACAGCGGTAGCGACCCTAAGACAAACACACACGAACACTGTCCCCACAGAGCCATCTCCTGGCCCCGTACTTCAGATCTTCGTGTTTTCCTACCATCTCCTTCCTTGTCCTCATTTTTCTCAGTGTCCGCACAAGGTTCTAAGATCTTTCAAGGCACCTTTAAAATGTCTCGTTCACCTCAACCCAATCAGCCCGCTCAATTAGATTTAATGACACTAAATAGAATTTTGTTTTCTTAGGTGTAATTGTGTTATCATTCCCTCTCCCATTGGGGCTATTGAATTTTCGGTAAGAACTCTCCATTTTAAAAAATTACGAGTTTTGAATTAGTAATGGGCTTCATTGCGGGGTTTTCACATATCTGCCGTCATATTTTGTTCTAGCTTGTTCCCTTCCCCGCTGCTGCCCCTTGCGCCCGTATCCTCTCTTGCTTGCTTTTCCCAGTCTTCTGTCCTTCTGCTACACACGTATTCTATTATTACCCTCCATTCTCCTCACACGCCTCTAAGATCTCTTCCTCCTCTGTTATGGTCCCTGTTCTGGCTTTGTTATAGACGGTCATGCATGCATGCACACATACACACATATACACACACATATATACATACACACACGCACACACACACACACACACACACACACACTTAAATGTTGGTTCCACGTTTGAGATAAAACCTATTTATTTTTCTGAGTTTGTTTTATTTCTCTCAACATACAGATTTCCAGTTTCATCTATTTTTCTGCAAATGTGATGAGTTTATTTTTCTGGAAGTCTGAATGGAATTCCACTGTGTATATGTACATCTTATGTATCTGTTCTGCTCATCTGTTTCTGGACATCTAGGCAGGTTCCATTTCCTAGCTATTGTGACTGGTGTAGCAATAAACATGTTTATTCATGTGTCCGTGGTGTGTTGACTTAGAGGACACTGCTATATACTGTTCAAAGGCTCCTTGAAAGCTCTGTGCACACAGATAGAACTAAAAAGTACTGATGATTGCATTGTCAATAATGGCTGTGTCCTTGAGAGGAGCCCAGGAACCTTATGATATGAATATGCATTGCAATGCTGGGGATTGAACCCAAGGTCTAGCCCATGCTAGGCAATCTCTCTGTCACTGTGCTACATATTCAGACAATTCCCAGTCTTCCTGTCTTATCCCCCTACACACTGGAGTTACAGGCCTGCTGGTGCCACCAGGCTGGCTCACTGTGACATTCTTACACATGCTGTAGACAGGGGAGCCAATGGAAGACTGCAAGTTCTTCTGCAGGAGGATGTCCATCAAGAAAGCTGAGATACATGTCACTCATCACAAGCCTTATCCTAGGGGTTTCAGCGAGATCTGGAGTGTAGGGCAGCAGATCTGGAGCTTTCCCCAATGAATGGAGCACCGGACACTGAGCATGCATACAGACAGAAGTGTCGGTTCAACATTAGAGCCAAGGTGGCCTGGCCTGGCTCGGGGAGCTCACACCAAAGGCCCTTAGAACGTCTTAAAGTCATTATGAAGAAGTCAGGCATACAGGCAAACACACACTTGCACATACATGCACCCTAAACACACTGCAAAGACAATGAATATGCTTTCTATTTATGCAAAAATTCAGAAATATTTTGTTAAATTTTGTGTATTAAAGGCACGTCTACTACCAGGAATATTTCAGGAGAAGAGATGGATGTGTGAAGTTGAGATATATTCAGTGTCATAACTCCCCAAAAGACCCTTCACATCAGAAAGCGGAGGCTGGTGGGCTCTGCTATTAAAAAAAAAGACAGCTACCCAACTTGGGGCGCTTGGCAGACCACCAAGGGAAGTCAGCTGTTCCCAATACCAGAACCTATAACTCCCATAAGTCTGGGCCAATTAAATCAGCCTCTTGGGTGGATCTCGGCAGAAGCAGTTTGGCAATGGCAGGATGGTAGCTCTGCCCTGCCAAGGTTGGTTGGTACCCACAGTTAAGGGGGACGAGAGGTCAGAGAGCCTGGGTATAGCTGGCCACTAGAGGGTGCTGTGGAGCAGGAAATCTCCCTGTTGGGCGAGAGCCACACATTGTCTTCCCTCTTACTGATAGAGACCAAGGCAACTGGCCAGTAATGTTTAATGGGAACCAGTGGGCACCATCCTGCGTTACACTCTGGTCATTCCCTGACTTCCGCTTCTAGGAAAGGCCAGGGAAGTTCCGCCTCTGTGGCAGTCCAAGGGACACTCAACTTCTTAACTGTTCCAAATTGGACGGCTGTCCTGGCTGGTTCTCCAGCCACTGAGATAGATCAGCTTTGTTCTGAGCTGAGGAAGGGTCTCCTGGCAATGAAGGGATTAAGTAAAGGCAGGACAGGAGGAACAAAGCAGCCATTTCTTTGTTTCTTTAAGTGACGTGTGTGTGTGTGTGTGTGTGTGTGTGTGTGTGTGTGTGTGTGTGAGGTTGGGGGTGTCTGTCATATTAATTTGCAAATTTCTATACACGGCATAATGGAGAGGCTAAATCAGGCTAATTATGAGTGTATTACCTCACATATTTATTTATTTGTTTGGGAACTCTGAAAAATCTTCCATCAACTTTCAAGTATAAAATGGATTTTCTTTATACTTGTTGCTGGATTGGTAGAAGAAATGAAGATAATCCAAAGAGACACCGCTATCTTTCTATCAGGCTCAACAAACTTCAAAGACATGGAATTTCCCTGGGAATTTCATGCTGAGAAGGAAAAGGGGGCAGACCGAGGGGGAACGCATCTCGCACAAAGAGGTGTATAAGTTGCAGACAATGATGACTCAATGGTGGGGGCAGGACCACACCTTGATCTGGACTGCATCCATGTGTGTATCCCTGCCTTCTGTTTACATGTTAACCTCACTTCAGGACCCCAGAGATGGACTGGGGGGGATGGGGACATTGCTGATTCCTTTGTTCCCCTCCCCATTGTAGCCTGATTAATTAAGTATCTTTTTCTGCCTTTCCTTATTAATTTGGTTACTTGATTTGGTTGTATTGAGGAGAGGTAGCCTAACCGGCTTGTTGGGGCACAGGTTGTGACCCCTAAGTTTGGTAGCATCCTATGTCACACATGCGATCTCTTGATTCATTAGTCTAACTGAAATTTTGTACATCTGCCCATCAGTTCCCTAATTGTTTCCCATCCCAATCACCATTTGCCTCTCTGCTTCCCCGAACTCCACTGTCTGCATCCACATCTAGGCGAGTGCCCATGCCATCTCTGATGGCAGCTTTGTTGGACGCCCCGTTGGACAAGAGTAACCACAGTGTTTGCTTATGAGTGGGTGTCTAGGAAGTGCCCATGGAGTCGCCTCGGGGAGAATGGATCATTTACTGAGAAAATTGACTTGCCAAGACCATGGAGATGTTTTACGTAGGAACTGAAAACGTGTCACTGGCAAAGGTACGGACTTGAGTAGCCAAGAAAAGGATTCCTGCCCCTAAGGACTTTGGGCTGTAAATCACGGCCCAGGGTGGCGACGCACAGAGGTCTCATGGCTCACTGACCCTCGGGGCTTCGAGGGTCAATGGAAACTTCCTTTTAATTTATCGATTTATTTAAACATGTTTGCACTTTTTTATGGGGGGCATGGTTATGCTACACTGCATATGTGGAGGTCAGAGGACAACCTGCTGGAGCCAATTTTCTTCTTTAAACGTGGGGGGCCTGGGAATTGAACTCATGTCATGAGGCTTGGTGGCAAGGGCCCTTACCCACTGAGCCATTGCGCTAGCCCCTAACTTTCTCCCCCTCAACTCTACCTCCCTCTAAATCAGCAAAAACCTTTGCTCTTTACTAAATGAGCAGCTGTTGGCCTTTGGCTAGGTCAATAAGCATTTCCTTGTCCTCAGGTAATGGGCTCTAGGCCTGTGGAGCAAACCATTGTTTCAATGAGAAAAGAAAGGACCCAGTCAATTCTTTAATTTCTCTCTCTTCACACTCCAGACTTTCCACATATTTTCTCTTGCCTTCCTTCTTCCTCTTCCTCTTTTCACATATCACAGAACCTATCATTTTGAAGTGTGCAGTTCGGTAGTTTTATATATGGAATTATGCAACAAGAACAACTACCTAATTCCAGACCATTTTCACCCCCCCTCCCCAAGGGATCCTGCATCCACAAGCACGCCTTCCTTCCTAACTCCCTTCTCGTCATAGCCCCTGGGAACCACTAATCTTTTTTTCTTTCCTTCATTTTTGAGACTAATCTACTTTCTATCTCTGTGGGTTTCTTATTCCGGACATTTCATCTAATATCATCAGTCGGGAATGTGACATTTTGGGACTGCCTCTTAGCTCTCAGTGCCATGTGTCCATGATAGTAGTTGTAGCCTGTAGGTGCTCTAGTCCTTCTTGTGTGACTAGCATCATGTGGCTTCGTCACACTCTCCGTCGGCACATCAGCCGAACATGTGAACGCTCCCCTGCGGCGGCTGCCTAGCATTTGTGCACCTTTGTATGGAGACATCCATTTTTGTTTCCCTGGGGCATTGTGTCAGCCTCCTCATGTGATGAATACTGGAGAGAACAAATGAAAAGGTGAGGGGGCATTTATGTTGGTCTATAGTTTCGGAGGGTTTAGACCACACGTCTCTTGCTCCACTGCTGTGGCCTTGTGGTGAGGAGGAAGAGCTTGGCAGCAAGAGCATGTGGTAGATCCGGTAAAGAACTGACTTCATAGCCAGGGGGTGGTGGCCCATGCCTTTAATCCCAGCACACGGAAGGCAGAGCCAGGCGGATCTCTGTGAGTTCGAGGTCAGCCTGGGCTACCAAGTGAGTTCCAGGAAAGGTGCAAAGCTACACAGGGAAACTCTGTCTCGAAAATCCAAAAAAAGAACTGACTTCATGTTGGACAGGAAGGGACCTGGGATCCAAGGATCACCTTCAAGGGCACTTCCTCAGGGACCTACTTCCCCCAACCATGTCCCATGTCATAAAGTCTCTACCACCTCCCAACACAGTGTCACCACCTGGGGACCAAGAACTCAGCACATGAATCCATGGGGGTGGAGAGTCTCTATTCCAACTCTATACATTACACTACAGGAAATTATACTCGAATGAATTGTTAGGTTGTGTGGTAATTCTATGCTTCAACCTTTGAGAAACCGCCACAGTTTTCCAATGTAGTTGGACCGTTTGACATACTGGCAGCAGCATATGAGAGGTCCAGTCATCCCATATCCTCACCAATACATTATTTTTTGTGGGGAAAGGCAGTGGTACTAGAGATGGAACCCAGGGCTTGGGCATGCTCGGCAGGCATTCTGCCACTGGGCTCTTATGAGCTGTTGTGTTGACCAGTTTTTAATGTCTACTCGACACAGGCTAGAGTCCTTTTGAAACAGGAGACCTCAGTTGAGAAAAATGGCCCCACCACATAAGCCTGTGGCCAAACCTGTGGGGTGTTTTGTTGATTGATGATGGATGAGGAAGGGCTCAGCTCACTGGGAGCAGTACCACCCCTAGGCTGGTGGTCCTGGGTTCTATAAGAAAGCAGGCTGAGCAAGCCATGAGGAGCAAAGCCAGCAATCAATGTTCCTCCATGGCCTCTGCATCAGCTCTTGTCTCCAGGTTCCTGCCCTGACTTTTCCTCAGTGATGGAATCAGAAGCTGAAATAAACCCTTTCCTGCCCAAGTTGTTTTTGGTCATGGTGTTTATCACAGCCATAAAAATCCTATTAAGATAAAAAAGACAGTGTCCTTTTGCTTGGAGCCATCCAGAGGGTGTGTTTCCAACTTTCATGTCCTCTGTGGTTGATGTAGGGTATCTTTATTGAGTGTGTTTACTGGCTGTTTGTATATTGTTTTGTGAGAGGCGGGGCGGTGGTGGCGCACGCCTTTAATCCCAGCACTCTGGAGGCAGAGGCAGGCAGATCTCTGTGAATTCCAGGCCAGCTGGTTTACAGAGCGAGTTCCAGGACAGCCAGGGCTACACAGAGAAACCCTGTCTTTAAAAACAAAAAACAAAACAGTTGTTTTGTAAGAAATACCTTTTCAAAAATAGTGTCCATTTTAAAATTGAAAAATATTACTTTATTTTGTGTATATGTTTTGCCTGCATATATGTATGTGTGCTTGGTACTCACGGGGGTCAGAAGCCATTGGATCCCCTAGAACTGGAATTGCATGTAGTTGTGAGCCATATGCAGGTGCTGGGAATTGAACCCCAGTTCTCTGTAAGACCAGCTAGTGCTGTCATCCACTGAGCCATGTCTCCAGTCCCACTTTGTCCATTTTTACACAGAGTTTTTTTTTTTTTTTTCAAACGTTTCTATCCTGCTGGCCAGTTTCCAAATAACCACTCAGAGGCTGAATATGAATTATAAATTCTTGGTTGATAGCTCAGGCTTGTTACTAGCTAACTCTTACATTTTAAGTTAACCCGTATTCCTTATTTGCTCTCTGCCACATGTTGGTACCTTTATTAGCATGGCATGTTCATCTCCTGCTTCCTCTGTGTCTGGCTGGTGACTCCTGACTCCTCCCTTCTCTCTTTCATCATCCTTAGTGTGGTTACCCTACCTATACTTTCTGCCTGGCTACTGGCCAATCAGCGTTTCATTAAAGCAATTCTAGGGACAAATCTTTCCAGTGTGAAAGAGGATTATTACACAGCAAGAACTGGAACTGCAGATAGTTGTGAGCCACATGCAGGTGCTGAGACTTGAACCCCATTTCTCTGTAAGACGAGAAATCCACTGAGCCATCTCTCCAGCCCCACTTTGTCACTTTTACATAGGGGCTTTTTTTTTTTTCTCTGTGTAACCCTGGCTTTCCTGGAACTCTCTGTAAACCAGGCTGGTCTTGAACTCACAGGAATCTGCCTGCCTCTGCTTCCTGAGTGCTAGGATTGAAGGTGTGTGCTATCAGTGCTCAGTGAATGTTGAGTTCTTTATACAATCTATATTTTAGATTCTTTTCAGACATACAGTGTTAAAATACTTTTTCCTAATCTGTGGATGGTCTTTCCAGGTTTTTTTGTTGTTGTTTCTGTTTTTTTGTTTTTTGTTTTTTTTTAAATAACACCATTTTTTAAAAAATATGGTGTGGTGGATGTTTACATTTTATGGTGTACATGTGAGGTCAGAAGGAAACTTGCAGGAGTTGGCTCTCTCCTCCCGTGTATGTCCCAATGGAACTCAAGTCATCAAATTTGGAGACAATGCCTTTACCTGCTGAGCCATCTGGCCAGCCCGTAGATTTGTAATGTATTCTAAAAATCAGAGAATGTGTGTCCTCCCACTTTATTCTTCTTTCCCAAAATTATTTTAGCAATTTTAGATTCTTTGAAAGGCGTGTAAAGTTTGGGTCTGTTTACCAAGTTTTGTAAAGCAGGCGGCTGGAATCTTGGAGGGTGAAGGTTTGACTGTGCCCTTTAAATGCTCCTGTGCAGGAAGCTTGTCTTCAGTGTGGCAGTGTTCAGTGGGGACCTCTAAGAGGTGCCACAGTCTAGTGGCTGGTAATCAAGCCACAGGAGCTTTTCCTTAATGGGTGGATTCACACTGGTCTTGTGGAGTGGACTGAACTTCCGTCCCCTCAAGCTCAGACTGTCATAAGTGGGGCCACTCTGCAGGTTTGGTCTCTTCTCCAATGGCCAGCTTCCATTCTACTCCATTCCCATCTTGTGATGCAACCAAGGTCCGCTTACTAGGATGCCAGTGACATGCTCTTTAGACCTTTCAACACCAGAATTACGAGAAAAAGAAATGTCTTGACTTATAACATTCCCAGATACAAGTATTTCGTTATAGCAACAGAAAATAAACTAAGGAATGCTACATTGAACTTGAACATTTATTTAAGTAGCATTGGGCTGGGGTGTAGCTCCATTGGTAGCAAGTACTTGTTCAGCATGCTCACATAAAATGGTCATGGTGGCACACCCCTGTAATTCCAGTTCTCAAGAGATGGAGACAGGAGGATTATATGTTCAAAGTAATTCTCAGCTATGTAAGGAATTGCAGGCTCTCCTGGGCCATACAAGACCAAGTTCTAGAACAAAAACAAAACAAAATAGCAGCAACAACAAACACATTACATACACCACCATCACCACTATCAACCGCCATCACCACCATCACCATCATCAGTACAGCGAAAACAAAACAAACTCCCTAAAGAAGTCTTCCAATCTATGAACAGAGGGCATCTTTCCATATACTTGTTTTTTTTTTTAACATCATATTAAAAAAAAAAAGTATTTGTTTATGTAAACCCCAGGGATTGAACTCAGGTTGTTAAGCTTGACAGCAGACACATTTGCTCATGGAGCCATCTCCTGGCCCCTAGATCATTTTACATTTCTTTGTTAAAAGTAATTTCTGGGTTGAGACTAAGTGGGAGACAAAGATCTACATGCCAGCCTGGGGCTCTCCACTCTGGGCTGGGAGGGGACAACACAGGCCTGCCTGGAGCAAATATAGAGTGGAGTGGGAGAGAGTGGAGTGGGAGAGAGAGAGAGAGAGAGAGAGAGAGAGAGAGAGAGAGAGAGAGAAACAGACACAGACAGACAGAATGGTTCATCTCCTGTGGAGAGAGGCAGATCTAAAGAGGTGAAGACAGTGAGGAGTAGACTGAGGTAGGTGGCCTGCTTGTCACCTGGGACCATGGTGATGTACGGCCCTGGGCTGCTGCCAAGAGTCATGTTTGCACCTGTGGTCCTGCCGCAGCCTTGGTCTGTGCTGATGTGCATGGCTCCTCTTATCACTGAAGGCTGAGATGATAGGGCTGTCCAGAGTTGGCCCTGCCCCCCTTACTGGCTGCTACACTAGAGAGAACTGGTCCTGCCCCTCACTGGCAGCAACACTCAAGAGAGCGGATCCTGCACCTCGCCTGGGCAGCATGATATAGCTGACCCTGTGTGTGGATCAGCTGGCCCTGAAGGTGTGAGAGTAGGAAAACTGGTCCCATCCCCTTAGTCTGCCATGTGGTAGTGAAGGCAAGGGAAAGATGCCCTCCCCTGCCTCACTCCTAGTTAACTGCAGCAGGTGAGAGAGCTGACCCAGCCTCTCACCAGCTACAGCACAAAGGAGAGCAGGCCCTGCATCTCACAGGGGCAGCACGGTGGAGCCAGCCTGAGAATGTGAACATGGGAGACCTGGTCCCTGACCCTCATCCGCCATATGGTGGCATGGGTGAGAGTGTGATGTTCTCCGTGCCCTCCCCCTGGCCCCTCACCAGTTGTGGAAGGTGGGAGAGCTGGTCCCAAGATCCTGAGAATTTGTGTACTGGCCTGGCACCTCACAGGCTGCAGCACACAGGAAAGCTGGCCCTGCACCTTGCCTGAGCAACACAGCAATGCTGATCCTGTTGGCACATACATGTTCCAGTGAGGGGCCTGAGAGTTTGAGGGTAGGAGGGCGGGCCCCACCACTCATCTGTCATGCTATGGTGTGGTTGAGGGAGAGATGCTCCCCTCCCCACTCCTCCCCCCTTCAGCAGGGAGGATTGCAGGCTGCTGGCTCTTGAGAGTGGAAGAGGTGACGCTGCCCTTCACCGGCTGTAGCATAGGGAGAGCAGGTCCTGCATCTCACCTGAGCAGCACAGTAGTGCTGATCCTGTTGACAGGGGTACAGGTGAGCCTGCCCTGAGGTTGTGAGAGTGAGGGAGCTGCCCCCCCCCAATGTGACATGTGGTGGTGGGGGCAAGGGAGAGATGCCCTACCCATCTATTTCCTAGCCAACTTCTGTAGGCGAGAGAGCTGACTCTGTCCTTTACCAGCTGCATCACTCGAGAGAGAAGGCCTTGCACCTTGCCTGGGCAGCAGCACAGGAGAGCTGACCCTGTTGACAGGGGCGTGGATGAGCTGCCCCTGAGAGTGTGAGTGTGAGAGATCTAGTTCTGCCCCTCATCTGTCATACTGGCATGAGAGAGATGGAGACCCCTCCACCCTTACCTCTCACTGCCTGTGGCAGTTGGGAGAGCCAGCCCTGCCTCTGACCAGCAGCAGCATTTGGGAGAGTGACCCCTGCACCTAGCCTGAGCAACACAGTAGAGCTGGCCCCGGTGGTGTAGGTGTTGGTGAGCTGGCCCTGAGGGTGTGAGAGCAAGAGAACCGGCCCTGCCCCTTGCTGCTTACTGCATAGGGTGAGCTAGCCTTGGAGGTGCTGGAGAGCTCACCCTGGTGTTGAGGATGAGGGGGAGCCAGTGGGCTGACCAACTCAACAACCCTCCAGGCCCAGAACCAGGGCAATGAGTTGGCCCATCCCAATATCCACCCCAACTATGATCTGCTGGAGCATGTGAAGTAGCTGGTCCTGCAGTCCCAAAGTTGCTGGATCTCCATGACACGGGATGACAACAACATGATATCCACGAGGAGTCCCAGTGAGGGCCCAGCAGTGTAGTAGAAGCCAGAGGCCTCACCCCAGACCAATGACTAGTTAGTTGTAATGAATGCTTGCAAGTAAAGATGTGTGGACCAAAGGGTACACTGCGTGGCTCACTGTGTCACACTACAGCTTCCACAACAAGATTTTTCTTTTCTTTTAAATTTTACTTTGTTTTATCTTGGTGGGGGGGTTTGCAAGTGCAGAGTGGGGATGTGAAGGGACGGGGGAGATGAGTGGGATCAAGATGCATGATATGAAATCCACAAAGAATCAATAAGAAGTTTTTAAAAAGGAATTTCCGCTGAGTGTGGTGGCATACATCTTAGTTCCAGCACTTGGGTGGCAGAGGCGGGCTAATCTCTGTGAGTCCAAAGCCAACCTGTTCTACATAGTGGATTCCAGGCCAGCCAGAACTTAAAGTGAGACTTTGTCTAAAAAAATGGCATGCGGGGAGGAAGGAAGAAAGAAAGGAAGGAAAAGTGCTATCTAAGTTTCTTTTTATACTACTCTAAATGGCATTTTTAAAAATTTCATTTTGGGTTATTTAATTTCTATTGTATGAAAACTCAGTCAATTAAGAAAATTGGGTGAGGAGAGACTGGAGAGATGGCTGAGTGGGAGCGAGCTTGCTGCTCTTGTGGAGAGTCTGAGTTTGGTTCCCAGCACCCACATCATGGCTCACAGCTACCTTCTTCAGTTCCAGGAGATTCTATGCCCTCTTCTGGCCTTTGAGGGTTCGTACACACACATGGTGCACACACAACTCCCAAAGGCAAATGCACATGCATATACATAAAATAAATATGTAAATCTAAAAAAAATGAGGGGCCAAGGTCTTGCCACCCAGGCCTGGCTTATTTCTTCTCCCTGTGTAGATCAGGTTGGCCTTGAACTTGAGCTGATGCCCACCCACCCGTCTCTGCCTCCCAAGTGCTAGGTTTATAGGTCTGTATTGTCTGCTTTATGGTCGAGAGCTGTGTGATGGTCTTGTACCATATTACTTTGCTGAGCTTGTTAATCAGCTTATTTGTTTATAACAGACAGGAAGAAGATTTAGAATTCTCTTTATACAAGATAACATCAACTGTGAGTAGGGAGTTTTACCTCTTTCTCCTTTGCAGTCTTATGCCTTTACTTTTGCTGTTCAGTTGCCCTGGCAGGATCCTGAAATACAATAATGCACAGGTGTGTAGGATACACAGACGTGTGCCATGATACACAGGTGTATAGGATACATAGACCTGTGTAATGACGCACAGGTATGTAGAATACACAGACCTATACAATGATGCATAGGTGTGTAGGATATGTAGACCTGTGCCATGATGCACAGGTGTGTAGGATACACAGACCTGGGTAATGATGCACAGGTGTGTAGGATACACAGACCTGTACAATGATGCATAGGTGTGTAGGATACACAGACCTGTGCAATGATACACAGGTGTGTAGGATACACAGAACTGTACAATGATGCATAGGTGTGTAGGATACGTAGACCTGTGCAATGATGCACAGGTGTGTAGGATACATAGACCTGTGTAATGATACACAGGTATGTAGGATACACAGACCTGTGTAATGATGCACAGGTGTGTAGGGTACACAGACCTGTGTAATGATGCACAGGTGTGTAGGGTACACAGACCTGTGTAATGATGCACAGGTGTGTAGGATACACAGACCTGTGTAATGATGCACAGGTGTGTAGGATACACAGACCTGTGTAATGATGCACAGGTGTGTAGAATACATAGACCTGTACAATGATTCACAGAAGGTCCTGCTCCTAGACTTAGTGCAGAGGCAGTGGCATGTCTTTCCCTAGTAAGAACCTTGTCAGCTGTGAGTTTTGTAGATGCCCCTTTCCTTTCCTTTTCTTCCTTCCTTCCTCCCTTCCTTCCTTCCTTCCTTCCTTCCTTTCTTCTTTTATTTCTTTATTTATCTGTGGACCTTGGAGTGGCCCCTGGACATACCAGGCAAGCACAAGGTCTGTGAACTACACCTCTACCCAAAAAAGCTCTGTTCCTACTTGCTGTGGTATTTTTACTTTTCGTTTTTGTTTTAAATCATGAAATAGTGTTAGGACTTGTCATGTTTTTTCTACAGCTGTTGAGATGATTAGTGTTTTTTTTTAAAGCATGTTAACATGATATCTTATTGCACTGACAGATTTTCTGTGTTAAACCAACTTAGCATTCCTAGACTCCCACTGAATTCCTAAATCCCCCTTGACCATTCTTGCTATGCATTATGGGATTCCATCCATTCTTTCTTTATCACGGCCTCCTAGGTGAGGCCTGGGTGGGAAGAGCTCAGGGATCATCCGGGAAGCACGTGAAGGTAGCAAGGATGATTGTGAGCAAAACACATGCTTGACATGCATGCAAATGTCCTAATGAAAAAGATTACATATAATTCATATATACTAATAAAATTAAAATATAGAGCCAGGAGATTCCTCAGGAGGTACAGTCACTTGCTGCCAAGCCTGATGACTGAGTTTGATCCCCAGGACCAACCATGGTAGAAGGAGAGAACTGACTTCCAAAGGTTGTCCTTTAATCCTTCCCACATGATCTGTGGTATGCATGCATTCACACACACACACCACATAACACACACACACACACACACACACACACACACACACACGACAAAGAAAGCAATAAAAAAGACAAAATAATTTCGATTGGATCCATAAAGAATTAAATACGATTATTTACTTTATACTTGCTTATCAGCAGGATGACTGAAGGAGTCAGTTGGGGGCTGGGGATATGTAGCTCAATGGCAGAGCACTTGCCTAGCATGCTGGAGGTCTTGAGTTCAATACTCAGCTCCAGAGGAAAACAACTAAAGACGATGGGCTTTCATTCTGTTACATATCATCTGTTTCTCAAAGTTAGCTTGTGTCAGAGCAGTGATTGCTTTTGGGTAAGAGAGACTGGCTAAGACGGGACACGAAGGAACTTTCTGGAGTGGGGTAGTTCTCCTTGCCTTGATAGTGGTATATGTTTAGTACGCATGCTTGTGAAAAATTATCGGTATACTTAATATCTATTTTTCATGTGTATGTTATATCTCAAATATATATACATATATCTGTGTGTATTTTTCAAAATGGCTTGCTTTGTGTGTGGTATACAACTTTCTTACATGACCTTTTGCTTTTCCTAGAGTTTTTTGATTGCCATTAGTTTTTAAATCAATGATCATCCTCTTTCCTGGTCATTATCTACTGATTAAAATCTGCTTTCCTGGACATCTTTCACATAACTTCCTGACCTCCTTCTGATGCAGGGGACACCCCCACCCACCACCCGCACCCCCGCAGTGGAGCTGTAGACAATTCTTTCGGGATTGTGCCCTTCAGCATGCCACTCAGTTGATCCCACGGTTCCATTTTCTTATCCATTTTTAACTTTGTTAGAGCATGTCTTTGACATCTAGCCACCCCAAACCCCGCCCACAGACATGTAGCCTTACCATCAAAACTCTGCCAGAACCTAGAAGTCATTGCTCTGACGTCCTTTCGGATCCAGTATTGCTGAAGAGCTTGAGGTTGGTTGGACTTTGTTGTTTCGCAGATAACCTGTTGTTCTCTTTACAGAAACAGACATTTGCAGGATTTTTTTTTCTTTCTTTCAAAACACACTCACCTGCCTGCCCCACTTAAGGAATTTTAAAAATTAATTATCCGGAGAGTTTTACTGTATCAGCAAGCCCCGCCTGGAAGTTTTGTTTGATTAGGTGTGTGTAGAAGAATAGGTTGAATTTGTTTTTCTATGTTTATCTTGCTTAACATTGAGACCCTTCTATGTGAAGGAAGCACACCTTCCCTCTGCTTGGGGATATTTTTCTTCCTTCCTTCCTTCCTTCCTTCCTTCCTTCCTTCCTTCCTTCCTCCTTCCTTCCTCCCTCCCTCCCTCCCTCCCTCCCTCCCTCCCTCCTTCCCTCCCTTCCTTCCTTTCTATAGATATATATCATTCTTTTTTTAAAGATTTATTTATTTTATATATATGAGTGCTCTGTCTTCATGCACACTAGAAGAGGGAATCAGATCCCACTAGAGATGGTTGTGAGCCACCACGTGGGTGCTGGGAATTGAATCACTGAGCCATCTCTCCAGCCCATGGGGGAATATTTTCTTCTACTACTTCCCACTGTCTCCTTGCTCCGTTCTCTGCAGCTTCCAGATGGACTGCTGTTCTTGTCTTTGTGTTTGTCTACAGCACGGGGTTTGAAGCGGGGCTTTGTAAACGCTCATCTACTACCTTACCACTGAGCTACCCCATTAGCCATTTTCTTCTTTTTGGTGTCTCCTCCTTGGCTAATCCTTTGGGTACCGGAATTCCCTCAGTCTCCTGCCTGAAACCACTCTCCTCACTTAACTCTTCCTCTTGGGGGACCAGGCTAAAATTCCATCTTCTCCCCTATTCAATGTTCTGAAGCATGACCAAACTCCATGACTTTCCTTTAGATTTCATAGTCTTCAAATTCCAATTTCTGTCTCCTCAGTGCTTTGCAGATCCACAAGACATGTTCAACATTCAACCAAAATCACTTCCACTCCCTTCACAGCCTACCTCTAGTTCTGCACCAGCAACTGACTGTACCACCTAGCGGTCTGCAGCCCAACCCCCACCCCACCCCACCCCACCCTATAACCCCTGAACCGCCACCTGTTCCATAGCAGAGGTTTTTCAGCTTCCTGTCCCATTCTTCACCGTCCCCTCCCCCAGCAATCCCGTTGATCTTTGTGATCCTCACTCTGGTAAAGGTGAGTGAAAAGGGAGGGAGAGAGGGAAGGAGGGGGGAGGGAGGGGAACTGGAAAGAATCGAAGGTAAGAGATAGGTAGGTCTTGAGAGGGAAAAGGCTGCCCTCAAGTAGGCTGGGGATGTAACCTCAGTTGGTGGAGTGTTCGCCTGCCATGCATGAGGTCCTGGGTCTTATCTCCAGCCTTGCATAAAACTGGGTGGGCATGATGGCACATACCTTTAACTGCAGCATCCAGGAGGTAGATACAGGAGGTTCATCTGTTCAAGGCCATCTCTGAAGGCTATCTCTGCTACGTGGCAAGTTTGGGGCCAGCCTAGGATGCATGAGTTATCTCAAAACAATAAATAACTTTGGGGGGGGGGTACAGATGTGGAAGTCATAGTCTAGGCTGGTTTTAAAGAGGAAAAGCAACCAGGGGTGCATATTGAAGACAGAGTACGGGGTAGGAAAGGAGTGGCCGGCTGTCAGGCCACGCTGTGTATGGCTACCTAACCCCAGCCAGGGCGGACTCTTCCATCTGCTCCAGGTTCCCTCCCTGGCTTGGCTGTTCTCTAATATGAGGACAGTTCAGATCTAGGGGTGCAAACTCTTGGGTTCTTTCTGCAGAGCTGGAGGAGTGCAGCGTGGCAGAGGTAGGGGACCATTCACTAAGGAATGATTGACACGGCTGTAAGACAAGCTAGGGGGCTAGAACCGCAGGCAGGAGTTGGTGTGATAGCCTTCAGGGAGACTCTGACCTCCTCAGGGAAACCTGAGTTTTAGATGTTAAAGCCTTGAGAGTGACTACAACCGTTAACCACATCTACGAGCTCGCGCCTCACAGCAGCACTTCCCCGAGTGATTCAAGCACTGTCATTCAGCGCTCGATTACGTTACCATCACGACCCTGGTCTAGCCTAGTTGACAGGAAAACTAGCCCCATGCTACGGAAGGCAAGGAACAGACGAGCCCAGCGTGGGCTTTGGTCTGGAGTCTGTGGCGCTTCGATTCCAAGGCCAATCCTGCCGAAGAGGAAGTAGCAGTGACCTAGTGGGCCTCACTGTCTCCAGTACTGAACTGTTCCCTGAGATCCAGCAGCTGTTTGAGCCCTGGTTGGAATTGGTTTCAGACATCTTTGGGGATCTCGTGATCTGACAAGTGGCAGAATTGAGGACTCGGAATTGATTTGTGGTGTTTACATTTTAAGCTGCATCTGAAAGGACAGACCTATGGGTAAGTCACGGAATTATTTGGGAGTGACAGCCGTGTGTCATTCAGCTTCTGCCGGGTTAATACGCAGTAACAAGCAGTCTCGGTGGCTTGGACCAATGATGATGACGATGACGGCTTGTTTTTCATTTGTATTATACGTTAGTGGTTTGGCTCTGCTGCCTGTGACCTCTCATCTAGGACTCAGGTTGAAAGGGAAGTCCCAGTCAGAACTTGGCGTGCCCAAAGCAAACAGAAACGGCCAGACAGCCGGAAGGAAGGAACAGGAAACGGCATTTGGAGCTTCTGCCCAGAACTAGCCTGGTCCCTTCTACCTGTACTTTCTAAGCCGGCCTGCATTGCATGGTCAGGCCTGACCGTGGGGTGGGGAAGGTGTGCTCTGTCTCCTGGGAGCACTATGAGTCTCATGGGTGCCAGAGTTGACCCATTCACCTACAGGAAGAGGTGCCGAGACACAGTGCTTCAGTCTCCTTGGAATGTCTCTTCCCTTCCCGCCTCCCTCCCTTCCTTCTCTTTGGTCATTGTTAAAAGGTTTTCTTAAGATTATAATATAATTACACAAGCCTCCACCTTCTCTTTCCTCCCCCCAAACCCTCCCGTGTACTGCCCCCCACTTCGCTTTCCTTCAAATTTTGGCCTCTTTTTTTTTTTTTTAAAATTGTTGTTGTCATGTGTGTATACCTGTATTTCTAAATATGTAAATCAGTCCCCTCAGTCTGTATTCTGTTACTTGTATTTTTATGTTTTCAGGACTGACCGTTTGGGTGTGTCTGAGAAAGAATCTTTCTAAGGCAACCCAGGGTGGTCTGGAATTTGCTGTGTAGCCCAGGATGGCCTCAGATTCACAGTCCTTTCGTAATGAGAGTCCAGGCATGTGTTACCCTGCCCTCTCCTTATCGGAGCGACAACTGATCTTACAAGATACATTGTTTCTTAAGTGTGGCAGACAAAAGATAATCATGCTGCACCCAGGAATCCACGGAGCACAGTGCTCTGCAGGCAGTGGGAAGAAAGGTCAGCACTGGGCGAGGGGCTTCTCTAGAACATGACACTCCGGAAGGAGGCTGCTAGGAGTCACCCCACACACACACTCACACACACCCACACATCCACACCCCACACCCCACACACCACATACATACCACACACACCTACATACTCACACACACCCACACATCCACACACCACATACATACCACACACACCACACACACATCCACACACCACACACACACACCACACCACATACATACCACACACACCACACCACACATCCACACACCACACACATACCACACACACACACCACACGACACATCCACACACCACACACATACCACACACACACACCACACCACACATCCACACACCACACACACACACACCACACACACACACACACCACACCACATACATACCACACACACACACACACACTCACACCCCCCCCACATCCACACACCACACACACACCACACCACACATCCACACACCACACACCACATACATAACACACACACACACACTCACACACACCCCCACACCACACACATACCACACATACACACCACACCACACACACCATACATACCATACACAAACACACACACTATCTACCCACTCACTCCCCACACCACACACACACTATCTACCCACTCACTCCCCACACCACACCCACACACCCACACATCCACACACCACACACCACACCACACACGCACACACCATACCACACACATACCACACACACACACCCCACACATGCCACACACACACACACCCATATACCACACACACACAACACACATACAACACATACATACCACATACACACCACATACACACCACACACACACCACACATACCATACACATACACACATACCATCTACCCACTCACCCCCCACACCACACACACACACACACACACACACACACACACACACCATATACCACTATACCACACACACATACCACACCACACCGCACACCACACACACACACACACACACACACACACACACACACACACACCACATACACACCACACACATATAACACACACACACACACACACATACACACCTTTCCGGCACAGGCTGGGAGGGGGCAGCCAGGTCACTTCTCACCCTGGGTCATGAGTTCAGTCTGTCTGGGATCTTGATGGTAATCAACATTTCCAGTGTATGTTACTCTTTTACCTAATAAACAAATCGAGGGATCTGATTGGACGGACCGTGAGTGAGTACGTCTGAAGCCGGTGGAAGTGCTGCGGCTTCTGACTGCTGTAAACATCTGGATGTATCTGCTGGATGTGGGCAGAGGACATGCATACTCTCCCAAACCCCCAGGACACAGCTCCTCTCTCCAGCATTCTGCCCCCCATTTGTTCAGTGTGGTGTGTGTGTGTGTGTGTGTGTGTGTGTGTGTGTGTGTGTGTGTGAGTCAGATTGTTAAACTAGTAGACTTTCAGATAAAACTGGAGTTTGTGGGGTTGTGGAGATGGCTGAGAGTAGAACAACTGGCTGGGCATGTGTGGGGCCTTGGGTGCCATCCCAGCACTGGGTAGAAAAAGGAAATTCTACAACGAAAGGTATGATTTGCCAAGAGTATTGACTGGACCAAGAGAGGCTCTCTCAGACACAGACACTGCTTGAGATGGGTAGATGCTAGTGCAGTCAACAACGGAAAGGCGAATATGGCTCTAAAAGGTATGATTTGGAAGGAGCTGTGAATTCATGTGTCTGTATCCCATAAAAACAGGAAATCCCAGATAGGTTGGTGACCAGCCCAAGGCGGCAGGGAGAGCGACGGCACCATCATCTGCTTTCTCAGGGCCTGTGGCGCTGGCAATGCACCGTCCTCCTCAAGTCCTCACGTCCTTCTGCGCCTCTGGGAGAAAGGTCTTCAGATCTGGGCTTCCTTTGGGTCCCTGCGGGGGGGAGGACCTTGAAGTTGCTCTTGACTCTTGTCCCCAGCTTCTCACAGCTGTCAGCTCCACCTAAAGCACTCTTGGTGTCGATGAAGCATTCCCAAGGTCACTTACCATCCACACGCCAGTCATACAACCCTGGAACCCGAAGGCCTGGCATCGCCGCTGAGCAGGGCCTGAAACTGTACCTGTTCGTTCTTTAATCCAGGAGTTCCTATCTGCTGTGAGCTGAGTCGGAGCTACACTGAAGACACTTGACTTCCACTTCTGGGAATGCTTCTGGAGGAGAATGGAGCCCTTCAAGTGGCAGAATAAAGAAAACCCAACACGTTCTTTCCAAAAAGTCGCTATTACATTTAGTGTGTGTGTATGTGTGTGTGTGTGTGTGTGTGTATGTGTGTGTGTGAGTGTGTGTGTATGTGATGTGTGTGTGAGTATGTGATGTGTGTGTATGTGATGTGTGTGTGAGTGTGTGTGTGTATGTGGTGTGTGAGTGTGTGTATGTGGTGTGTGTGTGTGTGTGTGTGTGTGTGTGTGTGTGTGTTCCAAAGGAAATGCTGATATAGAGGTTAGAGGACAACTTTCAGAATTCAGTTCTTCTTTCCACCATGTGGGACCCTGGAATTAAACCCAAGTCATGAGACTTGGCAGCAAGCAGCTTAACCTGCTGAGCCCAACAGGTTCTGTGAATAGGGACAAAGCCACATGTTACAGGGCCCTTACTAAGCTGCCAACCTCTTCCTCCCTTGTTTTTTTTTTTTTTTTTAGTCCAGGCTGGTCTTGAACTTGATGTTAGCTGAGGATGACTTTGAACTTCTGATCCTCCTGCCTCTTGAGTGCTGTGATTATAGGTAACTTGCCCTGCTTTATGTGGTCTTGGGGTTTGAACCTATGGTCTTGTGTGTGCTAGGCAGACACTCTGCCAAACGGGCTCCCTCCCTAGCAAAGAACTCTTAATCCTAACAAAAACATCCACAGGGGTGGGAGCTATATGGAAAATGCTAGAGGAGTTGGGGTGTAACCAGAGGTAAAGGGTATGCTTAATATGCATCTAGCCCCGGGTCTAGTCCATACTGCTAAATAAAAACAGGAAAGGGGAAGGCAAGGGACAAGAGCAGGGGACAGTGAGGGACAGAAAGGAAAGGAAAAAGAAGAGATACACTGAAGCACAGGCCAGTCACTGGTCTTGGATCTCACTACTAGGAAGCTTCAAGGTCTGTGAATCCAGGCAACTCGCCTGTGGCTCATGGCCCCGGGCCTCTAGCATAAGACTGCAACACTGAGCCTTGCTGGGGTTGGCTGGAGTCCTGGGCTGCCATGGCTCGTTGAATTGCCAAGCCTGTGGTATCGTTCTCACTTCGTGCATGTGGGGACATGCCCCCAGGACTTGAAGCAGCATCCCCATGCTCATGGCAATGCAACTGGCATGCAATGTCCACTTGACTCTCAAACCTCTCCTCTCCCACATCCTTGTTTTTGTTTGTTTATTTGTTTGTACTAGGTAGCTCTGGCTAGCCTGGGACTAGCTGGCCTTGAACTCACCAAGACCTACCTGTCTCTGCCTCTTGAATGCTGAAGCTAGCAGCACATGCCACCATGCCCAGTGACTCCCATATTCTTTTCTTTTCCCCCTTGGTTTTTTGAGACAGGGTTTCTCTGTGTACCTCTGGCTGTCCTGGAACTCACTCTGTAGATCAGGCTGGCCTCGAACTCAAAGATCTGTCTGCCTCTGCCTCCTGAATGCTGGGGCTAAAGGTGTGTGTCCTAAGAAATGGAGAGGTGTGTATCCCGGTTGACTCCCATATTTTTCTTTTTATTTACTTTTATGTATATGAGTGCTCTATCTGCACATACACGTGCAGGCCAGAAGAGGGCATCAGATCCCATTGTAGATGGCTGTGAGTCACCGTGTGGTTGCTGGGAATTGAACTCAGGACCTCTGGAAGAACAGCGTACCCTTAAACGGTTGAGCCATCTCTCCAGCCCTTGCTCCCATAGTCTTAACTGTTGATCTTTGCTGAGGCCGAAGAGTTTATGTTACTAAGCATTTTTATGTCCAGCTTAGGAAACTACCTGAAAACCAAACCAAACCAAAACAGAAATGATGCCCTGTCTCCTGTCTTGTCCCAGCTTTACAGGTTACCAGAAGGGATGCATGCAGGGAAAAAGAAAACAGGGAAGTTCAGGCTCCGGTCAGCAGAATCTCCCAGACAGTTTTCAAGTGTAGAACACATTAGTCTTCTTTGAAGCATTTTTATGAGAGGGGAAATCTGAGGCCTTTCTTGGGATCACAAATCCTGTTCTCTGAGAGGACTCTTCGATGCTCTGGATTTGTGCAAGCAGACAGCTTAGCTGCTGATGGTTCTTATCCTAGGGGTGGGTGCGGCAGGAAGTCAGGAGAGCCTGCAAAGGTGGGGGTTGGGGTCTGAGGGAAAGACAGCAGTGACATGGACATGCCTATACAACCCCAGGCATGGTGCAGACAGGCACTGGGCAAAATCCTTTGAGATCCTGCTGGGAGAAGCACTGAATGTGTACAGCATTGCCAGTCCACTGCAGAAGGCAGGGGAGGTGCTCCGGGTCAGGCTGGGACTTGAAATTCCCCAGGCAGAAGAGACTGTCCCTCCTAATTTGTTACTTACCTCTCCATTGCTCAAATACTTCCCGTGCTCTCTCTTACATTGGCGTCGGCACTTTGGACATTACCCACACCCATCACTCGACAATGCTGTTTACATAACCTGACAAGGTCGTCACACAATCAGGGTCACAAGGGGAGGGCTTGGCGCCAGCCTCCTGAAAACTGGGTGGGTGCACTCTTTACTGTTTTGTGTGGTGTGTAGCCCAGACCGGCCATGAGCTTCCCATCCTTCTGCCTCAGTCCTAAGAGCTAGGACTATTTTATGGCAAATTAATCCTCTCAGTGAGAACTTACTCCAAGCATACAGCAAATCATAAATAATAAGGAAAAAACCTATTTAATAATAGTGCACTTCTGGTTCTGGCTAATACCCAAAGAGAAGCTGGCCCCTGAACAGAAATCCCCGACAGCTTACATAAACGAGTTGCTTTGGGCTCATGACCCTATACTTTGGGCAATTAAACACTTTTACACTGTGGGCAATTATACTTTGGGCAATTAAACACATTTTATGGAGTCAGGAAATTGCAAGTTTGGACACTTTGGACATATGGGAAATGTAAGTAAGATACTGTCACAGTTATCTGAAGCAAGCCGGGGCTTTTCTTTAGGGCAGCCATTAACCAAGGCCATTCTGCCTGCCTGGCAGAATCACACACTTCCTAATATGAGACATAGGATTTAATGAACCGTTAGAAGCCAGCACCATCTCTGGCAGAGGCAAAGATCCTTTGGGCAGGTTTTACTTAGGTGTAACTTAATACAAGCAAGTTTATTGATAAGTCCTTGATACATCTTTTTGACTTCTTTTTCCTCCTTCAGTTACAGGTGTGGCCACCACACTCCATAAATCTTTACTTTGGAGGGAGAGATGCTGGTCTTGAAAATGTAGGGGTGTCTGAGGTCACATGATTATGTTGTGAGCAAACCAGGTGGACAGGTGGACACAGCCAGGTTTGAGAAAGGCCCCTGGATTGCAGTCTTCTTGAAGATCTGGGTTAGCAAACTGTGAGCAGCATTCCTGAGCCAGAGGGGAGGTAACTGATAGTTCCCCCAGACCCCCAAAAGATGGCTGGGGCTCAGGGTCTGACCTCACCATGGCCTGCCATGTCCCTGGTCTGAGCTCTGCCTTCACAGCCTTGTGGCTGACCCAGACACCCCTTCTCTGGGTTTCCTCTTCCCACACGCCCTCAGCTGCGGCTCCTCTGATTGCTATTTACCGCTGGCTTTATTTATGGTTCTTGAACATCCTCATTATTGTCTTGAGTTATTACCAGGATTTCACCAGGAATGAAAATTGCCTTCTTTGTTTCTTTGTCCCATGAGTTTTTTTCCTATTCTTTCTTTTTTTCCTCCCTTCCTCGTCTCTCCACCCCTACCCCTTCTGTAAGGGGTTGGCAGAAATGGAGAGATTCAAAGGAGATACTTGTGTCTCACAATATGACTGTCAGACTTTGCAAACCAGGGACCCAAAAGAAATGGGAAATTCCCCAGGGTGAGGTGCCAGCCAGAGGGAGAACTTGTCTCCCAGGAAGAGATTCTGTGCATTCTAACATCTTGTCACAGCCCCTTACAGGATGAGATCGGGGCCCAGACAAGGGTGGATCAACGGCGGGCAGGACCGCACCGTGCCTGGGACCGCTTCAATGTGCAAATCCTTAGCCCTGTTTGAACTTTAACCCGACTTCTGGACTCAGAAGACAGCTTGGGTCATTGTCGCACTAGCTGTGACCCCCCTCAAGCTTCATAACCAAATGGTGACCATGAAGGGACAAAGGCACACTGTCAGGATGTCTGCCACCCGCAGTGAGCGAACCGCAGACAGAGAGGAAGAAGGAAGGATGGTTCGGAGAGGAAGGCTGGTTCTCAGCGCTGCTGGCGTCGTTTTACCCCAGAGAGATTTTTCTATCTTTCCACTTCGTCTGGCACCATCTGCTTTTCTATTCTGTTTCTTTCCTCCTCCTTCCAGCGTGTATAAAATCATATACACAGACCAGACTGGCCTGCCTCTGCCTCCAGAGTGCTGGGATTAAAGCCGTGCGCCACCACGCCCGGCCCATCATCTCCTTTTTACCTCTACCTGGTGAAGCAGGAAAACGAATCTGAACTTGGCTTTGGATTCTTGAGGAAATGTGACCCTTGGTAAGTCTCTCACTGATCAGCGCACCTCGGGCCTTACCTTCCTGTTTGCTTTTGAGTCTTGTGAGCCCTTCCGGGTTGTTGCCATCTGGCTTTATGGTTTGTGGTTCTTCTGTTGAGAAATCCTGGACTGTTATTGTTAAACAAACAAACAAACAAACAAACAAACAAACAAACAGATAAATACAGTAGCCAGGACAGTGGAGGACAGGGAGAGAGAGAGAGAGAGAGAGAGAGAGACAGACAGACAGACAGACAGAGAGAGCACTTGAAGATGTTGAAAACCTGCTATAAACTGGATGGCTGATGCCTTTAATCTTAACACTTGTGGGAGGCAGAGGTAGGCAGATCTCCGTGAGTTCAAGGCCAGTTTGGTCTACAGAGTTCCAAGGCTATTACACAGAGAAACCCTGTCTTGAAAAACCAAGAAAAGAAAAAAAGAAAAAAAAAAAAAAAGAAAGAAAACCTGACTATAACTCAAAGTCAGGGCCTGCAGAGACACTGTTCTACCGTTCTAGCATTCACAGACTTCCTGGAGGCATGCTTAGGTCTCCTTTGTCTTGGGCTTGACTTTTCCCTGTTGAAGCATCTATATTTTAATCCTTCCAGAAGGGGCCTGTCAGATCTACAGGACTGTGGCTTGGTTTCGCCGTCGGTGAGGCCTGACTTTCGGGAGGGCTGAGTATCTAACAGGAAGGTCGGTTAATCTAACAGTGATGCTATTGTAAGACAGGCCTTGTCAATTTGGAAGCTTCTTTGAGCAAATCTATCTGCACTTCTGTCTAATTATGTGGGGCATCTGCTGTGTGACAGGAAAAGTTTGGGGTTTTCTTGAACTCTTGGGGCTCTGTTGAGCCATTTGAAATAGAGAGGCAAGGGAGCTGAGGAGATCTCTGCTGTGATTTATATAACCATGAAAATGTTAAATCTTTACTAGCTTGGTACCCCAGGAAGATATACAGCCAACTAGTCTTTATAAACTTGGGATGATTTCTAATACAGTAATGTTGCAAAAACCAATCTATATATGTCATATGTAGACACATGGTCTCTATCTATCTGTAGATCTATCATCTTCTGACCATTCCAAACTTAAATAATTTAATTGATTCTTTTGGATCTTTCTGTATTCATTCATTCATTCATTCATTCATTCATTCATTCATTCATTCAAATCTAGTCTGTCTTCAATCCAAATTTAGATCAAGGGGAAAGAAACACAAGATGGCTGGAGAGGTAGCTGAGTGGTTAAGGGCATTTGCTGCTGTTCCAGAGGACCTGAGCCAGGTTCCCAGCATCCACATCAACTGGTTCACCATCACCTGTAACCCCAGCTCCAGGGGCTCTGACGCCCTCTTCTGGCTTCTGCAGGAACTTCATTCACACACACTCCACACACACACACACACATAATTTAAAATAAAATTGAAATTATAAAATAAATAAAATAGATGAAGAGCAGTTAGGTAGGAGCTGAAACCAATAGAAATATATTCAAATAGAGAAATAAATCATGCCAAAGAGAAAAGATAGAATTTTGAGAAAAATTAGTATCTCACTCTCAGATAAAAAAAAAACTCCCTCGGTTTGAGAACTAATAAAATCTATCTATTTCAACTTATAAATGTTCTAATACAAAGGCACTGGTGGATCACTGGAACCTAATTCTTGTGTGGAAAGTAATGAGATGTTTTGAAGGCATTGTTTTGCTCTTGTGAGGAACTGAAGATTTTGTGTTTTGTTTTACGTTTTCTGCTACTTATGTTTCAGACTTTTGGCTCCTTAAGGAATTGTCTCAACAAAGTCAAGGTTCATTTCTATGTCTGTCTATTTCGACTTCTCTTAAATGGCTTCACTGGAAGCAACTATTTCAGGTTGGTTTTAGTACTTTGATGCCCTAAGTATCTGTGACTAGAGCCTTGTCTAACTCTGATAAACTAGCTCTTCTGCAAAGTTTAAAGAGGTCAATGTAAGGGCCATACATGCAATAAGCGTTGCTGCTCAGCACAGTGCCTTCTCAGCAGCCAGCTATGACCGAAGACAGCAGGCTGCAACCTGCCAGAGCCGGTGTGAGCAATGGGCACAACAGGCCAGAACATGCCCTGCTCCCCTAGGTCATGGTCCAGGCAGAATAGCCTGAGCTAATCCCACAGGGGATAATAAGATGCAAGGAAGCCCTGAGCTCACTCTGCAGAGTATGAAAAGAATACAAGAAAGCCCCATGAGAGAGACAACTCATGGAGCTTGGAGATTATGGAGGGCTGACAAGAAAGTTCCTTTTTGTTTTTTTTTTTAAGTTTATGTATTTTCATCTTATGTATATGAGTGTTTTGCATCCATGTATTTATGTGCATCACATGCATACAGTCCCCACAGCAGCCGGGATAGATCCCCTGGACCTGGAGCCATTGTGTGGGTTCTAGGAACCAATCCTGGGTCCTCTGCAAGAACAGCAGGTATTCTTAACCCCTGAGTTACCTTTCCAGCCCACCCTAAATTCTCTCTGTCAGCACATCTGTACCTAACTTTGCTCTTTTAAAGGAACAACTGATATAAACCTTTCATGCTACATTGGGTGGACACCTTGCTAGCGTTTTTTTTTTTTTAAATTTATTTTTATTTATTTATTTTAACTTAACTCTCCAACTGATATCTGCTTAAAATAGATCATGATGCCATCTCATGCCTTTGGACACCCTCCCAGCCTCTGAAAAAAAGATTTCAATACACATATGGTATAATGCTAAACTTTCAGGGTCCTAGAGACTTAAAGAAGACATCTAAACATTGCCATACAGACAATGTTACTAATGAAAACCTAGATGCCTATCTGTTTCCTCTGAAGAAAAGTATTTTGCTGCTGTAGACACAGGAGACACTTGTATAGGCCTGTTTGTAATAACAAGCACTGTTTCCTCAATTTGTAAGAGTTTTAAGAATCTGGTTGTCAAGGCTACAGGCTTGTTCTTCTAACCAAGGACTCCAACTCTTGCTCTAGAAGTAGCTTCTATTCGGTTCTGTGTCATCATACTAACTGTTGCTCACTGTATGTATAGATGCCATTAAACTATATAAGCCTCCTGGGGATCGATAGGTACTAGATGTTTGTAAATCTGCGCACAATTACTTAATTTTCAAGATAGTTTTACTCTTGTTGCTTGTGTGTTTTTGTGAAGCCTTATGGCTAAATTGTTAAGACTTGACAGAGGTACAGCTTTAGACAAAGGAACCTGAACATCCTTTTTTGAGATGCTAGGGCATTACTCACAGGGCACGCAGTATGGATTTTAGGTATGCCTGACCTAGGAGACAGCTCTCCCTTGGCTGCTTAAATTGGGCCTAAAGGGTTTATTAGCACTAAATCCTTGACATCTGCTGCTAATTGTCTTCCTTAGGGTTTCTATTGCTGTGATAAAACACCACAACCAAGGCAACTTATTGAAGAAAGAGTTTATTTGAGGCTTATGTTTCCAGAGGGTGAGGGTCCAGAATGGTGGGCTTAGGGGGTGGCAGGCATGGTGGCTGGAGCAGGAAGCTGAGAGCTGAGGGCTCACATCTCAATCTGCAGAAGGAAGTAGAGACAGCAAACCCGAAATGGCACCAAGTCTTTAAGCTTTCAGAACCCACCCCAGAGACATACTTCCTCTGGCATATACCTCTTGGCTCCTGAAACAGGACCACCATCTTGGAACCGAGCATTCAAATGCTGGAGAGTATTGGGAGCATCTCATTCAAGCCTCTGCACTTACCCCACCTCCCAAGGCTGGAGAAAATCAAACCAACCAGGATGAATCTTTTCCTGGTGCCACAGGACAATGGGGAACAAACCAGCAGAAGGTTAGTGAGCAATGTCTTCAGAGGATACTATTTAGAAACAAGGGAGGAAGTTTCTGGAACTAAAATAAAGTCACACTGGGCATGGCAGCAAATGCCTCTAAGCCCAACACTTGGGAGGATGATGAAGAAGGGTGGTAGTTTGCAGCCAGCCTTGCCTTCATGATGAGACTCCATCTCAAACCAACAAGATGGAGTTGCTTATGCCTTACCTTTCCAAAAGTAACTAAAAGCCAAGAAATTATAGAAAACCACCCGTGACCAACTGAGAAGCCTGTATATTCAGAGGAATGAACCCAAGCCGTGGGTCAGTGGCAGGGGTTGGCCTGGGGAGCCATAGGCACATTTCCCACAGTGAGGTATAAGGTCCAGCAGACTGACCTCCAGTGTCCCAGAGGGTCAGCAAGGACCAACAAATGGCACAAGACAGCCAATGGGTCATTATAACAAAGGCCATGGAATTGAGTGGGCACAGGCTATCTTCATATAATGTCACTTAAAGCCCAAAAGACATGTGATACTGGCACCATGACTGAGATTGAGAGATGAAAGAATCTTCATTTGTGGGAAAATGGCCAAAATGGCAGCTTACCGAAGAGGACAGACTTACTGATTATGCCAGTGTTGGTCGAAATGAGTGTTGAAGGTTCCAGGGCTCCTAGTATATCCCAGACTGCCAGCAGGCAGGAGAAGTGCACCAGGAGGCCCTCTGCTGAGTCACTAGCTCCAATGTTATGATATATTGCATGGCAGGGGGCAGGGGGACTCCCAAGGTATCCCGTGTGTGCAGGGAAACATGCTGGCATGTAAATAGAATGATATCATATTCAGAAGTTAGACAAATATTAATTGAATATTTGGCTTTTGAAAATGCTAATTTAGAATGAAAGTGTGATTAGGCCTTTAAAGGCAAGATTGGCACCAGTAGTTGAATGGATCAGAAATATGGCTGATTTTCCATCTCACACTTATGATGCTATCTTGAAAGGAGAAATTTCTAAAAATTTTAAGAAAACTAAAAAATTCAGATGTTTTAATTGTGGTGAATCAGTTCATCTGAAAAGAGATTGTAGACAAGGCATTCATAAAAAACAATCCTTTTTCTAGAGCTAATTCAAACAGAAGGCCCCAACCTTCTGAAGTATGCAGAAGGTGTGGCAAAGGCCAGCATTGGACTAATGAATGCAGGCCAACAAGGGACAGGCAAGGCAGCCCTTTGCCATCAGTAAACACCTTAAGGGGCCCCTCCCAGGCCTCAATGTCAAATTTGGTCTAATCATCCCCTGTCAGCATTAGGGAAACTTCTCTACAGAGCAATTAAAAGACTTAATACCTGTTGTTAAAAACCAGACTGCTCTGGTGGAACCTCATCTTGACTGGAACTGCATATGCCTGATCCTCTATATAAATCTCAATCTCATTTTAGAACCTAAAAGACAGACTTGAGGGGTCACTGTATCTCTTTGTTCCTCTTTCCAATGTACCCACATTGACTAAGTATCCTTTATTAATTAATCTACTTTCCATTATTAATATGACTTTTTAATTGGCTTATTGAGGATAGGTGATGAAACTTGGCTTGGGGCACTGGTTGTGACCTCCAAATTTGGTAACGTTTCTCTTTCTTCCTTCCTTCCTTCCTTCCTACCTTCCTTCCTTCTTTCCTTCCTTCCTTCCTTCCTTCCTTCCTTCCTTTTTTCCTTCCTTTCAGAAAGAAGCTGTTTAGAAATCTGCAAAAAGTCCTCAGGCACTAAACAAGTTGAGCTCCAGTCATCTAGACTTAGAATGTGGAGTCAGTAATTATACTTTGGGAGAAGAGAAAATGATTTGTGATTCTAACTTTTAATAAAATATGTATAAAATGAAATTTACCATCTTGAAAATTTTTATTCATATATATTATTTTCGTTGTTTTGAAATAGTATCTACTATACTCATTATAAATACAACTGAAAGTTCCAGAGAGACCAGAAAAAAAAGTATTTTGGCAAACTGCTATAAATGATCAGAGACTAAAGCTTAAAAATACACCTAAATGGCATTGAATTTGAGGGTTTGGTAGACACAGGTGCAGATGTAACAATAATTTCACCAAAATCTTGGCACCAAGATTGTTCTCTTCAGGAGGTAAATGTCCAGCTTCTAGGGATTGGAACTTTATCTCAGGTAAAACAATGTGAAAGATGGGTCCAGTATATAGGACCAGAAGGACAGATAGGAAAATTAAAACCATATGTGGCCAACATAGCAATGAATTTATGGGACATGATTTATTTCAGCAATGGAAAACACAGGTTGACATTCCTCCAATCTCAGAAACAAACCATAAAATAAAGAATACTTCTGAGAGAAATATTAAAAAGTATTATCAAGAACAGTCATAGACTGTTCAGGTTGTATATACACAGAGTACAACAGCTGATGGTCTTTCAGGGATACCAACAGCTCTATCTTTAAAATGGTTAACTGACAAAACTGTCCAGGTGGAACAACAACCTTTGACATCAGAAAAATTACAGGCATTAGAACAGCTGGCACAGGAGCAATTAGATGCTCAACATTATTGAAGAATCAACCAGACCTTGGAATTCTCCTATATTTGTCATTAAAAGTAAATCTGGAAAATGGAGAATATTAACAGATTTAAGAGACATAAATAAGGTGAGTCAGCCAATGGACTCTTTACAGCCTGGAATTCTCTTGCCTTTTTTTTTTTTTTTTTTTTAAATTACCTAAAGGATGGCCTATTATAGTGATTGATTTAAAAGACTGCTTTTTTTGTGACTATACCTTTACAAGAACAGGATAGAGAAAAATTGCTTTCACGATGCCTATCTATAATAATTCTCAGCCTGTTAAACAGTATCAGTGGAAAGTTCTTCCATAAGGGATGTTAAACAGCCCCACTTTGTGTCAATATTTTGTACAACAGCCATTGAAAATAATTCATGAACAGTTCCCTCAATTTATTATTTACCATTATATGGAGGGTATCTTACTAGCTGATTCAGACACAGATACCTTAGAAAAAATGTTTGAAGAAGTAAAGCAAATTTTGCCTTGTTGGGGCTTACAAATTGCTCCTGAAAAAATACAAAGAGAGGGCTCTATTAATTATTTAGGATACAAGATAGGTTTGCAAAAAAAAATCAACCATAGAAAGTACAAATCAGGAGAGATAATTACAAACTCTTAATGATTTTCAAAAATTGCTGGGAGACATTAACTGGATATGGCCCACAACTGGATTAACAAACTCAAGAACTAAGTAATTTATTTCAAACCTTACAAGATGATAAGGACTCAAATAGTCCAAGAAAATTGTCAGCTGAGGCTGAGAGAGAATTGGCTTTGCTAGAAAAGAAAATACAGGATGCACATGTGGATTGATTGGATCCAAAGCTTGATTATATTCTGATTATTTTGCCTTCTGCACACTCCCCCACAGGAATTATTATGCAGAGAGAAGATAATATCTTAGAATGGATATCATTAAAGACCTACATAGAAAAGTTTTCTAAATTGACTCTGAAAGGATAGTTGAGACTTGATCAATTAGCAGGAATAGAGCCAGCAGAAATTGTGGTATCTTTCACTAATGCTGAAATTGACTCATTATGGGCAGAAAATGAACATTTGCAAAGAGTTTACAGTAATTTCTTGGGTGAGATTAGCAACAAATATCCTAAAAGCCAGAGACTTTAGTTTATAAAAAGTACTAATTGCATAGCTCCTCACATTATTGGGTAACATCAATTTCTGGAACTCCTATATTCCATATTAATGCAAATAAATCAGGAAAGACAGGTTATAAAGTAAGGAAAATTAAGCAATGTGGCTCAAAGCCTTTATGAATCAATTCAAAAGTCAGAATTATATGCTATTCTCATGTTATTATTAGATATTACAGAACCTCTTAATATAGTTACTGACTCTTAATATGCAGAAAGAATTGTTTTACATATTGAAACTGCTGAACTTATTCCAGATGATTCAGAATTAACTTTGTTATTTATTTAACTACAACAAATAATCAGAAATAGAAATCACCCCTTGTATATAACATGTATCAGATCCCATACAGGCCTGTCAGATGTTCTAGCACAAGGTAATGATAAAATTGATCAGCTACTGGTAGGAAGTGAGGTAGAAGCCTCAGAATTTCATAACAAGCTCCATGTTAACAACAAAGGTTTGAAGAAAGATTTTGCTATCATTTGGCAACAAGCCAAGGAAATTATAAGGAAATGTCCTTCTTGTTCTTTGTATAATCAAACTCCATCACCTTCAGGAAGTAACCCAAAATGTACTCAAAGAAATGAAATTTGATAAATGGATGTGTTTCATTTTGCAGAGTTTAGAAAATTAAAATATGTGCACCACCATATCACAGATACATATTCAGGATTTCAATGGACAACTACTTTAAGTTCTAAAAAGGCTGATTCTTTAATTACACAATTATTTAGAAGTCATAGCTGTTATGGGGATACCTGTACTAATTAAGACTAACAATGCTGCAGCATATATCTCTAATAAAATGAAATAGGTTTTTTTGCATATTACAACATAAAGCATATTACAGGTATGTTACACAATCCTGCAGGACAAGCAGTTATACAAAGGTCTAATTGTACTTTAAAAGATATGCTTAGCTGGGCTGTGGTGCTGCACACCTTTAATCTCAGTACTCTGGAGGAAGAGGCAGGTAGATCTCTGTGAGTCTGAGGCCCGCCTGGTCTATAAAGTGAATTCCAAGACACCCAGGATTGTTTCACAGAGAAACCCTTTCTTGAAAAACAAGAAACAAAGAAAACAAAACAAAAGATATGTTTAATTAACAGAAAGTGGTACACAGTGCTTTATTAACTTTAAGAACTTTAGCTGGGAGGGCTGGAGAGATGGCTCAGATGTTAGGAGCACTGGCTGTTCTTTCAGAGGTCCTGAGTTCAAGCAACCACATGGTGGCTCCCAACCATCTGTAATGAGATCTGGTGCCCTCTTCTGGTGTATACACACAACACTGTATACAGAATACATCATAAATAAAATCTTAAAAAAACAAAAACAAAAATCTTGAGCTGGGTGGTGGTGGCACACCTTTAATCCCAGCACTCAGGAGGCAGAGTCAGGCGGATCTCTGTGAGTTTAAGGTCAGCCTGGGCTACCAAGTGAGTTCCACGAAAGGTGCAAAGCTACACAGAGAAACCCTGTCTTGGAAAAAACAAACAAACAAACAAACAACAAACCACAGTAACAAATGCCTTTTATTTGATCAGGTATAAAAATATTAATAACTTTTTTATTATTGAAAGATAAATACTTTTTCTGCTGTCAAAAACCATTTTGTCTTAACAAGGATATAACCTGTCAAAAAAGGAACTCCTGAAAGTTAGGACTAGGCCAGAGTTTTGCTTTTGTCTTTCCAGGAGAATAAAAGCATCCAACTAAGGAATCTGAAGACCCCTGGCAAATGAGACATCTGAAGAAGGATGAATCATCCAGAGAAAATGTCCCAAGAAAAGGAGCAAATTGACCTATTGTTATAACACACTTCCAATAGGATAAAATTTCATAAATACTCCCAAATGTTTGTTTCTGCTGTTTTCTACAAAAATATAAATGGTCTTTTTGTAGTCCCAACTCAATTAAAAATTAAAACTGGCTTTGGAGTTGAAGTGTGACTCTCTTTTTTTCTAAACCCAAGCATGCTTGTTAAAGGAAAACCCAACATCTGTCTTATGTCAGAAGAGCCACCTGGTATGGGACAGAAGAAAACTAAAATTAAGAGACTATTTATTCTATTGTCACTAATCCCATAATTCCTTGGATTTATTTGGACTCTTTTAAACTCTTCTTAAGGTATAAATATATGTCAAAATTGACATGTGTATACACACACACACACACACACACACACACACACACACACAAACTTTCTGTTGTGATATTAATGGTCATATAGAGTACTAATTCTAGATCTAGGCTCTATCTAGCTTCCTGTACATGATTTCAGGCTTGAGTTTGAAGCAAGTAATTAAGAATTAAGCTTGCGTGTCCTGGGTATATTTAATAAATTGTATTCCTTTAACCTCTCTGAGATCTGCTGCATTTGACATTTAAAATGTTTAGATTTTTTGCAGTGAACTGTGACCATTCCTAACAGCAACTTTTAAAGTCTCCAAAAGGATGATGAGGCCCCATGATGACAATTCCACCTGGATTGTGGTAATGCCACTAAGATGACAAACACCACACAAAGATTAGCTTTGGATTACAAACTACTCAAGACAATTTCAAAACGGTTAGCTGAGATGGTCCAGCCTCATAGACTACTCCAGTCAGGACTTCAGATAAGCCTTGTACTTTCCCATCACACTAAGACTGGACAACAGGTAGCTCTTCCAGGACTTTACCATTTTCTTAATTTTCTCAGAGTCTCCTAAAGATGCTGTTACCTCCAGACAAGAGGAAGTAATTTTAAGAGCACAATGCCCACATTCCCAAGAAGTGGTATGGGTGGTTTTTGGTCAGTAAGTAAGTTATGGATGTTTAACAATGTTTAGGGAAGTTGGTTACAAGTTGTTATTGGTCATGGTCAGGGAGAACAGAGATTAAAGGCTCTCATTCTGAAAAAAAAAATGGGAGATATAGGATTGACAGGATAAAATTATTGAATCTACTTTTAAATTAAAAAAGAAAACACTAGTCTCAAATATTTTACTTTGGTGTGGACTTTTGTATATTGATATAAAATTAAAATTATTTTTGATATATCATATACATGTTTCTACTCTTATTTAAGGTATTGTACCTATGCAGGTCATTTAACAATCTAATGTAAATTTCTAGTCCTTGAAAGCTATTATTGCAACATATATCACATAATTAAAAAATAGATTAGTAGTTAGTCATCTAATAATCAAATTTGTAGCTATGTTAGGCATACTTCCAAGGTCAAACAGAGATATATTTTAGATATATAGATGGTCTTCAAACACTTCAGAGATCTACAGAATGTGGAATTCAAGATGTTTTTATAACATAAGGCATTTTGTTCACTGTGAGACATGTCTGCTTCTGGCAGCACCAATTTACTTCAAAAAAGGATTGGGCATCGTAGAAGCTCCATATGGAGTTTGCTTTCATTGGTGGTAAATCCAGTTAGCCATGGGGCAAAGAAACTTTTCTTGTTTCAACTGCTGACAGCATGCTATCCAAATTGGACAAGCAGGACACAAAAGAAGGTGACTGCCATACTTTACCAAGACAAAGTAAGACCATCCTTCAAAATTTCTTGCTTCACAAATAAAGTCTGTCAGATATTTTAGGCCTGGAGGCTGAAGATGGATGCCCCAACATTGCAGAAGAATCTTGGGGTGACTGTTCATGCAGCCAGATGTCTGTTGTTTTTATAGTTTTGGAAGTTGTTTGCTCTGCACTTCCTGTTTACTCAGGTAATATTATATCCTTCTCAGGTCTCTGATGGGGTTGAAGACTAGATAGTTATAGTTACAGTTTTCCTTAGTTATGATAGAAAGTAAATTAGGTACAAAACTTTGGACTCACCAAGAGAGAATAGATAATGGAGTATTTTCTCTGAGTTTGCCAATTACAAATGGACTGGACATTGTGAATGTAATTCTTTTTTTTTTTAAATTGGGAATTTGAAGTAATTTTAATTTCTGGCCATTTTTGAGGAGTTTCCAAAGACATTCTTCATGTGTAGGCCTCTATGTTGATGTCCACCTTCCTCAGTCCACTCAGAGACTTCCCTGCTAGGCAGAAAGTCCCAGATGTTTACTTCTTAGATGCTGCATTACTCTGAGGTGTCTTCTCTCTCTCTCTCTCTCTCTCTCTCTCTCTTTCTCTCTCCCTCCTTCCCTCCCTTTCTTTCTTTCTTTCTTTCTTTCTTTCTTTCTTTCTTCCTTCCTTCCTTCCTTTCTTTCTTTTTTTCTGGGGTAAAAACCTGAAAGATCATAGAAGCAGGGGAGCAGCCACAGTTGATTCCTACCTTCTGTTCCCTTCATCCAAAAAGGCCTAGAACCTCCCTCCACTCATACTTATCACTTCCTATCTCCCCTCTATACAGACTTTCAGAACTCTATGGTTAACTAGTGGCTAGCTCCATCCTCTGACTCCAAGGAATCTTTATTTGGCAGAACACGAACAAAATATCACACATTTCTCCCTTTTTGTCTAGATAAAAAGTAAAAATTTTAACTAACATAGAAAAAACTATATAAAATAAGTACAATAACTATGTACAAATATGTACGGCCAATAATTACATTAGCAATGTCTAGTCTATTAGCATTTGACAAAGTGAGTGTAATTCTTACTTGAAAATTGTTCTTATTGTATATAGTTTTACTTTGTTAAAGTTAATACCTTACCCTTTTATTTAGACAATACCTGATAATTGCTCCTATTGTATATAGTTTCATTATGTTAGAGTTAACCTTTTCTTTTTATTTAGACAAAAGGGGGGAAATGTTGAGGGAGATTTGCCTGCTCTGTCCCCTGAAACTGTCAATAAATTGAACCTTGATTCAGAGGACAGAGTCCACACCCAACTGACCAGAATAAACCATAGAGTTTTTTTGGTGGACTCAGATGGGGAGAGAGGGACACAGAGAGGAAGGGGGAGGGGCTTAGGAATTTCTCTGAACTTTTTGGATCTTGGAAAAGCAGAGAGGAGGGTCAGCTAGGCTTTTCTCTGTTGCTTTTTGTATCTACTAGGTTCATACTCTACTATCTGACTCCTGAGATTTTATTTATAATAGAATAATTTAGATAATTATTACAAATCATTGTAATTCTTGCAAATCATTCCACTCCCTGGTGACCAAGCATTCAAATATCTGAGCCTGTGGAGGTCATTCTTATTCAAACCACCACACCTTTCCTTAGGATTTTATATTAATGGAATAATTGCCACAAGAGTCTCAACTGTCACCTGGTGGTGGTGTAGTGGGGAAGGCATTGCCTCAGGAGTGCAAGGCATCAGCTCATGATGCAGCCATAGTTATGAAGCACAGAGCAGTCAGGAAGTGGAGCCAGTATACAAAACTTTAAGTCTGCCACAGTGATGTACTTTCTCCAGCAGCTCTACCTGCTAACAGTCCCATAGCCTTTCAAAACTGCTCCACCACTGGGGGACCAAGTGTGGAAGCAGAGGGACCACTTCACATTCAAACTACAACGGCCACTTATTGTCCACTCTAATAGTATTGTACTTGTTTCATATAGACATCAAGGAGTGTATGGAGCAGCGGTCATGGAACAAATTTGGTTTACTGTGTCCCAGACCCCTTATATGAACGAGGACAAGTCTGATGTCTTCTCGAGAACACGAGGAAGGTAGTATGGTGTGTGTCGAATTCTTCATATATGAAATGAGTCCTTCTCCTTAAGGCTGTAGTGAGGACAGGTAGTGTGGTCCATTGCACACGTAGTGCGACCCCCAGCGCCTGCGAGTGCAACCTTATCTGGAAAAGTAGTCTTTGTAGCTGTCACTACGGAACTCAAGACGAGGAAGTGAGCTTGAGTCACCCAGGTGGGTGGTAGATCCAAAGCAGAGGTGAGAAGACACACAGGGAGCAGGGGGAGAGGAGGAAGAGACCATGTGAAGATAACAGAGTTTGAAGCAATGCAGCCCCAGCCCAGGGAAGATCTGAAGTCCCCAGGAGCTGAGAAGGGCAGGGAGAGATTCTTTTCCTGAGCGCTTGGAAGCTAGACGAATCCAGTCCAGCTTCTGGAATTCTGAAAATGTGTATGTCTCTTGCCAGAAGCTCCTGCGATTCTGATAACTTGTGTCAGCCCCTCTGGTTCTGATAACTCATGTTGGGAGTTGTAAGAAGCTAATGTAATATTTGAAGCAGGCCTCTGCCTGAGTATGTGAAGAAGATACGATCTTGTGTCAGAGGACAGGTGGCCTACAGGCAAAACACCTCTGGCCTTCCACTGGGACTCGAGATAGCTCTGGGCACTGTGACTTTTGAGAGGGTATGGCCATTTGGGCTTCCACTCCCAGTGGACACTCACTCTCTTGAGACCTAGAGATGTATGAGGTATTTCAGGAGACTTGAGGACTCATGCTGCATCCTTCAGCGTCCTGGAATGGATCTGGCTCCAAGGAGCTGTCCTAGCAGGGGCTGGGAACAGGGCTGCCACCTCAGGATCCTTTAAACTCACATGCCCAGGGCCACAGTATGTATCTTGATGCTGTACAGGCTCCCTTACAATGCCTGAAGGCCATGGGATTCAGGATTCTCCTATGCAAGGTCAGTCAGGCTGTGAGTCAGGGCACACGGGAAGTGCTTCCTCCAGAGAGGATTAGGCAGAAATTTAGAGAATTTACAAACAAAAGGGGCTCCCTTAAGGGAGGCTGAGGTTAGAGGAATGTGAGGCTCAGGCCTGGATGTCTAGCTGGGAACTGGAAGAACTCTCAGCCCTCCTGGGAGCAGTCTTCTCCGGCTTCTGGAACTTGGCAGTGGTAGAGGAAGCCTAAGGTGCACTTCTTCCTCCACAAGGATTGTCTTGTCAGGATCTTAAAGTATTTATACTCACTCAGCAACCAAATTCTAACACTGGTCCGACATTGGAGTTTTGTAAGTTGAGTTTCCTGACTGGTTGAACATACAAAGGAAGAACCAGGGGGAAAGAATTGTTTTTCTCTTGTGCTCCAGAGAAATAGCTCTCTATAAATCAGACAGTAATTTTAAGTCACTTGAGTATGCTATCTCATTCAAGCTCTGTGGGTCTGCATGAGTATGTGTGGGTGGGTGCACATGTATGTGCGAATGAGTGCACACGTGCATGTGTATGAGGTCAAAGAAAAACTTGGGTGTTGTTCCTCAGGTGCCATCCACCTTGTTTCTGAAACAGTCTCTCATTGGCTGAAACTTGTCAAGTGTGATAGCGGGTCCCAGGGACCTACCTGTCTCTGCTCCCTCATGCTGATACTACAAGTGTGCACCACCACACCAGGCTCTTGACCGCAGGTCCTCAAGCTTGCAACAGAGTTATCTCTTCGGCCTTTGTTCCATCTGTATAACTGTCCCTTGTAGTTGTAGGAGTTTGGAGAAATGTACCCTACAGGCATGGGTATTGATGCTTGGTGTTCTTGCTAGTGTTATTTGGTAAGAGTCTGGAAACGTTAGGAGGTGGGACTTACCCACAGGAGGTAGTCACTGGGAGTCCATCTTTGGTTGGGGGCAGGGATCTTTTGTCTATGGCCCTTTCTTTTTCTTCTTCCTGTCCATCCTGAGGTGATGAAGATCCTCCACCACATGCTCCCATAGCCACGGTGTTCTGCCCAAGCACGTGTGGCCAACTGACCATGAACTGAACTTCCTCAGACTGTGAACTGAAACAAAGCCTCCCTTTCTTGTTTCTATGCCAGGAATTTTGGTCACAGTGATGGCAATGGTGGAAAGCTAAGTGATCCATAGCGCTGTATCAGGATCCCGAGCTGAAGTAATGGACTGGGCCCTGGTAAAGAAGAGGAAAGACATTTTACATTCTAAGGAGAGACACTTCTGCCCCTCCCTAGGGCTATCAGGTTATTGCTTTTACTTGCAAAATTATTGTATTTAACAAGAGCCAGAGCTGGAAGCTGACTCCAAACCAATGATGTAAAGAGCTTCATCTGCACCTATCAACAGAATGAGCCAAGGTAAAATTGCCAGGCCCGGATGCCCAGAGATGATAGTACACTCCACCATCCTACAAAACCCCTGAAGCCCTTTCATTTTTTTGAAAGAACAGAAAAGAAAAGAGGAGTGGATTTTTGAAGACAGAATGTGTAGCCCATTTTCCTCACCCCTGAACTTGAGTGAAAGCTGTGTGCATGACAGAGATCAGAGACAATGGAGTCAGCCTGGGGCCAAGGCATCTTCCTTCCATGAAAGAATGGGCCAAACTGTCTCACAGCTAAGGCTCCACACCTGGCTTTTGTCTCATGGTTATCTAGAAGTCCTAAGATTGGCGTAAGCATGGTAGCGAGGGAACTAGATTTCTTCTCCTCAGTTTAGTGACACTATAAAGCAAACTATTTTCATCTGGGCAGGTGGCATATTCCTCTAACCCTGGCTCTTGGAAAGTAGAGACAGAAATTAAAGGTAAGACCAGGTTACATAAGACCCAACCTTTTAAAGCAGGGGTGGTGTTGGCTAAAGAGATGGCTCAGTGGTTAAGAGCATGTGCTGGTTTTCCAGAGGACTTGGGTTTGGCTCCCAGCACCCACATCATCACAACCACCTTCAATTCCAGTTGCAGGGAATCCAGTGTCTTTTGGCCTCTGCAGTACATATAAACTCACATAGGCACAGACACGCATACACATAAACAAAAATAATAAATAAATCTTTGGACAACGAGAAAAATAAAACAGCGAGTCCATTTTTCTTTATCCAACGTTTGTTTATTTCTTTGAGAATATTGGGAAACTAAGGGTGTGATTTATGGACCCGAAGGGCTAGTAGCAGAACCTGTCTTTTATTTCTCTTATTAAGGGTGGGTCAGGGATCTATGACACCATAAAGATTATAAAATTGGGTAGGTTCGTCTTTTAAAAAGTTGAAATGTGGCTGGACATGGTGGTGCACACCTTTGATCCCAGCACTCGGGAGGCAGAGACAGGCAGATCCCTGAGTTGAGGCCAGCCTGGGCTACAGAGCAAGTTCCAGGATGGCCAGGGCTACACAGAGAAACCCTGTCTTGAAAAAAAGTAAAAAACAAACAAATAAAAAAGGTAAACTGTGGGACTGGAGAAATGGCTCAGTAGTTAAAAGTGTGCACTGCTTTTGCAGAGGACTGAGTTCGGTTTCCAGCGTCCATATTGGGAGCCTCACAACTGCTTGTAACTCCAGCTCCAGGGGATCCGATGCCTCTGGCATTCTTAGGCACTGGCACCTACATGCACATACCTACACACAGACCCACATACAACATATGCATATAATTTAAAAATTAGGGCTGGGAATGTAACTTAGTTAACAGAGTTGCTTGCCCAATGTTCAGTGTCCCAGGTTTGATGTACAAGTGATTGTACACACACACACACACACACACACACACACACACCTGTCTTCTGAATTTTCAGTGGCAAGCATGTATTCCCATGGAAGGCTGCTGCTCAGGGTTATTGATTCCCTAAGGAGTTATGATATCTGACCCATATACAGCTGTGTTCCCTGCAGCCAACGGAGTCCATGTACCAGGTCTGCAAACTAGTGTCACCCAGGGTAGCAGTGGATCCCACTCTAGCCTTGAACCCTTCATGACAGTCTTGGGCATGACACCTGGCTCAATGTGTCCGGCGTAGGAACCCTCAGTTGCTTCTGGAAGGTTCCTGGGCCACTGTAGGGAGGACTGCAGAAGCTAGTTCAGATTGGTGCTCTTACTGGGGGGTCAGGTGCTAACCTCAGAAGACGGAACTTGCTGCTTTTGGGGTAGGTCCCAACTGGACTGTGAGTCGAGGCTAGAGTCTTCAGTCTGGACCCACTGGCGGCTTCATGCTGAAGGAGGAGGTGGGAAGCAAAACATAATTTATTCTGGCTTTGTGCCTATCAACACTAGAGAGGAATGTCCCATCGGACATAGGACAAGATGGGGGAAGGTGCCAGTGAGTGTGGAGAGGCGGGGCATGGTAGGTAGTAAGAACCAGTATATAGGGGCATCCTAGCCTTGGTGAGCCTGGTACCCTTGCTACCTCATTACTATGCTTGGTTAACTTCTGAGCCGATCTCCTACATCTCATCTCTGGCCTTTCCCAATCCCACTTATACAAGCATCCAATAACCTTCCCTTTAATACTGTTTTGCACACACCTTTGCCTTGCTCTAAAACCACTCATGGCCCCCGATTGCCCGGTCCTCAAGCCCTCCTAGCCTTTCCTTCCATTACGACCCACGCAAATGCTCTGATCCACCAGAACCAGGACCCTAAACACATGGAACTTACTCTCAGCTCCTACCTTTGCTGCCGTTGCCTGATCCCTTTTTCTCAGCTTTAACCCCCCAGTTTAACCTGCTTATAGGACCATTCTAAGTGACTTGCCTCTGGGAGCATCTTCCTGTGTGTGTGTGTGTGTGTGTGTGTGTGTGTGTGTGTGTGTGTGATGGTACTGGACACCAAACTCAGAGGCTTCATGCATAATAGGCAAACACTCTACTACTGAACTACACTCCCAAGCCTGCCTACAACATTGACTTACTTGGCTTATCTAGCCATTGCCCAGTCATGAAACGCCTCTTTTCCTTTCTCTTCTACATGCAACAACAGGCAGGCGGTTGTCAGCACTGTGTAGAATCTCATCTAGGGAGACAAGTTCCTCCTCTGGCTAGCACCAGGGTTCAGTCCAAGGTTTCTAGGGAAATTCCAATTCCTTGGGGACTATTTTTGTACTAGGCTGATAGCCAAGAGGAGGAGGGGGGGGTCACAAACAGGATTATTGGTATGTGCCACCACACCTGGCAGCAGAATTAGTTAGGATTCTGACCTAAGGTCACACAGATAGAGGGTGGCAGAGACAAGACTCCAGGTCAGTGCTGAGCCTCTATGTTGTACCTAACTTGTCTTCTGATCAAGCCTGCAGTTCTGAGAGGTGGCCTAGATCCCCTGCTGGCCCCAAGTCCTGGCTGAATGCCTGGCACAGAGTGGACTTGCAGAGCTAATGGAGGGAAAGCAGTGGAAGGGACTTCTCTCCAGCTGATAGCAAGCCTGGGGCTGGGACCACAGACCACAGAGAAGTACACACATTCTCTTTTTAAATGGACCCTTGGAGTTGACCTGCTTCTGGCAAGAGGTCACATTCTCACACAGAAGCTCTGTGCTACCTCTGACCCAGTGCAGAGACCCCGCCATCATCATCCAGCAACTCTGGCCCTTGCTCTTCTGAAGCTGACCTTGAAGGCCACGCCATTTTTAGTTTCCACTTGGCACTCATGTCTCCAGAAATCTTGGTGGTTTTTCTATTTTCTGTAAATGGCCCTTGGAAATAGGATTCCAGTCCAAGACCCAACATCCATCACTTCACTTCTTGATGAGTGTCCCTTCTGGACCTCAGCATCTGCCCTGCCCATCAAGAAATCCTGTGTTCTTCTACACCCTTCTCTGTCCAGCGGTGTGAACCATGCTTGTGTCTCCAACCCCTAGGGCTCTGACAACACTTCCTGATGACGGTGCGCTTCTAAGCACATCATTTGTGTTAACTCCATCCTCACAGCAGTGAAACTAGGCTTCCCTGCTCCTTTCTGTGCTCACCAGTTTGCCTAGTCTGGTTAGCTACTCTACCCTGGGGATTTCCTGTTTGTGCTGGGATGAAAGACACGGGTTACCACGCCTCCCTAGATGTTATGAGTGCTGGGGATTTGAACTCTGGTTCTCACACTTGTGTGGTAAGCACTCTCTGCTCACCAAGCCATCTTCCTAGAACTCAAAATATTTTTTAATGGATAATAACTTAAATAATTAAAAAATCATGGGCTGGCAAAATGGCACAGTGGCTAAAGGTACTTGCTACACAATGTGATGACCTGATTTTGATTGCTGGAATCCAGTGTGGTAGAAAGAGAGAACCAACTCCTCTAAGTTAGCCTCTGACTTCCACACATGCCATGGTATTAGTGTGCACACAGATGTGCACACTCACCCCCATCCCACACACACCACAAAGTAAATAAATAAGTGCTTAAATAAAGAACTTGGGATTTTAAGCAGGGCACGGCAGATAGCTCATACTTGTAATCCCATCACTCTGGAATCTGAGGCAGGAGGATTGCCAAGAATCTGAAGCCTGCACAGCCTATATAGTGAGTTTCAGGCCAATTGGGGCTGTAGTGGGAGATCCTATCTCAAAAAACAAAAACAAACAAACAAACCAAATGAAAACAAAATTTAAGGTGTCAAAAGGGACACACAGGCACTCTACCCAGTGTGTCTAGATCTATGAACCAACCAACCATGGGTGGAAAATACTCAGGAGAAAGGCCTTGCTTCTCTAGTGGACACTGGATGCTGTTCCAGAGTGGATGACTGAGCTACTCCTGCTTCAGAACAAGGCTGATTTTGTCAGGAAGCAGGCTGAGTGCAAAGCAAAGGCTCTGCTGTCTCTCAAGGACCAGAAAGAGCTAAATTTAGATGCCTTGGCTGCGCTCTATCTTAGGGCAACCTGACACAACTGTCTAGTGAGCAGGCTTGAACCCTCAGAACTTTGGCCCCCTAGTGACCCAGGCCTCCCTTGCACAGGTGGCCAGTCCCAAGAAGAGACCACACACATGATAAAAATATATTCCTCAGGAGAATGATGTCTGCCCAGCCATCCAGATGGAAGCCCCACAGGTGTCCAATCCATTAAGATCTAAACTGCCAGGACAGTGTGACACTGAGACACTGATGGCCATGTAGACTGCTCCCCTGTGAAACAGCCCCTGGAACACCTCTGGACCATCTCTCTTGACTCGCTTGTCCCTTGTGGCTGTACCTCGGTGTATTGAAATAATTTTCTACTTTTGACTTCTTTTGTCTTCGAGAATTCATTCACAGCCTGAGCACCACTGATCCTTCAACACTGTCCCTTTCCTGGCAGCCACCTGCAGACTGTTTCTTACCATTATCTGCTAAACATTCAGCTCAGCAACTGTTTACCTAGCATTCCCATTATATTTGGTGTCACAGGTCAACTACACTGTGTAAATTTCAAGCCTGGGACAAACAGCTGATGTGCCTATTTAACATACCAGAGTGGACCTGGCCTCCAGGTTTCCCAGCATCCCTCATTCCCTACCTGTTACAGGGTATGGCCTCCATACCCTGCCTCTTACCTTGAACTCTCCAGCTCAGGGGCTGGGCTACCCTTCCCCCGGAGGCTCTTCCCTATATAATCCAGACATTTCGGTTACTGGCTCCTTTCTTGTGCCTTTGACCTCCTGGCTGCTGCACCTGGTCTCCCCCCCCCCCCGCCCTTTCCCTTCCTCTGCCCCTCTCCCCACATGGCCCAGCTCACTCTGTATTTTCCCAGATGTCTCTGCCTCTGGCTATGCTCTCTGACATAGCTATAATAAACTTTCTCCTTCACCATACCTAGGAGCAGCCATGTCCTTTCCTTTCCTTTCCTTTTTATTTATTTATTTTTTCATTCATATAGGAAGCTGAGGATGTTATATGCAAATACTACATGTTTTTTTTTAAATTTTGTTTTAAAGATTTATTTATTTATTATGTACACAGAAGAGGGCGCCAGATCTCATTACAGATGGTTGTGAGCCACCATGTGGATGCTGGGAATTGAACTCAGGACCTCTGGAAGAGCAGTCGGTGCTCTTAACCTCTGAGCCATCTCTCCAGCCCCAAATACTACATGTTTTACATAAGGGGTCCAAGTAACCAATCAATCCTTGTGGATCCCAAAGATGCTTGTCCTAAGAGTATGCAAGGCTATCAGGCCAAATTAGGGTTCTTCACTTTTGGCTGGTGACCAGGAGTGAGCCAGCATCTCAGAAAGACTTGACGCTGAAGGCCAGGGGTATAGTGTTTTTAAAGGCCAAAAAACCATACAGAGCACAGCTGACCTTAGATGAGGGTCAGAGTAACCTTGCAACGTCTTTCAGACACAACATGACAGTTTCTATTTATACCTTAACAGTTATTTATGTTTATGTTTTGTTAGTACAAACATTACTTATTTTGGTTAATATATCTGGACCACGATCAGGGTCACGGAAAATCCCAAATACATTGCCAAAGTAGAAGTGGCTGTTGAGAGAGGTGGAGGGCTGAGAAATGTCTAAACCGATACAAAATAGAGTCAAGAAAAGATGGCGTCACTAAAGTATTACAGATGGGGAGAGTGAGGTTGATTTGAACTTGGACTGTGCTTAGTTAGGACTCAGCTCCTCTGTTCCTTGGCTACCCAGTGACCCCTTGGCCCTTTGTGGAGGAAATCCAAACAGAGACAATTTATGTGTACACCCGTATGTATACACACACACACACACACACACACACACACACACACACACACACACACACACACACACACACGACACACACACCCCCTTCCGGAAATGGCTGTGCTCTGCACCTGGCCTTTTTTGATGCCTTCCTGCCGTTATTTTAAAAGGGCTGGTGGTGAATGCTAGTCTTTCTGAATGCAAAGCTGGTACCCCACTCTCCCAAGGGGAGAGCCGCTGGCCAGGACCCATGGATGCATCCATTCAGGGCCTCTCATCAATGAGCCCTGGGTGGCTCTCTCTGCCACTCCTCTCTGGCTGAGAGAGCTGGGAAAGAACCAGCCAATGGCTGGGCCTGGCAGAGGGTTCGAGGATCTGGGAAGAAAAGGGTTTTGTTCTCCACCCCCCCAAGACTGGCAGGAGTTGCCCTGCTGGTCCCTGCCGCCTTTCTCTCCACTCTGTCCAAGGGCACAAACACTTTCTCTTCTTGCCAAGGCCTGATGGCGGCCTGGCTGGGGCCTGTGGTGGCCCCCCAAGGGCCCGGCTCCCACGCCGCACCTCCTTTTGAGATGGGCAGCTGTGGCAGCCCCTGCCAAGGTCTCAGGACCTGGCCTCCCTGGTAATGTACATCTGCTTCCAAGCCTGGTTGTCGTTGCTACCCTGGAAGGGACGCTCAGTGCCCATGCACTGCGCCAGCCGGCTTGCTTGGCTCTAAAGCCTGGAGGCAGGGAGCGCTGGCTGGCCAGCAAATGAGCCAGTTGTCATGGGTGGCTAAATGTGTATTTATGCCCATTCCACTACAAAGAGCCTGGTCTGTGGCTCCCTGTCACGGACTCTTCTCCCTGCCCCCAGCGCTTCTTTCTCTGAAAGGTTCGGTGGAGATTACAGGCAGCTTCCGGTAGTGGGTGCTGGTCCAGGATCCTTGCCCCAGGCTCTTGGCTGAGGGAGGAGATGCCTCTCACTACTAACAGCTCTGAGGTGTTTCTCCTGGGATGCCAGGGTCTCAAGCCAAGATCCACTTTGGTCCTCGACCTTGAAGGGGTGCTTCTGAGTCTCATCTGCCAGCTGTAAAACGGGCACAGTGAGGAGACTGGACTAAGGAGAAGGTATCCAGCTCAAGCAGGGGCAGACTGCAGCCAGATCTTCAGGGGAGAAGTTGTCTGCAAGAGGGAAGCTGGAGAGTGAAGTATGTGTGGCTCTCCAGAGGCCGAGGCATCGGGATGTTGAGATAAACAGTCTGGGATACACAGTGAGTTCAAATTCAGCCTGGGCTGTGAGGCAGGATGGAAACTGAGGGACATGAGGCGATATTAAAAAGGAAAAAAGCTTTCTCATGCTGACTGAGAGTCAAGAAATTTCAACACAACTGATAAAGCCACTAGGGCCTTCCCATATAGGACCATTGTTTTCCTAGATATCACAAAGAAAGATGTTAAAACAACAAACTGTGCTTAGGTTGAGAATGTCTGTTCTTTGAGTATTACCTTGTTTTATTTCTCTTTCTCCAAATAAAACAGTGTACCTCATAAATCACCTAACAATTCCAGTTAGAGCAGGAAATTCTTTAAGATTAGAGAAAACAACTAAACCAGCTCATAGATTTTTACTTAACTTTTATCTTTAACTTAAAATTTAAATCATTAAATCTTGTACATGTCATCATCCTTTGAGCAATGGTATCTTAGAAAACCACAAACAAAATCGTGTATATACTCTTTATAAAGACACCGGAGTATGGCTGGTGAGATGTCTCAGTGGATAAAGATGCTCACTGCTAAGTGAGGGCAAGATCATGATGGGGAAAACCACAGAGACAGCTGACCCAAGCTGGTGGGAGCTCATGAACTCTGGCCTGTCAGCTGGGGAACCTGCATGGGACCCAACCAGGCCCTCTGAATGTGGGTGACAGTTATGTGGCTAGACTTGTTTGTAGAGCCCCTGGCAATGGGACCAGGAGTTATCCTGGGTTCATGAAATGGCTTTTTGGAACACATTCCCTAGGGTGGGATACCTTGCTCAGCCTTGACACGGAGGGGAGGGGCTTGCTCCTGCCTCAACTTTGTTGACTCCCCAAAGGAGGCCTACCCTCTCTGAGGAGTGGATGGGGGTGGTATGGGGGAGGGAGGGGGAACTGGGATTGGTATGTAAAATAAAAAACTTAAAATAAATAAATAAATACATATGTACACACACACACACACACACACACACACACACACACACACATACATGTGCGCTCTCTGCATATCCTGAGAACTTGACTTCTATCCCTGGAGCCCTGTGCTGGCTGGTTTTATGTCAATTTGGAAAGAGGGCACCTCAGCTGAGAAAAATGCTCACTGTGGATGGGGCCACCCCTGGGTAAGTGGCCCTGGTTGCATAAGAAAGCAGACTGAGCAAACCATGGGGAGCAAGCCCCTCAGCAACACTCCTTCATGGCCTCTGCATCAGCTCCTGTTTGAGTTCCTGCCCTGACTTCTCTCAGGGATGGACTGTGATTTGGAACTGTAAACTGAAATAAACCCGTTCCTGCCCAAGTTGCTTTGGGTTATAGTGTTTTATCACAGCTGTAGAGATCCTAACTGAGACAAGCTCGTCTGGGGAATGGAGAGAACCAACTCCTGAAGTTGTCCTCTGACCTCCACATGGGCTGATGACAACTTTTTTCTTTTGCGCATTTGACGCCCTGAAGACCCTGTGTGGGAATCTCTAATATCCACATTCCTGGAGTGTCAGTCCTTGACAGCGCCCTCCGCCCGCCCCCCCCCCCCCCCCCGCACCTCCCAGGGCAGTCTGCACAGTTGCTGTGTGAGTTCTGAGGGCTCCTGTTGCAGTGATACTGACTAACAGCTGCCATCCAAACCCACACCCCGTACGTGAGTTTGATTGACACCATGCCACTCCATTCTCAGACCCCACGTTCTGAACTCTGGAGGCTTCCTCCCTGGCACTCCCCTCAAAGGATGGTCCCATTACTTAAGGTGCTCTTAGCCGTGTCTCCCAGGTTTGGAGGCCCACTTCCCAGGGAGAGGGAGACACTGACCTGAATGTGAGGGGCCACAATACAGGTTGGCAGCGTGATGGCTCCATTGTTAGGAGGAAGGTTTCTGTAGTGCAGAAGAGAGAGAAAATATCCAGAGGCATCTGGAAGAGTCCAGAGCAGGGAGGAAGGGAAGCAGACTGGGCATGGCCAGGGCTAGGGAAGTGGGAGAGTGGGAGAGAATAGTGGAGACAGAGGGTAAGACAGAGAGCATAGTGAGAGAGGAAGAGGAGAGCAAGAGACAGTGAAGGCAAGAGAGTGTGTGTGTGGGGGGTCAGATCGTGTGGATTATGAGGAGGACCAGAGGCTGGGGTGGGGTGGGGAAGAAGGACAGGATGCTAGCATGGGCTTTGAAATCTGTAACAGGCACTGAGGGAGCCTGGAGACCAGCGTGGGCTTTGATATGCGGATATGTGTCCTAGGTAGCCAAAGGTCCCTCTGCGGAAGGTAAGGGAAATGGGAAATGATTCCTCTGCTAGAAGAAAGGGAAGTGGAAGCCAGTTTCTCAAGTTCCTGAGGAGTGCTGGCTGTTACCTAACCACCAGAAATCCCCCTATAGTCCAGCTCATTTCTAGACATATGGATACCCTGAGACTAATGTAACCCTCTCTCCCTACACCTCCCATGGCTCCCCCTCCCGTGTGTGTGTGTGTGTGTGTGTGTGTGTGTGTGTGTGTGTGTGTGTGTGTGAAGCAATCTAACATTATCACCAGAGGCCTGTGTAGTACTCCATCAGCTTAAGGATTTCCACGCAGTTAAAGCTGGACATTCCTTTAGACATTTTTCATCTCTTTGTATTAAGAACATTCAAAAATCCTCTCTTCTAGTTATTTTGAAATGTCAATTAATTGTCAGAAGCCATGGTAATTCAACTGTGTAGAGCATTAGAAGCTATTCTTCCTACCCAGCTATGCCCTGTGTCTGTCCGTTCATGGATGAGCGGACAAAGAAAATGTGGTGCAGATACATAATTGAATACTATTCATTCCTAAAAACAACGAGACCCTGCAAATTGCCCCAAATGAATGAGCACAGAGCACATTTAAAACTAGGTACAAAAAGACAGATCCAGTGTCGTCCCTCTTACTTGCATATGGGACCTGAAGTTGATTTTGTAAAAGTAAAGGAATGGCTGCCAGAAGCTGGAAAGAGTCGGGAGGAGGTGGGAAAGGATGTACTAGCTCTTGACTATTGGGAGTAGGGTTCAGCTGCCAGGCACATGGCTGAGATCTCATCTATTATTGGAAGCAAAGCAGAGAAGTGAATGGTATACTTTTTGAGGTAGGGGTGGAAGATAAGGGGTTGAAGGCCAAAGACCTAAAGTGTGTATGATGATGGCTTCCTGTGATATCAACTCTGTGAGAAACATGTGAGTCAGAGGGAACAGGAAGACAGTATCCCAGGGTCAGCCTGTAGCCAGCCCCATCCACACCGGTCAGTCATTGTCACCTGAGGTCTGGCTACCTAGCATGACGCTGCTCTGCTGTAGACTTGACATTCTCAATAATGTCTGAACAAAGAGTCTTGCATTTTCGTTTCACACTGAGCCCATATCATACAGCTGGTCTTGTTAAACAGTGGCCAAGTCAGGTTAGGTTCTGGTTTCGAGTGGCAGTGGGAGTGGAAGCTAGACTAACTCCACACTGTCACCTACAGCTCCCTCAGGAGCTCTTTACAGAGATCTCTTCCCAGGCGAAGCCGGGCTCTTTTGACGTCACTGCAGACAAGAGTTTCATCATGCGTCAATAGGAAGCAGAGTCTGATTTTTTTACTTCCCCATCCCCATTCCTTTGGGTTTTTCCTTGAGAATCAAACTCAGGGCTTCACCAGTGTTAGACACGCACTCTCCACTGAGCTACATCCCCAGCCCAGAGTTAGAATTTGTTATGAGATTTTAACATGTACTTAAGCACTGGTATGAATAGATAGGTGACGTCATAGTTAGCTTTCTATTGCAGCGGTAGACCAAAAGCAACTTGGGGAGTTAGCTCAGAACTGACTGAGGTGATGTGGAAGCTGAAGGTAGAGAGAGGAGGCTGCCCTCACAGGAGCAGCTGTCCTTTATCAGAACAGTGAAGGGCGGTGGTGGTCTCTCTGCGGGAGACTGTGCACCTAGGCACAGCCAGATTGAGGGTGTTAAAGGGAGAGGAGGGAAGGGGTTTGGAGGTGGAAAGTTCCATCTGTAGATTTGTTCCCTGCAGTTTCAGGACGGTAAATCCTGGCAGGTGTTCCTATGGTTAGGCTCACTTCCTTGCCAGGAGTTTCTCAACTTGCCCGAGGCTCTTTGTTTTATGCCATTATTCTTTCGTGCCAGACCCCGAGGACAGAGCAAGTGTGTGTGTGTGTGTGTGTGTGTGTGTGTGTGTGTGTGTGTGTGTGCTGGGGGCAGGGCATGGTGCTTTCTGGAGTGACTTTAAGAGAAGCATTGTCTTGACTTTATCCTGTGTGGTGGACCTAGTGATAGCAATGATTTGTCCAGGAGGAACTTCTGTGGAAAGTTTAAAGACAGGTTAAAACCATAAATATAAGGCTAATAAAGGGAAAAGATGTGATGGAGGGGAGGGTCCAGGGTGGGATGGAATCAAGAGTCCATCCAGAGGAGGCGGCTCATTGAACTTTTTAGCCTGGGCTCATCTCAAACCAGTTTGGATTTGTTGGTGTAGGCATGGTGTCCTTCCTGGAAGAGGGCACAAATCTCACCATTTGCAGTAATCAGGAGATCCAGTGTTCTTCAGTTTTGGAGTACCATGGCAGCCCAAGAGTTGAGTTGACCTTGAAGGATATCAAGCTGATCTGAGAGATCTTTAATGTTTTCTGAGAGCTGGGAAGCAGGGTGAATAACCGATGCAAAGAAGCCCCCAGCTGCTTCAGTTCTGGGTTCTGAAGAATGTCTAGAGTGACAAGAAGAGGGATGAGCTGGATGGCCCACTCGCTAGGCAAAAGTCACTGGTGTCAACGGAACCAACATGTGGTAGCCGAGTTAGGTTTGAGTAAGGAGGGGCGGTCAAATCTTCACCTAGAGCAAAGAAGTTAGGTCCCCGAAATAGTGTGAACCAGAAGATTTAGAGAGATTAAAAGCGGAAGAGGGAAGGCCAGTGAGGTGGGTGGTTCCAGGAGAGCACTCTCTGATCTTGTGGCTCAAAGGTGGTGATGGTTAGGTTGTATCGGTAAGGTCTGAGGGAACCGATGGCACACAGGAAGTAGAGTCTGTGAACACATGAAGGGGCCTTGTGAAGCAGGTTTCTTCTGGACTGCTAAGGTCCCTTCAGCAGACCTGGGGAGTGTTGGTTTTAGTAGTGCTCTTACCCTGTGAGGAAAAAGTCACGGAACACAACAAAACCCACTAACAAGAGTTTTATTAAGAAAAGGAGAGCCTGGCGGTGGTGGCGCACGCCTTTAATCCCAGCACTTGGGAGGCAGAGGCAAGCGGATCTCTGTGAGTTCGAGGCCAGCCTGGGCTACCACGTGAGTTCCAGGAAAGGTGCAAAGCTACACAGGGAAACCCTGTCTCAAAAATAAATAAATAAATAAATAAATAAATAAATAAATAAATAAATAAATAAAAGAAAAGGAGAAAGGGACAGATGTGTTCAGGCCTGCTGAAAGGACACGTGAAGAGGAGGAGAAGGGGACATGGGATCCGCCTTTTAAGGATTAGCCCTCAAATGTTCACAGGGGGCCCATGTGGCTACTCCACATATGCACATAGATCACATGGTCATGCTGCACGCAATTTATGTGACCACGCAGCGCATGGGTTACATAGGATGTAATGACTAGGTGGAAATGACTAAGTGTCCCACCAGGGCATGCACGACCATGGGGATGTGGCTGGAATTCCTATCGGGGAGGAGCAGGATTCACCAAGTCTTGCTAAAAGTGGAAAGGCACATTCTTTTTGGGAGCGCTCTACCCACTACCTCAAAGGTCCCCCAGTATCTCTATGGGTGCCGTGGAAACCTGAGGGTGAGGTAAGCAATTTGAGACAAGTGAGGATACACCCAGCAGAGAGACAAGGAGGAAGACTCTAGATAAAGTAGAGGGAGTTAAAGAGCCTGAAAAAGTCTACCGTCCTTGAGGGCTGTTTTTAAAAAAGTCTGAAAGTTCTTTCTCCCTTAATTTGGTGTTGATTAGCTTGAACAAGTAAGTACAGGGTGGTTAGTTGGCCCACAGCTGTGGCATCCTAATTGGCCTTGAATTTATCAGGCCAGTTCATTATCGGGGGCCCTGTTTGCAGGAAGTTGTGGGGGTGGGGTGTTGTCAAGGGCTTTGGACCAGGAAAGGAAGCCAGCCATTTTGAAAGTTTACCAACACTCCATTCCTTTGTCTTCTCTGCCCTCTCCTGAGCTGTCCGCTTATCAGGAAATCTAACTCCTGTCCCCTCCTTCCCTTTCTCAGAGGTCACCTGAGCTGCAGTCGGGGTTTTTAGGGTGCAGATTGCTTTAACTGCTCTGAGTTGACAAATGGGAGCAATGTAGAAAGGGAGGAAATCAGAGTGTCTCAGAGGAGGGCCCATCCATGGGGCTACAATGAAACTTAACATATGGCAAAGATCCAGAACGTAAGACCGCCATGTGATGACAGTGAGCATCCTTGCAGGGTCTTGTGTGAGCAAAGTAGCAGCTTTAAAAGCTGAGATTGTCGGTACTACTATCATTTTTACTGGGAATGTAGTTAAGAAAATCGTCCTGGCAGTTTTGCCCTTACCAGAGAAAGAGAACATGTAAGAGAAACGTCCTAAGAACCCTTGGCAGGCTTTGCCATACGTGTTAGCAAGACTTATTTTGGTCATTTGTCCATTAACAAGATGTAAGGCCATTGGACTGGTGGAAGAACTTCAGACATTTTCCACTGGCCACGTACGTTCAGCATCAGCCATCTGTTTCCCTCTATTTTGGGTGGAGAATGTGGTGGTTTCAATGAGAATTCCCCAATAGGCTCATAGATTTGAACACTTGATCACCAGGGAGTGGCACTATTTGAAAGGCTTAGTAGGTGTGGCCTTGGGTGAAGTATGTCACTAGGGGTGGGCTTTGAGGTTTCAAAAAGTTCATTCCTAGCCCACATTTCCCTCTTCCTGGTGCCTGAGGATCCAGATACAGAACTGTTGTGGAATATTTGTTCTCACTGACACTCTGAGAGTAATAATAAAGTTTGCCTTGAATCAGAGGCTGAAGCCAGAAATTGGCTGACTGGACTTAGCCATAGAGGTTTTGGAGGACCCAGATAGGGAGGCACAGGAAGATATATGGAGGGGCTTGGAGAGATTTGCTTTCTTTTTTATCTGGAAAGTGTGGAGATTTAGGGTCCACTGATGGTTCCTCTGCCACTCTTTAGATCTATCAGGTTTTACCCCAATATCTGACTCCTGAGGTTTTTTTTTTTTATTATTAATGATAGAACAATATAGGTAAACAGAAATCTCAGTTACTTCTCCGGCACCATGTCTGCCTGCACACTGCCATGCTTCCTGCCATGATGATAATGTACTAAACCTCTGAAACTATATGCAGGCCCCAATTAAATGCTTTCTTTTATAAGTTGTGTGGTCATGATGTCTCTCTCCTCACATCAATAAAACACTGTGACAGGAAACATTAAGAGATTAAGGTAATGAGGAAAATTTTTTTAGCATCATGATTGACATAAATTTTGTTTAGTAAGTTGAAACACAATTGTACAACTGCCTGGCCATGGACCAGAGCCCTGAAACAGGATAAGGTAACTGTAATTGGCTGTTTGTTGCATCAGACTCCTGCATAAGGAACAATCACCTGGAAGCTTTGTAAGAGAGGTCAGCTAAACTCAGCATCTAACAGATAAAAGAGAAATAGAATCCAAATGGTCCTTTTTAGAGGATTGTTCAGCAATGTCCCATGTGTGGTGATATTTTATTTGTGCACCCTAATAAAGCTTATCTGGGGATCAGAGGAAAAAGCCAGCCACTATATTAAACATAGAGGTCAGGCAGTGGTAGTTCATACCTGTAATCCTAGCATTCAGGAGGCAGAAATTCATCCAGATCTCTGTGAGTTCAAGGCCACACTGGGAACAGAGCCAAGCATGGTGGCACATGCCTTTAATTCCCAGCACTAGTTAACCATAGAGGTTTGGAGGTCTGGAGAGACAGACAGGAAGTGATAGAACTAGGTGGAAGGAGGAAGTGATGTCGCTGAGCAGCGAAAGGAAGGAAGATGGCAGAGCACAGAGAGGTGTATAGGCGTGATCCTCAGATAAGCTTTATTGGGATGCACAAATAAAATATCACCACACCCATGGACACCACTTGGGTATCCTGAATAATTTCCCCAAACCTATGAATTTGATGACAGGCTACCTGGGAGTCTCCTTTAATTAGGGAAATGGATAATTTGGGTATAGAAAGACATATTGGTGTTTAAGAAGACAGGCCTTTGTCTTGGTTGAGGTTCCTATTGCTGAGATGAAACACCGTCACCAAAAGTGACTTGGAGAGGGAAAGGTTTATTTAGCTGACACTTCCACATCACTGATCATCACTGAAGTCAGGACAGGAACTCAAACAGGGCAGGAACCTAGAGGCAGCAGCTGATGCAGAGGCCATGGAGGAGTGCTGCTTACTGTCTTGCTCAGCCTGCTTTCTTATAGAATCCAGGACCACCAGGCCAGGGATAGCACCACCCACAATGAACTGGGCCCTCCTCCATCAATGACTAATTAAGAAATGCTCTAAAGGCTTGGCTACAGGCAGATCTTCTGGAGGCATTTTCTCAACTAAAGCTCTCTTCTCTCTGGTGACTCCAGCGTGTGTCAATTGGATATACAACTAACCAGTACAGCCCTGCCCCCCTTAATCAGGAAGAGAGTCAGTAGTGAGAAATAGTTACACCTTATATGGTTCTGCTGGTGTTTAGGACCATGTAGGTAGCCAAGAACAATTTTTTTTTCCTGTCAAAGCCAGTTGAAGATCTAGTCCTCAGGGCCACTTTGATGTGGGAAGAGCCTCTGGCTCTCTAATCCTCCTTTATTAGTCAGTTTATCAACCTGAGGATAAGTCAAAGACCTTGCTTGACCATTGTTTAACTTGGAAATGTGGAAGAACATTTTCTTGGGTTGACCCTTCTCTCTGTAGACTGAATACTGGTCAAAATCCACCACATGGGGTCTCCATATCTTCCTTGAACAAGAGAACAGACTTGCCAAGGTTACAGAACACTTCAGAGGATGTTTCACAGTCCCCTGGGACATGGTTGACCTTGGAGGGCAAGGGAGAAGATACTTTTCTCTTTTTTCCCTCTAACCGTAATAAAATGACATCCAAATATGGTTACTGAGCACCCAGAAGGTCACGTATTACACCAGTCTGGTGCTTTTTGTTGTTGTTGTTTTTATGACAGGGTTGCTCTGTGTAGCCCTGGTTGTCCTGGAATGTGCTCTGTAGTCCAGGGTGACCTTGTACTCAGATATCCGCCTGCCTCTGCCTCCTGAGTGCTGGGATTAAAAGTGTGCATCACCACTGCCAGGCCTGTCTGGTACTTTTAAGCACAGTACAATATTTAAGAAACCAAACACTTTAAAATAAACTTTGATTATATGTACATTTTAGCCAGTTCTTGTAATTGTTCATCTTTGACCTTAGAAACATTAATACCATACATGTCACCTCAAAGTCTTGCTCTTTGCATACCTTAAATAACTGACTCAGAACTTCATAACTTGCATCAACTTTCTAGTCATATTTCCCATTCTGGAAACATCAAACTGTCTTAATCTTCATACATACAAACCCTTCTTTACTAAATGAAAGTCCATGAATTTTTAAACTTTTTAAAAATACCATTAGACATAGTATCATTAATAACCAAATTTACTCTCTGTTGTGAGAACTTTTTTTCCCTAAGCATAGAGTATGGAGGGGCAGACTAAACAGTGTCTATTCCTTCTTCATAAGATTCCAATGACAACCCAAAGCTTGAGTTCATCAGAGTTCACACCGAGGAAAACCATCAGCCTATTGGTTTTAGTTACAGAGAACTGGTAAAGGGTTACTAATGGGAGTGGCCAACCATTCATGGGCACCATTCTGTCTTGGTTAGAGGAAAACAGGCCTGGAGGGACCTGGCAGAACTATCAGGCATTAAGACCCAGCACACTCTTCATCTCCATTCTTCTGTGCAGCAGGCTGATCCTGTCTCTCCACAGCAGCTGCCCATCAGCAGCAGCTCATCTAGCTGTTATTCTCTGAGTCCCTGTTGGGATCTGTGCTTTGATGATATGTAGTTAGAGTTTTCCTGCCTGGCCCACAGTCAGGACAAATCTCTCTTACCCACCAGTCCCATAGTCGCTCAGACCCAACCAAGAAAGCACACAAAAACTTATATTGCTTACAAACTGTGTGGCCGTGGCAGGCTGTTTGTTATCTACCTTTTCTATCTTAAATTAACCCATTTCTGTTAGTCTATACTTTGCCACATGGCTTGTGGCTTACCAGTGTCTTTACATGTTGCTTTTCATGGCAGCGGTAGGCGGTGTCTCCTTCCAACCTTCTACTTCCCAGAATTCTCTTCTCTCTTGTCCTGCCTATACTTCCTGCCTGGCCACTGGCCAATCAGAACTTTATTTACACAGAGCAATATCCACAGCACTTCCCTTTTTTTTTTTAAAGGAAGGTTTTAACTTTTACATAGTACAATTACATATAACAAAACAATTATCTAGCAAGAATTACAGTTACAATATTAAAGAAGATATCCTATCTATCTTATATTTGTGAGTCTAAGGTTTTATATCTAACTTATCTTGTATCATAACTGAGGAAATTATAACTATCTAGTCTTCAACCACATCAAAGACCTCAGAAGGATATAATATTACCTGAGAACCGGGAGAAGGATGTAAGCATTTTTCAGGAGTCTTGCAAGAGTAGACAGAGACAGCTGGCAGCCTGGACAGTCACCTAATGTTCCTTTGTAATGTTGGGGCATTTGTCTTCAGCCCACAGGGCTAGAGTCTCTAGGTCACTTTTTTTAGTGTCCTGTAGAATGTCTGGCAGTTTTCTCTGCGAAGCAGGAACCTGAAGGACCATTTTGTCAAGCAATGTTTAGTGGTCACCTTTCTATTGGTCCTGTATGTCCAGTCGATCAAGCAGTCCCAGCAAGAACAGTTTCTTGCCCAAATGGCTATTTTTGCCAAGGTGAAGATAAACTCCATATGAAGTGTCTTCAATGCCCATCCTCCTCTCTGAAGTAAATTGGTGCTGCCAGGAGCATACATGTCTCACTGTCCAGAAAGTCTAAATTTTAAAAGTATTTTAAATGTCATATTCTATAGGTCTTTGAAGTATTTGAAGATTACCTATCTATCTGAAATATGTCTATGTATATCTAGAAGACTTAACTAACATGGCTACAAGTATGATTATCATAGATGACTAATTATTAATCTATTTTTAATTATCCATTACAATTTAAAATGAGCTATACAAACATAATACCTTAAACATGAGTAGAAATATGCACACAGTATAACAAAATTAACTAAGTTTGTATCAATAGACTAAAATCTAAACCAATGTAAAACATTTTAAACAAGTTGTTGCTCTTTAGAAGTAAGTTCCCTAATCTACCCTTTCATCCTATTATATCTATATCATATTCCCCTTTCTTCTTTAGAAAGAGATCTCATTTATAATCAACTTGGTTTAAAGAAAAATATTGGTTTTTCTCTGTCCCACATCAGAGGGCTCTTCTGATTTGGGACACAAGAATCTCTTAACCTTTTCTTTTAGCAATATGTCTGGGTTTAGAGAAGGAGTGAGCCAATTCCATCTCCAAAGCCAGCTTGATAATTTTGGGAATGTGGGCGTAGTTTCTCTTACTACTTCCTGCTGGAGGGGGGCGCTGTATCTTATGGGGATACAAAGAAAATTTTAGGATTATAGAGTAGTCCATTAGGGTGAACCTCTGAGCCAGTTGCCTTGAAACCATTCTGGATGTTGGATCATCTGGGCCATGATGTCATCGGAGACCTTTTAGGTGGTCTTGGCTGATCAAACCTGATGTATCTTAATCTGGAACAAATCCATAGCCTCTGGCTTTCTGTGGAAACAAAAGCAGAGACTCTTTTCCAAAGCAACATATCCTTATATCCAAATTTTGAAGTCAAGATACCTTTAAAATTTACATATTTATTTAACTCAACAGCTTTTACGATCAAATCTTTTTCTGAAGTTAAAAGTCCCAAAGACAACATAAACCAGATTCTCTGTGTAATATCCATCTTTGTAAGACTGAAACGCTGCTGTGGCTGCTGGCTCCACCCACCTCAGCTTCCCAACATGGCGGTGGTACAGTTTACTGCCAGCTCTGGGTCTGGAGCCATGTGTACCATCAACTATCAGAAGCAGTTCTATCAAAGCAGTGCATAGCCCAGAAACTTTTTTTTTTAAACTAGCAAAGGCTAAATCCACCACACAGCAGAGTAAAGTGTCGCTTATAGATTCCTCATTTCCGCTGCACTGCAGGTCAGACGCACACGCCAGGAACCCGCCATAGTAGCTCAAACCGGCAGGCTGCCGCTAACTTGAGAGAGACAACTAGGAAGCTGTTTTTAGCTCCATTTTAGAATATTTTTTCTCAGGTTTTAGGTGGAAATTCTTGCGGAAACGTTGGGCGCCATTTGTAGTTAGAGTTTTCCTGCCTGGCCCACAGTCAGGACAAATCTCTCTTACCCACCAGTCCCACAGTCGCTCAGACCCAACCAAGAAAGCACACAAAAACTTATATTGCTTACAAACTGTGTGGCCGTGGCAGGCTGTTTGTTATCTACCTTTTCTATCTTAAATTAACCCATTTCTGTTAGTCTATACTTTGCCACATGGCTTGTGGCTTACCAGTGTCTTTACATGTTGCTTTTCATGGCAGCGGTAGGCGGTGTCTCCTTCCAACCTTCTACTTCCCAGAATTCTCTTCTCTCTTGTCCTGCCTATACTTCCTGCCTGGCCACTGGCCAATCAGAACTTTATTTACACAGAGCAATATCCACAGCAATGATATTCAGCTCTGGGCCACCACACATGTCAAAGTGTTTGTTCTCTTTGTAGGGCCAGTGTTGGAGGAACCTGGCTGGGAAAACTCTTAGGTCTCCTCTAGAAACAAGTAAATCCTTTATGTAAATAATTAAAACCAACACTAAAAAAAAAATTTAAGAACACCTTGGAGGTCTGGCGTTACCTCATTAGTCTAATATAAAAAGGGGTGTGGTGATTCTCAGAGGGCTCAGTAGGACCAGGAAGTTTTATAGGCGTCATCATTTTTGTTTATGCCATGTGGTTACATTAACCAAGATGGGGGTAAAGTCACATGGCTTCTTCATAATATCATGACAGAGATGGCCATTAAGTCACATGGTTGCTTCTTGCTTATGGTGAGCTCAGCTTCACAGTAAAGTGAGTCCATCCCCCATCAGGCACAAATTCCTGTGCGGTCCACATATTTCACCAATTATGTGTGCTGTTATACCCTTTTCTTCAAAAAGACACTTTAGTTAGGTTAGTATGGATATAGGAGGAAATGGTACCTATGGCTTAGGCACTTAGGCCTAATAGAAAAATAAAGAAACAGAGGAAGGAATTCCATGATCTCAGTTCATGGAAACAGAGTCCTTATGCACCTGTTAGAGCAGCTAGAAGCAGTGTGGGTTCTCTCTTAAATGGGGGTCTATTGAGGGAGAGAAAAGAAATTTAAGTATCATTTCATTTCAGTTCAAACAGTAGTGGGCCTGTCTTTCCTTCTCTCAGGGTTGCAGAAGAGATGAGGGAAGGATGGGAGATACAGGTGCCTTGAAAAATCCCCAAGTTTGTCTGTCTTCAGATAGAGTCACTTCCCAAGGAATCCCAAATCTCCATAAAGAATGTCCCTCCTGCCAGTGCCTAGACCAGTCTTCACCCTGGCTGATGTGAGGTAACATCTGTGTAGAGCCAGCCCTCAGGTTAATAGTGCAGTTTTAACATCTGTTTGCAGGTCTCCAGGCATCAAACGGTGTAACTTGTTTCCTACGGTACACCGGTACACCGACATGTGTATTATTGTTAGAAGGAAAGGTGTTCAAGGGACCTTTCTTTTAAAGAGAAGAAGAAAATAAAATTATCACGCCTGTTCCAAGAGGTGGGAAGGATGCCAGCAGCTCAACAGTAGCACCTTTGTATCCTTTGATAGTATTTGTTTTTGATACAGACATCTCTATATGCTGAGATAAGTAGTAGTAACCTGTGATGGAAACCGTTTAACAGTTAGCGGTCCTTAAGGACATGTTTTTACACCTTGAGCAGTTCTTCCTTTTCTCTGTCGCAGGGTCAGGGGGTCAGTCTGACCCAGGACAGGGGTTTGGAGACATTTTGAGGCAAACATACTTGAGTCTGAAGGGGGAGGACCAAATCCCATCTCCAGAGTTAGCTTCTCTGTGAGCAAGGACACCTGGTCAACCCATTCTACACATAGTAGGCATCCTGTTCCTGACACCACAGCTTTTACTTTAGAAGCTCCTGTTTGGCACCATAGTGGATAAGATTTCACTGTGACACATCTAGGATAAGTGAAAAGCCACCTGTAACTACATGGACCAGATCTGTCCTTTTGTTCTGGGCAGGCAGGGGGGGTCCCTCAGGAGGGAAGAGGTCCCAGATCTCAATTGCACCTTTGATATCAAAGATGAGATCTAGGGGTCAGCAGCTCAGCCTTGAGGCACAGAGAGAGCAGACTTCAGGGGGCCATGGAGAGAAAGAGGGCAGTTTGCGCACATTGTGGAGATGGGCTGCAGGGAAGGAAAGGTATGTGTAGAGAGGTGGAGTGGAAGAAAGGTTTGATGGTGAGGCAAGTGGGGGGCGCAGCCAGATCAGCATGAGAGAGAGAGAGAGAGAGAGAGAGAGAGAGAGAGAGAGAGAGTTAGTTTAGGGAACTAGGTTTAGAAGTCTGAGCTGATACAACCTTATGTGCAGAAGTGGAGGAATAAAGGACAGACAGTAGTGGAGGTATAAAGGCTTGAAGGTGGAGAACTTCAGGCTGTTTGCTACCCTCTCTTATGTCCAAGTCAGTGAGACTTTGGAGATCAAAAGTACCAGTTTCAAGCCATATGTTATTGTAGGTACAATGTACATTGGGTCCAGTCCTCAGTGGATGGGCACACTAACTCCTTGAGTTTTGTTTTAAGGCAAGCCAAAGATGTATCTCTAGGAATGGAGATCTTGGACCCCAGTTTGGTCAAGGTAAGGGTGAGGCTCATTTCTAGTGATACGTCGTCACTTACAACTAGAAAGTAGTCTGAAGTGACAGACCAGAGGCTGGGATGGGTGTCCCTAATTCTGGTGACCTAGCAGGCAAAGCCAAAGGCAGAAAGTTGAAGAATCCTGGGGTTCTACAGGGTGTTGTCTCTGGTGCCTTTAGACTGAAACAGACCTTACCTTGGAGTGTGGATGATGGAAGTACTGCTGAGAAGAATGACAAGTAGCCTTAGAGGAGGCAGGGGAGGTGATGGAGAAGGAGGTATGTTAACAGAATTTTCCCAAGGGCCTGCCCTGAGAAAAATCTCTCCCAGGGTCCTGGGGAAGACACTATGTCTGGTGTGGGGTTATCTGAGGGAAAAGAATCTATGTGTACCATGCTATTTTGTCCATTTACTTTATTTCTCTATGACAAAATTCTATCTATACAGCTCCAGCTCCATCCTCACATTCAGTTCCTCTCTGTACCTACTGCCCTGTCATAGACCTAACTAAGCTCCTACGCTTTCGACTTCATCTTCATCCTCTGTTCCTTCTTCCTCCATCTTTCCCTCCTTCCTCCTGGCTCTGAGAAAATTCTACAAAAGTTCTGCCTTACCATCTACAGAATATCTGCCTTTTTCTCTTCTCTCCAGCCATGCAGCTCTGTCTCCCATCTATAGAAACTGCCTTGTTCTTTTTCTCCCGGCCATGTAACTCTGCTCTGGCCAGGAATCCTGCCCTACCCTTTTTTTCCACCTGGATATGCAAAAACCTTCTTTGTTCTGAGTCAATTGCTCTGAAATGCCATTTTTGTCTGGGGAAGGAAGGTATGAGCTTCATTTGCACAAGAAACAAAGCTATGCATCTACAGCCCACCTGTCTCCTAAGCCCTGCAGGGGTGTTACCTAGTGGATCAGCAGTAGATCTGAGAAATTAAACTATTTGCCATGTAGCCTAGTAGTATAGGGTGCACAAGAATTTTATAGATGAAGAAAGTTGATATATAGTAAAAGCTAAATAACACTAAATATTCCTTGATAAGTGGCTTCCTCTTGAAGGACTCCTTGATCAGTCAAGGTATAGCTTATTATATACAGCTGAATCTCTATAATATATTCTTGTGGCTCACTGCAATATGTGAGAGTGGGAACTGAGTTTATCCAAATTGGTCAATAAAATCCCAGAAAGGGACTTGTGCCACTCACAAAGGTAGAGGCTGTGAAAAAAAACCCAAGTTTTCAGGTCACTGTTTAGTCTGTATAATGATCTCAGAGGACAAATAGGGGCTCTGAATGTGACTCTGTGCAAGCAGAGAGAGGGAGAGTCAACCAAGGCAACTCAAAGACCCTCCCCACTCCCTCCCAGGTTCAGCACCAAATATTAGACTGAGGTGACCTGGAAATGAAGGATACAGGAGGGAGGAGGCACCTTGCAGAAGCAGACTATGTTTTGTAAGAGCAGTGGAGGACAGAGGTCTCTGCAAACTGTGCTTTGTAAGAACAGTGAAGGACAGAGGTCTTTGCAAACTGTGTTTTGTAAGAGCAGTGGAGGACAGAGGTCTCTGCAAACTGTGCTTTGTAGGAACAGTGTAGGAGAGAGGTCTCTGCAAACTGTGCTTTATGGAACAGTGGGGGAGAGAGGTCTCTGCAGACTGTGATTTGTGGAACAGTGGGGGAGAGAGTTCCCTCTGTAGGAAAGGAGACTGTGCCCAGGCTCAGGAGGCTTGATGACTTTAAAAGGTAAAAGAGAGATTTGGGAGGGGCTGTTGAAAGTTTCATCTATAGGCTTCTGGTCAGTAAGTGCTGGCCTGTGTTCTTATAGATATGCTGACTTCCTTACTAGGAGTTTCTTAACTTGTCCAAGGCTCTTTTTTTCACATCATTAACTCTTCAGGAAAGAGAGAGTTTCTTTGGCGTAAATACATCACGGGGGCAGGGGGGGGAGGGGAGGAAAGCCGTGGCAGGAACTCAAGGCAGGAATCTGGAGGCAGGAACTGATGCAGAGGCCATGGAGGAGTGCTGCTTTTTGACTTGCTCTCTATGGCTTGCTCAGTTTACTTTCTTATAGAACCCAGGACCATCTGCCTGGGGTGGCACCAGTCACAATTCACAGTGAGCTAGGCCTTTCCACGTCAATCATTGATCAAGAAAGTATCCAACAGACTTGCCCACAGGTCAATCTGGTGGAGGCAATTCTTCAAGTATGGTTCTGTCTTCCTAGATGACCCTAGCTTGTGTCAAACTGACAAAAAATTAGCCAGCACAGATTCTAAGGAAAATATTACACACCCAAGTATGGGAGTAAGCTCTCTCAAGAGAGGCATGTTTAAGTGTCTTCATGGTAGCCATATCTATATGATTTTGATGGCTCTTGAATCACATTGTTAAGAGGGTTTATAAGGGACTCTTTTTCAGCAAATGACATGATAGGATGGTTCCTGAGGCACATTGTGTAAGATTAGAACTGATAAGATGAAGCTGTGGGTCAGAAAAATTTAATATATGTCTTTTACTATATAAATGAAGTTTATAATCTTGTTGTGAGGTTCACAGGAAATTGCAGGTTTTTAGCTAGGAAAAGAGAAAGGTCGCACTTGATCATACACACTTAGGCCTTAGCATGGTTCATCTATGGCCATACCACTGTGAGTGTCAGATCTCATCTGAAATATCTCTTTCCTTTCCTTTCCTTTCCTTTCCTTTCCTTTCCTTTCCTTTCCTTTCCTTTCCTTTCCTTTCCTTTCCTTTCCCTCCCTCCCTCCCTCCCTCCCTCCCTTCCTTCCTTCCTTCCTTCCTTCCTTCCTTCCTTTTCGTTTTAGACAGAATCTTACTATGTAGCTCTGGCTGACTTGGAACTCACTGTGTAGACCAGGCTGGTCTTGAATTCACATAGATCCACCTGCATTTGCTTTTCCATGTACTGGGATTACAAGTACTGCCATCACACTTGGCTTTTGAAATATTTCTACATAAAAGGAATAATAGGCCAGGGAGATGGCTCAGTGGGTAAGAGTGCTAGCTGTGTAACCACGGGGACCTGAGTTCGAATCCTCAGGTCCCATGCTAAAATAAACACATTCAAGGAGTATCATATCTATGTTGGTTGACTTCAGAGTAAATTTTGTTGATTATACTGGACTTTTTTGTTTGTTTGTTTGGTTTTGATCTTTTTGAGACAATGTTCTTTCTATGCAGTCCAGGAACTCGGACATGTAGATCAGGCTGGTATTGAACTCAGTGATCTGCCTGCCTCTGCCTCCTGACTGCTGGGAGTAAAGGTGTGTGCCACCATATTCAGCCTGTATTGGAATTCTTGAACTGTTAGTCAGTGAGAGGTCTCAAGCAGACTCTGGGGTGAGGGGTTCCTTTTCTTTCTGGTGTTTCTCTGATTTTCTTTTACTGTCTTGCCTCAGGAGATTGAGGCCTGATACTGCAAAAAGTCCTAATATTCCCTTGATCAGTAACACTTGAGGGGCCAGGTGGGAAGGGTACTCTTGAAGGGATCTGGGAACTGATGATTCTCTGATTCTCTCCCCCACTCGGTTTGCGGGAGGTGGGTGCATGCTCATGAATTATCACTCTCTAACTGACTCTTTTAAGGTAACGTCTCTCACTGAACCTGACACTATGCCAGTGGCTGATGAGCTCCAATGACCCTACTGTCTCTGCCCCGCCCCCATAGCACAGGGCTTTTTTTTTTATACAGGCTCTGGAGACTTGAACACGGACTTTCACGCTCTCACCGGCTGACCATCTCCCCAGCCCTAGTCATCACTTCTATCTCTATGGAGTTTAATTTCCAAATGGCTGGGTGCCTCACACACCCACCTTCACAGGCCCAGACACAAGGACTCTGGAAGAGGGAGCTTCCCTTGCATGCTCTCTTCCTGCAGAGGCGGAGGAGGATGCCACCCCAGGCTAAGAGTTCACTTTACACCTTTCCAAGTGGCCCCTTGAAAGCCTAAGCTGTGGCTTTGTGTGTGTGAAGAGACAGATAGCAAAAACCCTGGTGTCTGCTATCTGGAACTCCCTCAGGCTTTTGTCTAGTGTTTGAATTCCAGGAAGACAAGGAACTCTGAATGAAGTACGTGATAAGGTGAGATTCATTCTGGCTCATGGCCCATGTCCCAGGTAATTTTTCTTCTAAGGCTAGGACAGTGAGACAGGAAGGAAAAAAACAAGCCTAGGAAGTTGCCTGGCCCCAAGGGCCCCGATAACAGGTCTCAGCATATTAGGCAGCATCAGGGAAGGAGTAATGGCTCTAGGTCCCGAGGGACCTAGAGGACAAACTACTTTTGGGAGCTTCTTTGCTTTCTGTGCTTTTATGATTAGTGCCTGAGCACCTATCAATTAATTGGACAGAAGACAAACTAGCAAGAAAGAAGGTTTATCCACGTGTGTAACAAGCATTCAGGGGTCAGGCTGGGCGATGGGTAACTGGAAGCGAAGTTTATCCATCAGCTATAACTGTAATGCAATACTCAAGGGAGTCAACGTTATAAAGATGAAAGGTTTATTTAGCTTACACTTTGGAAAGCTGCAAGCTTAAGATCAGGAAGCAGGGGTGGAGAATGGGTAGTGTGCTCCAGTTTGGCCTCTGGTGGTGAGGGTGGTGGATGGTGGCCCATCACAGCAGAAGCACATGGGTGAGAAAGCCTTTACATCAGCAAACAGTAAGTCACAGATGGGCCAGAAACCCACAGTCCTTTCCAAGGGCACATCCTGAAATGACCCAAGGACTTCCCACTAGGCCCCACCTCCAAATAACACCACTCTGGGACCAGTCTCTTAGCCTGATTGTATCTCGGCACATACTCATGCCAATCCTAAACCAGACCAAGTGGTTAGAGTCTGAGGCTTAGGAGCTGGAGAGATGGCTTAGTGGTTAAGAGCACTGATTGCTTTTCCAGAGGACCCCGGTTTGCTTCCCAGCACCCACAGGGCAGCTCACAGCCATCTGTAGCATGATGTCCTCTTCTGGCCTCCACAGACACTAGGCACACATGTGGTGCACAGGCACACATGCAGGCAAAACACTCATACATATAAAATACAATAATAACATAATCTTTCAAAAGGAATCTGGGCTTACATGCTGCTATGATTTTTGCAAAACATATCACTCCCAAAGCATATGTCAGGAAGTTAATGCTAATGCAGCGTTGTTGGGGAGCAGGGTCTGATGGGTGTGTTCACGTCACTAGGACTCTGTCTTTGTGATCACATTCATGCTGACTGTAAAAGGGCTTGGGGCTGCAAGCTCCATCTTCCGTTCCCGCTCCCCTCCCACTCCTCTTCCTCCCCACCTCCTTCCTGCCTCTCTCCCCTTCCTTTCTGTGTATGTATCTTTATTCCTATCTCTGTCTGTCTCTAGCAGTGTTTAATCTCTCTTGATAGCTCTCAAGAGCTTCCTGTACTCCCACCTCTACCACCGGATGCTGCAACAAGAAGACCTTCCCCAGCAGGACCTTGACCTGGAGCCTCCCAGCTCCAGGAGTGACAGAAACATGTAGCTTAAAAAGAAATGACCTACACCATCCCGTTACTCTGCTCATCAGGAGATAGACTAAGACAGAGCCACCTTGGTAGGGGATGGGAGAGGTAAGAATAAACAGCAAAGAGTTGCCTTTAGGAAAGACAGCTGGGGCTTTTAGGAGAGAGGCAAGTTGGGGGATGATACTGTTTGTCTGGACAGTGTGAAAGGTCTCTGTATCTTCAGGGCCTCAAACTAACCCCAGGAGGGATTTCCAGTGGATTTACCCTTTATGTCTTTACTGGGAGAGAATGCATGTGAGCCCTTGTTTCTCAGAACTTCCTGCTTTTTTCAGATAAAGTCTTTCTGCAGCTGGTGGCTCTCAAATGTCCAGTGCCTGAGTGGCCCATCCTGCCTAACTGGCACTCCTCTGTCAATATTTGTGAATGAATGAATGAGTGAATAAATGAGTGAGCAAATGAGCATGCAGGAAGTAGGTAGAGAGACCACTGCTTGGTGATCAAGCCCATGGGGTAGGTAGAGAAACCACTGCTTGGTGATGGAGCATGTGGTGGCTGATAAAGTCCAAATTCCTCTCACTAGAGAGGTGACCCCCATTTCAGGGCTGACAGAGGCTGTGCACACTAAGCTATTCACCAGATGGGCTCCCACGCTTCCCTGACATCTACTGGGCTCAGCAGTTGGTTCCTAGGAGGACTGAGGCCAGAGCGAAGGCCCAATGGGTTTGGAGGGAGAAGTCTGACATTTGAAGCCTACAATTCAGTCCATCTTTCAGTTTGGATTCTTTTGTGGTTGGGGGACAAAACTGGGAAGCAAGTGTTGGAAAGGTTCTCCTGGGGCTCCTGGCTTGGAAAAGGAGCAGAAAGCAGGAGAAAGCAGGTCGGAGGCCTTTCCCTTGAAAGACTCCCACATCCTCCCATCAAAGGAGTGAGGAGGAGGAGGAACTGGAGAGGCTGGGTATTGGCTGGGTCAGTGAGTAAATGAGGGTTAGTTAGTTAGCGACAGCCTTTCAGGGCCTGGGCTCCACTGCCTACCTCAAGCCTGCCCAACCTGGGTTCTTTTGAAGTCTACTCCTCATGGCATATGAAAGCCCTGGTATTGCGCTCAAAGAGAGAACATGATGTTCTTCAGGAAGTGGCCTTTGTCTGGACCCAGACAAGATGGGCTGTCCAGATGTCCAGCTGGCCCAGCTAGACTGGTGCTGGGCAGAACTTTGCTAAAAATAGATCCTCCTAAGGCATTTCTTCCATGATCCGCCACTCTGCAGAGTTAATATGTGAGGACCTTAACTGGGCAACCTTCCCCTTTCACACTTCATTGAGAATTCTGCTGGGACAGACTCCTCTTTTTTGAGATAGCATCTCTATGTAGCCCTGTCTGGCCTGGAACTAACTCAGTGTAGACCAGGCTATTCTTAACCTCATGTCAATCCTGCTTTTATATCCTGGGTGCTGGGATCACAGGCATGTACCATCACGCCAAGCTGAGGAGGCAATTAAAAAATTGTGTGTGTGTGTGTGTGTGTGTGTGTGTATGTGTGTGTGTGTGTGTGTGTGTTCGTGTATGCACGGATGTGTATGAGTGTGTGTATGCACACGTTTGTGGGTGGGTGTGGGCAGTGCACATGACTGCAGTTGTTCTCAGAGGACAGAGGCATCAAATTCCCTTGGAACTGGAGTTTAAATAGGCAGTTGTGGCCAGGCGGTGGTGGCACACGCCTTTAATCCCAGCACTTGAGAGGCAGAGCTGGGCGGATGGATCTCTGTGAGTTCAAGGCCAGCCTGGTCTACAGAGCAAGATCCAGGACAGGCACCAAAACTACACAGAGAAACCTGGTCTCAACCCCCACCCCCCAAAAAAGGCAGTTGTGAGCTGCCTATATGGGTCTGGGAATTGTAAGAGTAGTACAAACACTTACCTGCTGAACTCTATCCAGCCCCAAGGAATCAACCTCTGAGGGAATAAAACAAGCGTGTCTGCACATCAGCTTGGCACAGTCATCAGGCAGGTAACACGGGGATTTGGACTTGGAATTCTAATTCAGGTTTCAGGCTCCACATCTTTCTTTCTTTATCCGTTCCTGAATGCCTGTTTCAGAATGGTAGGTCCAGGAGTGAGAAAACCATTTGGGTACCTCTCCCTGATGAGCCAGAAGCCACAGGCTGCTTCCAGTGTTCCTCTGCCAGGCATTTAGAGGAGGGAATTAGTCAAGACTGGAGGGAGCATCTATAATCCTTCTGGGCGGGACAGTGGGCAACAGAATCCTCCAGGGCGATATGGAAAAATCACACAAAGAAAGCTCAGAAGCAACCCGTTTCAGTGAGACAACATTTTTCCATTTTTAAACTGAAGGCGTGTTTATTCCCCGGCACTGGCCTCTGGACCTTGGCCTCTGGCTTAGGAACAAAAGGGGGTTGTTTGGTCCCCGGGCCTGCATTTGCTCACAGACTCTGATGTGTGCCCAGAGCATCTGGTTTGGGGAGGCGGTGTGCACTTGGGGAGATGAGCACAGGGCTGTTCTTCTCAAGCTTGGCCTAGGCCTGCATTAGACAGCACCGTGGAGAGAGAAGATTGGGGTCTGCAAGCCTCCTCCCTCCTCTCTGTGGAGAAGAGAATGTATGCCTCTGAGGTCACTTGTCCTCATAGACACACCTTCTTCCTGACACAGGCCCCTTGGTCCAGTTGCCAACACAGGGATGTCACTTTCACATCTGCAACCAACCTCTCATTGCATGCAGACCTCTGCCTCCAGAGTACATCTGCCTCTTTTTCCCTCCCTCTGTCCATCTGTCCATCCACACCCCCCCTTCCTCCCTTCCTTCCTTTGAGTCTGGGTGTCTACACAGACGAGGCTGACTTCGATCTTGTGATTCTCCTGTCTCAGCCTCCCCAGTGCTGGAATCCCAGGAGTTCATTACCATGCCCAGCTACTTCTGCTCTTGTATCAGGTCCACACCCTGGTTCTGGACCAACTCTGAGGTCACTCATTCGACACCTCTTTAGGAAGGTGCTTTCTTTGTACTGGCCACCATGCTCAGCTGTGCACAAGGCGATCGCTGTTGTGGGAAGACCAACAGGCGGCAGGCAGTTTATTTCGGAAGATTTCATCTACCTCTTTGCCAAGCAGAAGCTGGGTGGCCTCCTCTGTTCCTCTCCGGCCTGACCCCACATACCCCACTCATCTGCACAGTGCCTGGCTGGTTCTAATTCTGAAACACACATGTGGCATTTACTTCTCTCTCTCTCTCTCTCTCTCTCTCTCTCTCTCTCTCTCTCTCTCTCTTTCCACATTCTTTTTGCCAACCCCACTCCTCTCCCTCCTGTACCCAAGTAACCACCCTGCCTCTCCTGGACTGGTGCACTGGCCTCCCTGCTAGGCTCTAGGCTTCTCTCCTGATTCCCCAGACCCGTTTCCTGCATTAACCAGAGGCCTCCCTTGAAAATACCAACACTCTTTTCCTTAAGGCATTTCAGTAGATATGTTTTCCAGGTTTTTAGCTTTTAAATTAGTATATATTAATTGCGCAAAACAGAGTTTCCTTGGGACATTTTCATGTATGGATATAACATCTTATGATCAAATCTTCCCTCCCCTTCCCTCCCCTTCCCTCCCCTTCCCTCCCCTTCCCTCCCCTTCCCTCCCCTTCCCTCTTGCCCCTTTCTTTCCTTTTTCCTAGTAGTCTCTCTTTCATTTAAAGACATTGACTTGTCTTTCTGGCTTTAACTTTCATACACACAGAATCAAAAATCACGCACCTTTTGGTGTCTGGGATTTTGCTCAACATTCTGTTTGTTGAGCTAATAATGGGGAGGAGTATAGATTTTAATCTATGTGCAAAAACCCTACATAAAGCCCATTAGAGGAACAAGGCCTTTGGTGTGTTACTTGGCAACATCTACAGCTTAATGTGTATGCCTTATGGCTAGCAATCCCAGGAGTAAACACCCAGCAGACGTAGGCAGAGCTCACCAAAAGACATGCAAAGGATGTTGAAACTATCAGGAAGGCACTATTAACCCCATTTTACAGATAGGGAAACTGAGGCTTGGAAAGAGGTTAGAGTGCTTGCCCAAGATCTCTCACAAGGCCATGCTAGGCTGGTGCCTCTGATTCTGTGGCCTTCTTGCCTCCTCTGTCTTGTAGCCTTTCCAGTGCCGGTAGGCACTGGTTTAGTTAATCAGGCTTGTGCCTTTCTCAAACCCTATTTATCTTCTTTTTCTTTGAGACAGAGTCTCATGTAGTCCAGGCTGGCCCTGAACCCTTGATCCTGCTGCTTCTACCTCCCAAGTGTTGGGATTACAGGTGTGTGCCACCTCACCTGGTTTCATGTGGTGCTCGAGATTGAATTTGGGGCTCTGGGTGGGCTAGCTAAGCACTCTATCATTTGAACTACACCCGACACCCTCAGGGCCCTTAAAATTTTTTAAATTTTAGAGTAGGTTTGTATTTATAGAAAACTTGCATCTGGGCATGGTGGCACACACCTGTGATCCCTGCACTTGGGGCTGAGGATAGGAAGATTGCTGTGCATTCAAGGCCAGCCTGGGCTACAAGTGTAAGGCCTTGTTTCAAAACAAACAAACGAACAAACAGTGAGTGAACAAGTATGTCAGCTTGACCCAAGTGAGAAGCATCTGGGAAGAGAAAAACAGTACCCAGTCTGGGAAGCACTTTCTTTTAATGACTGACGCCGTGACGGGCAGTAACCTGGGAGGTTAAATAAAGCTGTTCTTCCCCTGTTGCTTTTTGGTCATGGTCTTTATCTCAGCAACTGAAAGCAAACCAGGACAGCCTCCACGTTTTGTTTAGATGTCATTCACTTTTTGTTGTTGTTGTATCATTTGTTTTGAGACAGGGTCTCACTGGCTTTTTTTGCGCTAGCCTCCTTCTGCTCCAGCATCCCATCCAGGACACAGTTCACTTACTTCTGTCTCCTCTGGCCTGTGATGTTTTCTCAGGTTCACCTACTTTGACACTGTCCAGGAGTCCCGGTCTAGTTCTGTGGGTCGGCCTCAGCATCGGGTTGGGCGGATGTTGTCTAACGCTGAAGGGTTAGACTGGAGTTGTGGGTGGCTGGGAGAAGACAGCCGAAGTAAAGGTCACGTGACGCTGTCAGTGTTCAAGTCACAGCTCATCACCGACTTTAACCTCGGCTCCTGCCAAGGGAGTAGCTACTCTTTTTAAAATTCTTTTCTTCCAAAACGTTGCCCCTCTCATCCTCTCCTCCCGACTCCACTGACTCTACTCCTTGGAAGCAGGTCACTCACGTAGCCCGTGTTCACAGTGAGGAGAGGGGCCTTCATATTTCCTCAAGGAGGGAAGGTTGACAGAAATGACTTGTATTTCTTCCCTGAGCTTTCCACTGCTGTGGCAGATACTGCGAGAAACAACTTCTAGGGAGAGAATGATGTATCTAGGTTTACTGATTCAGCGTCTTTAAAAAAATTTAAATTTATTCTTTGGAATTTCCATACATGTATGCAGTCGTTTTTCTTTTTGTTTGTATTGTTTTCTTTTTCAAGACAAGGTTTCTCCGTGTACCCCTGGCTGTCTTGTAGACCAGGTTGACCTTGAACTCAGAGACCCGCCTGCCTCTGCTTCCCAATGCTGGGATTAAAGGCGTGCGCCACCACTGCCTGGCTGGTTTCTTTAAAAATATTGTTAACTAATTAATAATTTTAAATTTTAATTTAGTATTATTAACTAATAATTATTATTACATATTACCTCTCTCCAACTCCTTTTCTTTCATGTTCTTTTTCTTTTCTTCTTTTCCTTTTCCGTTTTGTTTTTTTGAGACAGGGTTTCTCTGTGTAACAGCCTAGCTGTCCTGGAACTCGATCTGTAGACCAGGCTGGCCTCGAACTCACTGAGGTACGCCTACCTCTACTACGCCTACCTCTGCCTCCGGAGTGCTGAGATGAAAGGCGTGTGCTACCACCTCCTGGCCAAGTGGTTATTCTTAATAGCCCACTGTGTTTAATTAGAGCGGGCCATTCACTAAGGCACGGACAATCTACCAGAAGCCATGTCCTCACGGACACGTGATTCTCCCTTCCTCAGTGGCCATCCACCGCCTCATCAACTCGTCAGGGATCTCTCCCAGGAGTGGGGCCCCTGGAGCTCCTCCCCCATCTTTCTGGAATTCTGGCTGCCTGGATCCTGTGCAGGCCACCGCCACCACAGGGTCTGTGAGCTGAAGCGCACCACTTCTCTGGCTCTTCGCTTTGTTGTTTGTTTGTTTTTCTGTGTAGCCTGGCCTCGAGCTCACAGAGATCCTCTTGCCTCTTGTCGTCATTGTTGTCGTCATTGTTGTAGTCGCTGTGTCCCCACGTCCCCCTCCGCACAGGCTCTTACATTCAAGGAACTCACTCTGTAGCCCACTGCCCGGCTGGAGAGATGGCTCAGCCGTTAAAGGCTAGGCTCACAACCAAACATATAGGGGCTCTTATATCCCCCCGGAGCTGAGGGCCGAACCCAGGGCTTTGTGCTTGCTAGGCAAGCGCTCTACCGATGAGCTAAATCCCAACACCTTCTTAATGCCCACTCCTCAGTTATATTCCCCTAAGCTGCCCAGGAGCTTGCTGTGGTAGTTTGAATGTAATTGGCTCCCATAATCTCTTAGGAGGTGTGGCTTTGTTGGGGTGGGCGTGGCCTTGTTGGAGGATGTGTGTCATTGTGGGGGTGGGCTTTGAGGTTTCCTATGCTCAACAGCAACAACTTCCTGCTGCATGCAAGATGTAAGAGTCACCGGGTGGCGGCGGCAGCGGCAGTGGTGCACGCCTTTAACCCCAGTACTTGGGAGGCAGAGGCAGGCGGATCTCTGTGAGTTCGAGGCCAGCCTGGTCTCCAAAGTGAGTTCCAGGAAAGGCTCAAAGCAACACAAAGAAACCCTGTCTCGAAAAAACCAAGCAACCAACCAACCAAACAAACAAACAAAAAACACCAAAAAAAAACCCCCAAAAAACAAAAACCAAACCAAAAACCAAACCAAACAAACAAAACAAAACAAAACAAAAAAAGACGTAGGAGTCTCAGCTACCTCTCCAATGCTGCTTCTGTTTACAAGCCACCATGCTCCCCGCCATGATGGTAATGTACTGAACCTCTGAAACTGTAAGCGAGTCACCCCAATTTAATGTTTTCCTTTGTAAGAGTTGCCATGGTGTCTCTTCACAACAATGCAAACCCTAACTAAGACAGTCACTATGGATGATCCATCCACCGCTGAGCATTCATTTTCAGAGGTCTTTAGGTCATGGTGTCTTGGGCATGTTGCTTTTGGGTTTGTGGCGACAAAACTTTGCGGTGGAGAGTACATGTTAGAGAAAAACTGCTCACCCTGAATCAGATGGGGAGCAAGAGGAAGAGGCCAAAGTCCTAGTGTCCCTTTTCAGGGTCATTCCTGGTGACCTAACTTCCTTCCACCAGGCTCTACCTCTTGAAGTTTTCTCCCCAGTGACACCATGGGATGCCCTTAACACATGGGACTTTGGGAGACACCGTGGATCTAAATTATGAGGAAAGGTTTGTCTCTTCTGTCCCAGTAATTCACTGATGGGTTCATTCATTCAGTTATTTATTTGTAACCATATAGACCTGTGAATGTTTATTTTACGCTTTGGTTACAATCCAATGATGCATTATTTATGGAGTCGTTTATGTCCTTCCAGTTTGGGTGAGTGTTTTCAGACAGGCTCTATTGAGCCTTTGAACATTGTCCTTTTGTTTATTTGCTTTGCCTTTTCTTTTGTGCCAGGGTCTTATGTAGCCCAGGCAGGCTCTACTCCTGATCTTTCTACCTCCACCTCCCAAGAGCATGTATCACCATGCTGGGATCATCTTTTTGTTTTTCAACATAGCCTCTTAGGGAATGAAAGCTCCTGGCTCATTTACATTCTCCCCAGCCCTAGCCTCAGAACTTCAAGTTTTTCCAAGGATCCCTGGGTCCCTTTGTTGGAAAATGATTAGAGACCAAGTTTTGAACACTAGGGTCCTCCTTGCTACTGGAGTCTTCCTGTCTTTAGGTTCCCCTGACAGACAGAGCTAGAGAATATATTTATGTATTCTGTGTTTATATACATACTCGTGAGTATTTATGCCTCATCGGTCTTGTATCTTCATTAAGTTAAACATGAATTCGCAGTGAATTCTCCAATTATTCTAGTACCTCCTCGCTTGCCCAACCCTTCTCTTGCTCATTTAAAACTTCCTTCTTCCGCACGGGGAAACCAGGTTCTTGTGAGAAACCGTCTGTTTGCTTATTTATTTATCTCGTTATCTTGGTTTAAATTTGGACCATTCCCATAGGCTTATGTTCTAGGTGCTTGTTTCCAGCCTGTGGCTATATGTGAAGATGTTGGAATTTTTGAGGGGCTGGGCCTGGCTGGCAGAAGCAACTGGGTTAGGAAGGTTCTATTCACCTCTGGTTCTAGCCATAATCTCAACTTCATCAAGAGTTCAACACTCATCACATGTTGCTGCCACCAGGGATGGAACTACTCTGCCATGCTTCCCTTGCACCTCCCTCCACCCCATGATGGGTCGAAACCCCGAGCCAAAATAAAATGTTCCTCTCTTAAGTTGATTCTGTCTAGTATTTTGTCACGGATGAGACAAGTGGCTAAGGAGGCCTCTTTCTAGAGCCTTCTCTGGATGGTTAGCCTGTATCTCCATGAGAAACGACTCGGCTGACTGGAGACTGCTTCTGTCTTTAGCTGCAGGTTGTCCTGTCAAAGACACTGCTTTTCCAGGCTCGCCCAGCCCATTCCTTTCTCCTGCACCCACTTTCAATGAGGTTGCGCCACTCAGTTGCAATATGGAAGATTCTTTGGTCACAGTCTGGCACCCCCAACATTCATGTTGATTTTCAAACACTTGACAGCATTAAAGTTTATTCACCGTGCTGTAAAAATTCTCTGGGTTTTGGAAGCTGCATGGTGTCATGTGTCTATGACTCCAGTGTCATACAGAACAACAATGCTGTTTCGAAACTTCTCCATGCTGCTCTCTGACAACCAGCCACTCTTCTTCCTCAGGTGCTGGCAATCACCGATATGGCTAATTTGTTTGTTTTTGGGGTTATTTTTCAGACATGTATCCTCATGTATTCCAGGCTGGCCTCAAACTTGCTATGTAGCCAAGGATGACCTGAATTCCTGATCATCTTTCCTCTACCTCCCAAATGCTGGGATTACATATATTCACCAACATGCCTAAATGCCTGTTTTTATTAGGTACTGGGGATCAAACGTAGGGCTTCATATATAATAGGCAAAAACTCTGACAATTGAGCTATATTTCCAGTCCCCCTGCCCCTTTTGAGACAGGGTCTCACTATACAGGTGACTATGTAGATCAGGCTGGCCTTGAACTTGTGGCAATCATCCTGCCTCTGCTTCCCAAGTGCTGGCATAACAAGTTTGAACAACCATGTCTGGGTAATTGATTGATTGATCGATTTTGTGTGTGTGTGTGTGTGTGTGTGTGTGTGTGTGTGTGTGTGTGTGTAAAACCCCATAGCTTTCCTTCCTCCAGACAGAAATACAGGTGTAATTATGAAACTTATAGTCATCGTTGTCAATCTTCTTTACTAAGCATAATAAATTTAAGATTCATATACTTCTTGGTCCATTTCATCCCAGAATTCTATTCACCTTTATTCCTTGTATGGTTTTGCAACAGTTTATCCATTCACCCATTGAAGAGCGTCTTGGTTGCCTCTGTAATGAGACTCTTGGATGGGGACACAGAGGACACTGAGGCTTAGTTCCAGGAAGTAGCTTTATTTGGGCAGACATTGACTCCACTGATTCATACCCAAAGCCCGAGCCCTGAATGCAGTGGGGTTATCTACTTTGAAAAATTGCATTGTGTGTTTTGAGTAGTGAACTCTTTCTTCACCAGGCTTTGTGGTGCATGCCTGTAAGCCCTGTAGGTTCAAGGCTTTCCAGGGCTAGATAGTGAGACTTCTATTTCCAAACAATCAACCTTTATTCTTAGTCTGGACAGGCATTCTTTACAGGGTGCAAGGTTTGTGGTGGTGACTGACCCCACCCCTGCTTCCCTCTGGCTCCGTTAACAGTGTTTTTCACTATTACCTCTGATAAAGGTAAAGGCCGTTTATCCTTCTTAAAGTCCATCTTATCAGTGCCTCTTTGTGGATCTTGCTTTTGACAATACAGTCTAGAATCCTGCCACGAAATAAGGCCATATGGATTTTCTTCTAGACGTTTCCATACTAGTTGTTGAGAAGATTATCTTTTTGGTCATGAGACCCTGGCACCTCTGTTTAAAGTCAGGTGACTCAACAGGGGCCTCTTCTGGGCTGCTGTGTGCTCTCCTCAAAGCTTTTGCTTCCTGAGCCCCTAGGAAAGCTGCTTTCTTGTAATCAACGGCTCAGAGTAAATGCTAACCTGTTGTGGAGGGCTTTGCTGACCTCTGCTTATCAAGGTGTCTCCTTCTCCCTCCTGCCACAGCACCCGGTTACCTTCATTGTGGCATCTGCTACATCTAAAAATGTCTCTCCCACCTTCCCTTTTCCTTTCTTTCTCAGGATTTGGCCTCCAACTTCGGATCTCCTTGCTCAGCTTTCCAAGTGCTGGAATCTCCCAGAAGCTGAGAAACATGTTCAAACCTTTTGTTATTTGGTGGTAGGAGTCCAACCCAGGGCCTTGTGTGTGCTGGACAAGCTCTGTCTTGCTGAAGTACTTTCTGCTCTCTTCTCACATATAGAAGCCCCATCAGCCCCAAGGATGACAGTTTCCTAGGATGATGACCAGTTCCAAGAATGTCGATGGAATTAAACAACCATACAATTATCTCGTATTTTGTCAGTTAAAAAAAAAAACATAAAAGTTACCTTCTTCATCATTTTTGAGCGTGTGGCTCAGTAGTATTAAGTACATTTTCTTTGCTGAGAACCAGGGCTTCAGAGATATTGCATCTTGCTGGACTGACGCTTAGACCATTAGATAATCCCCTTTCATCTCCCTCAAGACCCCGGACAGCACAGTTCTGTTTCTATGAATTTGACCACTTTAGATACCTTGTATAAGTGAAATCATGGATCCATAGAATATTTGTTCTTTTTGTGACTCAAGCTTCGCCTTTTCTCCCTCTTTCCCTGACAAGATCTTGTACTATGTAGCCCAGGCTAACCTAGAGCTTGCTCAGTAGCTCAGGTTGGCCTTGAACTGCCTTCAGCCTCCTGTGTGCTGGGTACAGAACTGTGCTTCCACACCTGGCTTCTCTCTCCTTCCTTTCTTCTCCATCCCTCCCTCTCTCCCTTCCTCTTTTTCAATTTTTAAAAATTTTGGGGTCAGGATCTCACTACACAGTGCTGCTTGGCTTAGAACTCCCTATGTAGACCGGGTTGGCCTTGAACTCACAGATATCTCCCAAATACTGGAATCAAAGGTGTGCACTACCATACCCAGCCCTTTCTTTTACTTTCTTTCCAGAAATGATTTACTTTTATTATTTTAAAATTACATGTATCTGTCTATGCAAATGTCTGTGAAGGCCTTGAACACGCCTAGAGCAGGAGTTAGAGGCAGTTGTGAGTTGTCCAGTGTGGGTGCTGGGAACTGAACTCAGATCTTCTTCAGGGAAAGAGCAGGAACACATTTTTAACTCCTGAGCCACCTTTCCAGTCCCCTCCCTCCACTTTTTATTTCTTGAGACATGGTTTCATGTAGTCCAGACTGGCTTTGAACTTGCTGTTTAACCAAGTATGACTTTCTGTGCACACATTTGTTTGTGTGTGCAGTTGCATGTGTGTGAGTGTGCATTCTTCTGTGTCTGTGCATGCATATGGAGGCCAGAGAGTGACCTCAACAGTTGTTCCTCAGGGCTCATGCAGTTGCTTTTCTTGTCTATCTATTAAAGTTGATCTGTGTGAATGTGTACCTGTGTGAGTTTATGTGCACCATGTGCATGTAGGTGTCCTCAGAGGACAGACGGTATTGTTGGAACTGGAGTTGCAGGTGTTTGTGAGCCATCTGATGTGGCACTGGGAACCAATCTCAAGTCTTCTTTAAGAGCAGCAAGTGCTCTTAACCACTGAGTTATCTCTCCAGCCTTTGTTTTCTTAAGACAAGGTCTCAAAGCCGATTAGCCTGTAACTCACCAAGCAGACAGACTAGCTGGGATGGACAGAGAGCCCAGGGATTTGCCTGGTTCCACCTGTGCAGTACTGGGATTACAAGCATGTGTCATGATGCTAGGGATTTTTGCTCTCTCTATGTTTCTGGGGATTGAATTTTGGTCCTTATGCTTGTAAGGTGTCTTAGTTACTGTTCTACGGCTGTGAAGAGATATCATGACCAAGGCAACTTAGAGAAGAAAGAAAGCCATTATTGGGGGCTTATAGTTTCAGAGGGTGAGTCCACAGCCATCATGGCAGGGAACATGGCAGTAGGTAGACAAGCGTGGTGCTGGAGCAGTAGCTGAGAGCTTACATGCTGAGACAACAACATGAGGCAGACAGAGAGAGCCAACTGGAGTGGCATGGGCTTTTGAAACTTCAAAGCCCACTCTAGTGACACACCGTCTCCAACAAAGCCACACCTCTTAATGCTTCCCAAACAGTTCCACCAACTGTGGACAGAAGCATTCAAATATATGAGCCTCTAGGGGTCATTGTCACTCAAATCACCATATCAAACAAGCACTTTACAATGAGCTTTTCCCCCAGTTCCCTGATCTAGAACTTCTGATTCTTCAGTTTCCGCCTCCCAAGTACTGGGATTACAGGCAGGCATCCACCACCACAGCTGGTTTACATATTCTGTCTTGGCTCTTTACATAGAAGTGCTTTTTAAAGTTTGCTGTATATGTAAGTATGGACATGCACATGCGGAGGTCAGAGAACAACTTTGTGGAGTCAGGGCTCTCCTCCACCTTTACCTGGGTTCCAGGAACTGAAGAGCTAGCTCAAAGGCCCACAGAGAGGAATTTTTCTAAGTGTGCTGTTTGGGATCTCAGAGCATTTGGTCAGTCATTCCAAATTGCCAGTTCTCACATGTAAATATCTATAGCTCTACCATATAGGTCTATCCCAGCAAGCTTGTCCAGCTGTCTGCCTTTAGACTTTTAGGACTATGATCAGTTCTTCCAAACCTTAAACAGTAATAATTTGTACCTCTTCTCTATTGGGTCAGGCATGGTAGTGTACACCTTTGCTTCCAGCACTCAGGAAGCAGAGGTAGGAAAATCTCTGTGAGTTCAAGGTCAGTCTGGTCTACAAAGTGAGTTCCAGGCCAACTAGGTCTACATAGTGAGACTTTGCTCAAAAAAGAAAAAAAAAAAAATCTAAAAGTTTTGTGGACATCCTGCTTACACCACTGTGAGAGTATCCACAGACAACCTAATCAAATCTTGCAATACTGATGTCCTGATGCTAGAGACAAGTTCTCAGGCTGAGGAAATGCCATTCCCTGGACTGTCTAAAGATACAAGAAAACCCCCTCCGTCTACAGCCCTTCCTGTGTTTGCTATCAGCTCTGGATCCCAAGGCCACAGTCTGCCCCCTCTCAGTAAGTCTGTCTACTGCTCTTAACATTTGCAGAGTTGCTTTAAAAAACAATGCATGTGCTCAGGCTCTGCCCAGGGATTCTGATGTAACTGCTCTGGGGGGAGCCTGGTCTTGGATTGTTTAAACATAGATGTTAATGTTTCTAGTTACTGCGTTGACACATGCTCAATGAGTATTTGCTGAGTGACTCAGTGGTTGAATGAGCCTGAATGAGGTACCCGGGTATGGCTACAGCAAGTGGGTGCCAGAAAGCTGGTGAGGGCCCTTAGGAGCCCTTCCTCTGTAGAAATGGGGACATTCACTTGCCAGGGTGCTTGGTATGTAGCTGAGGATGACCTTAAACTCTCTACTTAGCATCTGAGATAGAGTTCTGAAGATTACTCTCTCTCTCTCTCTTTTTTTTTTTCTCTTTTTCTTTCTTTTTCAATCTTTGGGCTTGAACCTTGAGCCTCTCCCTTAAGTTGCCCAGGCTGGCCTTGAACTTTCCTTTCCCCTTTTTTCTTTCTTCCTTCCTTTCTTTCTTCCTTCCTTCCTTCCTTCCTTTCCTTCCTTCCTTCCTTCCTTCCTTCCTTCCTTCCTTCCTTCCTTCCTTCTCTCTCCCTCCCCCCCCCCCACTCTCTTTTCCAAGACAGGGTTTCTCTGTGTATCCCTTGCTGTCCTGGAACTCACTCTGTAGACCAGGTTGGCCTCGAACTCAAGAGACCTGCCTGCTCCTGCCTTCTAAGCGCTGGGATTAAAGGTGTGTACCACCAGACAAGGTCTTGAACTTTTAATCTGCCTCAGGCTCTGAAGCAACAGAAATGATAGGCTTGTGCCACCAGGACAAGCTAAGAACTATAGATATTTTTTATTAAAATATAATTCATATGGTATTTAACCTTGTACAATGTACATTTCAGGGACTTCTAATAGTCTGTTGTGTGACAGAACTTTTCCTGGGGAGATGCAACACATATATCTACTCACTCTAGATAGGGAACTCATGACAGACCAAAATACAGATATTACCAAGTCCAGCCGGTGAATCAGTGGGTTTTATCAGGGTTATTTACAGGAGTATGGGTGAGAGATTACTTACAGTAGCAGAAATGACTCAAAGACATCACCAAACCCACCCCAGTATGGGTGATAGGAGATTGTGAGCTACCATATGGCTGCTGGGCTATTTTTGTGTGTGTGTGTGTGTGTGTGTGTGTGTGTGTGTGTGTGTGTGTGTGTGAACCATTTTCTCCAGCCTTGCAGGATCACAGGTCAGTGCCCACAGAAGCTTTGTGGCTGGCTTTTCTCACTGAGAGTAATGTTTTCAAGGTTGTCCTCAGACCTCAGCAATTGTGCTATGGCATGAGAGTGTCCCTTCTCCCAAATAAACAAGTAAGAAAAGAAAGTATAATTTAAAAAGAGAGATAGTGTATAGTAATCTTGTGTTCTGCAGCCTTGCTCACCACATCTATGAGCTTTCATAGTTCCATAATTTCATAGTTTTGTGTGTGGATTCTTCTGAATTTTCTCCATACATGATCATGTGATCTGTGAATAACCACAGTGGTGATTTTACTTCCTTCTGGTCATTTTACTTCCTTCTGGTCATTTTACTTCTTCCTTCTGCTCTTCTACCTGGATATATTATCTGGTTCTGACCTGATTGTCCAGGTTCCCATCTCTTGTATCGCTTTAGAGGAAGTGGTGAGCAGAAATCCTTGTTTGGTTCCTGGCCTTACCCACTTAGTGATGCTATCAGCTGTTTGTTTATAGGCACCTAGGACCTTTGAGGAAGTTTCCTTTACTCCCAGTGTGCCAAGCGCTTTGTCGGGGACTGTTGTTGAATATTACTGATACTTTCCCTTTGCCCGGGGAGTTGTTTTGTCCCTTTGGAGCAGGACTTTTATTTTTAAAGGTTTATTTTTATTTTATGTGTATCAGTGCTTTGCTTATGTGCGTGTTAGGGCATCACAGGCATGCATTTCCCTCAGAGGCCAGTAGATGGTGTGGGATCCCCTGGAACTGGAGTTATAGATGGTTGTGAGCTGCCTTGTGGGTGCTGGGAGTTGAACCGTGGTCCTCAGCAAGAGCAACCAATGCTGATAAGAGTGGAGCCACCTCTCCAGGCTCTCCCCACTCCTCCTCTTCCTTCTCCTCCTTCGTCTTCTTCTTCCTCCTCCTCTTTTACAGTTAAAGAGTCGTTAATTTTTGTGTCCCCAGTAAGGCATCTTTTTGGTGGTTTTATGATAGCCACCCTGTAACCTTTTGTGTTCAGTACTGAACCAGGTTTGGACTTTCAGTCCTAAGCAGTCTGCATTGCTATTGAGTTCCTGTTCTCTCTCTAGCTTACATTTTCTATGTTATTTTAAAGTTGTTTTAAATTTGCATGCAGCAAAATGCACTTTTTTCATGTACAGTTTCTATAAAGTTTTTCCCCCTTTGGGGAATTATAATATAATGGTAACATTTTTCTATTCTCTTTCCTCTCTCCAAACTCCCCCATATACCCCTCCTTGTTCTTTTTCAAAACTGTGGCTTCTTTTTTCATTAATTGCTGTTGCACGCATGTGTGAGTGTGTGCGTGCATGCATGCGTGCCTGTGTGTGTGTGTGTGTGTGTCTGTCTGTCTGTCTGTGTCTGTATCCCTAGCTATAACCTGCCCAGTCTGTATGTTACTCATGTGTATGTTTTCAGGGCTGATCATACTGGATAACCGGTGTTCTGTATTCTTCCTTGGAGATGACTGTTTCTCCCACCCCAGCATTTCTCAGTTTCCTGTAGTTCTTTGTGTAGGGTTGAAACCTCATAGGCTTTCCCCAGGCCATTTTGGCTTGTCTATTGGTGGTGTTCTTGTTCAGCTCATGTTTAGGCATTCATATTGGTGAGATTTTTTTTTTTTAATGGGTATAGTTTCTGACATTACTAGGGGGCACAGTCTCACAGCAAACTCCCCACTCTTCCGGCTCTGACTGTCTTTCCACTCCCTCTTCTAAAATGTTCCCCAAGCCTTAGGTGTGGACGTGTCTTAGTGTTGTATCCCCTAGGACTGGGCTCCACAACTCTGCATTTTAATTGGTTATGGTTTTCTGTAATGATGGCCTTCTGTTGCAAAGAGATATTTCATTGATAAGGGGTGAGGACTACACTTGTCTGTGGGTGCAAGGACAAATATTTAGAATGCAGTTAGGGATTCTTCTGGGTTTAGTAAAGTGGTTGTAGGTCCTCCAAGATCCACGCCTTGACGAGCCATCAGTAGTTGGCTGTGTTTTCAGTTCCAGGCGTGGTTTATTTCTTTTTGAGTGGTTCTTAAGTCCAATTAGAGAATTGCTGGTTACCAGTAAGGTATGCTTGTCACTACTGTACCCATGGGGTTACCATGCCATGCTGGTTATTGTTGTGGTTCAGAGGCATCAGAGCTGAGTAGGACTGTTGGTTTATTCCCTCCTTTTCAGGCTTGTATGCTACCTTCTGATCATCCTCAGGGAGGAGGGATTCAGATTCCAGGTCAGAGACCTCTGACCCCTGTTCCTGAAGTGCATGGTGTCTTCGGCAATAGAGACTTACCTTTCACCTCTGGGGCTCAGCCCCCCTACCCATTTTTGAGACATGGTCTCATGTAGCCTAGGCTGACCTTAAACTTGTTATATAGCCAAGGATGGTCTTAAACTCCTGATCAACCTGCCCCCACCTCCCAAGTGCCAGGATTACTCACACACTAGGCTTCTTTCAGAGCAGTTTTAAGAAGGGTCTCGCTGGGTGGTGGCGGCGCATGCCTTTAATCCCAGCACTTGGGAGGCAGAGGCAGGTAGATCTCTGTGAGTTCCAGGCCATCCTGGTCTCTAAAGTGAGTTCCAGGAAAGGCGCAAAACTACACAGAGAAACCCTGTCTCAAAAAACAAAAAAAAAAAAAAAAAAAAAAAAAAGGGTCTCCTAACAGTCACACGTCCCGCCTAGATGTGTGTGCAGCTAGTACAGGAACTGTGGGGCTGCTCTTTGTTTTCCACTTTCTGACTCAGACTAGAGTACTATTACTAAAATACTTATGTGTAAACAGATTGTGCTTGCACAGGACAAGAATAAAGACTCCACAGCTGGTCAGGAGTGACAAGCGCCTCTCCTTCAGGCTCGGACTTCTTTCCTCTTGTCAGCCCCATATTGATCATTTCCTTGCCATCAAGGTACTGTCTAGCCACAAGGCTGTTCCTTCTACTTGTCACCAAGATCTTATAGCCCACAAATCCTAAGACTTTACATTGTCATCATCACCATCACCATCACCATCACCATCATTTTGTAGTTATTATTTTGAGGTGGAGTCTCTATAGCCTAAGTTGGATTTCCAGCTCCTCGTCCAGCTGAGGATGACCTTGAACTCCAGGTCTGAATTTCTCCACCTCCCAAGTGTAGGGATTACAGGCCAGAAACTTTGTTAAACTTCATTGTATTATTATTATTATCATCAGTGTGTGTAGGAATGTCGGCACACATGTGCCACTGTGTGGGTGTGACGGTCAGAAGACAGTTTTGCGGAGTCAGGCTTTCTGTTTCTGTCTGCTTTCCCAAGGGTTTCTGGGGGATTGAATTGAGGTTGTCAGGTTTGCTCAGAAAATGCTTTTATTCACAGAGCCATCTTCTCAGCCAGATATTTATCTTTATTTATTTAATATCTGTCTGTCTACTTATTTATTTTGAGACAGTGTCTCACTCCATTGCTCAGGGTAGCTGAGGGCTCACTGTGTAGTCCAAGCTGGCCTTGGACTTTCTACATTTCTCCTGTCTCAGCTTCCAGAGTGCTGGCATTACAGGCTTGAACCACCACACCCAGCCGAAATCCTGCAATATTTCCTATTTGGAACTTTAACAAAAGTTTGTCGATTCCTTCTTTCTTTTTGGTCTTTTCATGGTTTCTAAAGATGTTATGATGTCATAGTATAGTATCATTTTGCACACATGTGTTTCTAATGGAATAAGTATCTCTGACCTCAAGTGCTAGTCTTAAGGTGTTGATGTTTGTCATTTGGAAAGATACTACCAAATAAAGAAGCTGAGCTGCCTTCTCCTCTGTCCAAGGGCGCATGCCTCAGCCTGTTGCCCCATAGCCTCTGCAGTTAACAACTTGACACTTGCCAATCTGATAAAGGCAACACAGTACTCATTGTAGTCTGAATTAGCTGTTCTCTGATTACAAGTAAGCATTAGCATTTAAGTCTAAACTGCTTTTGTTTTTTAATTAATTAAACAACAAACAAACAAACAAACAAATTTTGGAAACAGGGGCCCACTCTGTAGCCCAGACTAACCTGGAACGTGTCATTATGGAGCCTACACTGGCGTCCAACAGGACCTGGTGTCCGATCCTCCTGATCCCGCTTCCCAAATCCTGGAATTACCAAGCATGAGCCACCACTCCCGGATTTTTTTATTTTATTCATTAATCTTGGCTGGTTTGGGGATCAAATCCAGGGTCTCCAGGATGCTTAAGGAAGCACTACTCCATCATTGAGCGACGTTTTAAATTCCTCCTGAGCAATTTTTCCCTGTCCAGTCCACTCAAGAAGCGGGAGCTGGCCTCTGGCTGAGAGCCGGCAGCCGGATGCAGGGCGTGGTTCGGCGGGAGGCTGAGGCTCTGGACCCCCACTTCAGCCCTCCCTCTTCCCTCTGTGGTCTCGGAGCTCCGCCCAGAGTCCGCCTGGGGCTGGCCCGGGCGGAGCACGTGGGCCAGTGGGCGGAGCCGAGGGCCTGATTTATTCCCGTGCGAGAGAAGCGGACGCAGAAGCCCGCGGGTCCCGGCAACAGTGTGCGTATCCTTTCCCGCGTCCTGCAGCATGCAGCTCTCCCGTGCGCTGGCCGCGCTGTGCGGCGTGGTGCTCTGCGCCTCCGGCCTCTTTGCCGCGTCCGGTGAGTCCCCCGCGCCGCCCTTTGAGCCTCGCCCCGAGTCTGCCCGCCGCTCGGAAGTTCTCAGCGGCGCCCTCCCTCCACCCTTACTGTTGACAAACTTGAGCAGAGCCCATGGCACCCGCGCAGGGGCTGCGCCGAAGTAGGCGCGGCGGACGTGCTCTGCCTCTGCGCGCTTTGCGCCGGGACCTTGGGGGCAGCGATAGTGGCTTGAGCACTGGGCGGTGACCCTGGACACCCGGTGACAGCCCTGCCCCCCCCCCCCCCCCCCGGGATGTGACTTACACATAACAAAGGAATCCGCTGCGCCGTGCCTCTTTTTACCGCGTCTGTTAAATGAGGCCACCGAACTGTTTGCTCTCCAGTCCTTCCATTTGGGAGAGTCAGGATTCCTGTACGGACCCTTCTCCCACCAACTTTCCCGCAACTCTCTCCCGAACCCTCCTGGTTGGAGAATCCAGTGAACTTTTGCGCCCCACTTGTTGGTGTTTGATCAGATAAGGGGAGGAAGGACCGTGAAGCCCGTGCGAAAGACTGGGCTGTAGGTGGGGCTGCTCAGGAACTTAGAAAAGGGCTTCTTCCCACCCGGTTGGCCTTGGCTGTCTGTTTAATCTTTCCTAGCCCTCCTCCCCCTCTCCAGCGTCCCCGGTAGACAGCTGGGCCTCCTGCAGGATGCTGCTGGGGAGTTCATCTTAAGAAAGCAGTACCCACGTGTGGTGGCGGGGTGAGCTCCGGGGCTCGTCCAGCAGCCCGTCGTTTTCTTATAGAAACAGGACTGGCCGAAGCAGGAGAGACCACAGCTGGGCCCAGCTCTGTCGCCTAGCAGCCTAGCACAGGACCTGACCTCCGGGATGGAGCTGAAGGCATTGAGCGCCTCAAGCTTCCAGGAACTGGGAACTCCTGGCCCTTGCTTTCGGCTGGAGAGATGCTAGGATCTCCTCTGACCCTTTCCACCCCTCTTCCCACGCTCCCGCAACCTACGCCCTGACCAAATGTCCCAAAGGACACTTCCCAGAGCAGTAACCTGATATCCTATAGGGTTTGTAGAGGTGCTAGCGCCTCCGGGTCCCATATGTAGATCACCAGCCTCAGCCCAGACAGTTAAGACTGGGGGCTGCTGGCCGCCTTCCACTTGGTTTTCTTCTCCAGACTGTTAGCTTGATCCCACCTGCAGCTGGAGGGAGGGCTGGAAGAGGGGCCTTTGTTGGGACGGGGCGCCTAGGCCTTGCCTATTCCAGAGCTTCCACGTGAGGCTGTGACTGTGCCCTTCCAGGTCAGAGGGGATTAACCTGCTATTTAAAGCCTATGACTAATAGTTCTGCCACAGCTCCTTAGGATCCCCAGGCCCTTGCTGAGGTGGAGCTGTGGGAGCTGGTGCTCGTTAATGGTGCTGCCTGCCTCCAGCTGGGGAGCCTGAGCTCCCTTGGGCCTTGGGCTTTGAGCCCCTGTGCCTTGGATGGGCCACTGTGGGGAGGAGAGGAGATCTCTCAGGTTCGATTCTAATGCCAGGTTTGGGGTCCAGTCCAGTAGGATGCTAAGGTCACGCAGAGGACCCTCTTCAATACAACAGACCTCGGGGCTATTGTTCACTGGTTGGTGCCAGTGATGGGGGACCCCAGGAAGATAGGGGAGTAAGGTGAGCTTCTGAGGCAGGGTGCCTCCAGTCCCTTTCTGGGTGTGGAGATGGGGTGGGTTTACCAGCTGCTTGGCTGAGCTGCGTGCTTATAGTCCTTCAGATCACACAGGCCAGGTGAGCTCTGCCCCAGCCCACCCCACCCCTCCTCCTGTGTTCTCCATCCCGGTGGACAGGGCACATCTGTCATCCAATCTCTCCAAAAGCTCTGGTGTCTCCTCCAGCCTTCCCCTACCTTCCTCAGTCCATCCTCCATGGAGTCTCTCAAATTCACCAGCTCCTGTTCCCGGTGTCCTGATATGCGTCCTCACTGTTCAACCTGAGGATTTCATCTGCCACCAGACCTCCTCCTCCACTTCAGGGGCCTGGGAGCCTTCTCATGGGGTTTCCAGCCTTCCACCTTTCGGACTTGGGTCTGGCTTCAGAGGGTGTGTGGGGTGGCAGACAGAGAGACAGAGACAGAGAGAGACACACAGAGAGAGACTTACTAGCCAGTGCTGGTGAGGCTTAAGGAAGTTTAAAAGCTATGGACTGACTGCAGTCGACGCTCTAAACTTGTCATTGTTGAAGTCCCTCGAGCCTGGTCTAAGTCCAGTCACATTGGAACCGTTCTCTCCAGCCTTCCGTGTTCTCAGTGTGTCTGCTTCTCTCTAGAATATCATCTTCTCCTTCCTCAGCTTTCCACCCTTCCCATTCTGTCTTTAAAGAAATACTGGCTTTACTGTCTGTGTGTGTGGAGAGCGTGAGTGTATTATATGCGCACCACTTGCATGCGGGAGCCCTCAGAGGTCAGAAGAGGACATCAGACCCCCTGAAAACGAAGTTATAGGTGATCGGAAGCCACCATGTGGGTGCTGGGGACTGGAGCAGGGTTTTCTGCCGGAGCAGTATGTGCTCTTACCCTCTCAGCCGTCTCTCTAAGCTCCCTTTTAGTTTTTAAGTTTTATTTATTTTTTTAAAAATTATGTACACTTGTCTCTGGGGATATGTGCATGTGAGTACAGGTGTCTGAGAAGGCCACAGGTTTTGGATCCCCTGGAACTGGAGTTGCAGGCAGTTTGTCAGCGACCAAATGTGGATGCTGGGATTCAAACCCCAGTCTTCCAGAAAAATCAGCAAGTGCTCTTAACCCGAGCTATTTCTCTAGAACCCAGGGCCTTGCACATAGTAGGCAAGTGCTCTGCCATTGAGTTACATCCCTAGTTCCTGACTTCTTGAGGACAGGATAACAGCTAACTCCTGTCTCAGGAGTCCATGTGCACGTGGTAGCTGGCCTCTGTTTACCAAATGATCGTGATTGGACTGCTGTTGCAGGTGACCTCTGTGACTCCAGCCTGTGCCTGAATGGTGGGACCTGCCTGATGGGCCAAGACAATGACATCTACTGCCTCTGCCCCGAGGGCTTCGAAGGCTCTGTGTGCAACGAGACAGAGACAGGTACCTGCTCCCAGTGGCCTGTCTCCCCAGTCCCTTCCCACGTGGGTAGCCCGTGTTCCAGTGGAAACTCGCAGCTACTTGGAAAAGCCAGTGCTTCAGTATTTGGGCAAATTCATCCTCTCAGCGACTCTCTTGGGTCCAGGATGATTGGGGTCGGGAAGAAAAGGGGCTGATTTGGAGGGATCAGATGAGGCTGGGCCACATGCTGCTCTTTGGTCTGTGTTCAGCCCTTTTCTGACCCAGTATCCATCTCATCTACCTTCGTGCTTCCAGGACCCTGCTCTCCAAACCCTTGCCACCATGATGCCAAATGCCAAGTGACTGGGGACACACAGCGAGGAGACATCTTCACTCAGTACATCTGCCAATGCCCTCTGGGCTACTCGGGCACCCACTGTGAGATCAGTGAGTACCAGGGGTCTGTAGCTGGGCGCAGGTACTTGTGGTGAGCCTTCCTCTGTGGAGACTGAGGAGTGGGTACAACTTCAGTGAGGACCCTGGTGTCCTGTACCTGGGACTTCAGGTCAGGGCTGGAGTCACTGCAAGGGAATTAGAGTGTGGTGACCCTGAGGTCATGAGAATGCCACTTCCCGAGTCCATGAGCCAGAGACATACCGTGTCAGAGTTAAATCTTGGGACTTTCCTATTAGTAAGAAGAAAAAGGTGTGCTCTTTAACTCGGAGCCCAGAAGCTCAGTGAATCAGGTTTGGGACCCTGTGGTCTTCTCACAGGGGTCAGGGAGGAGGGGGAGGTCTGGGCAGGTTGGGTTGTCCTATGTCATAGGAAGGCTAGAGGCCCAGCATAGGAGGAGGAGCTGACCCTGTCTGACCTGTTTGGCTATCCCGGGGGCCCCAGAGTGGCCTGGGTGAGTGCCAGCTAACATTGCTGGCAGTAGTTCTCCATGCTGCCCCCAACTCTGCCCCAAGCATACCAGGGCCTTTCTTACCTGTCTGTCACATGGGTTGTGTTCAGGGGAGGGAGGAAAGAGTGGAGAGAGAGAGAGAGAGAGAGAGAGAGAGAGAGAGAGAGAGAAGGGGGGTTGTTTCCAGCTATCTAGGTCAGGTAGTGGACATCCTGGGGGACAGGGCAGGTGGCTTCTTCCCCTCCTTCAAGCAGGTGTGGGTTGGGTTCTGAGGTTTGCTGACCTATAGAAGGAGGTCAGCTGGGCCAGCTATGTGGGTGCTGGGCCCCAGGATGGTGGAATGTGGGCAGAGTGCGTTGGATGTCCCTGACTTGAGAGGAGACATAGCAGAGAAGACTGGACTAAAGTCAGATGAGCTTGAGATCCTTAGGGAGAGACTGGGGGAGCTCTGGGTTGCTAAGGCAGATGGAGGCCTGGGTGGAGCCACGTAAGCCTGCTAATTACTAGGTGGGAGCCAAGTTAACCATGGTGTACCTGTGTGGGAATTAGCTACGCAGCCTTCTCTGGCCTGCCAGGTCTCGAGTTGTTGGCTCTAGGCCGGATGGTGGCACCTGAAGTAGAGGGTAGGTGGTGCCCACCTAGGCTGGAGGGGGGAGGGGCGCAGAGGAACCTCACACTCCTTTGTTTGTTACACCGGTTCTGGTGCCAGTGCCAAGGCTGCACCTTTGGGTCCCTTCGAGTGTGAATATGGTGGGCGTGAGGCCCATCAGCAGACTGACCTGGCCCAGATCTTGGATGTCCAGCCCCATTTGATATCTTACCTTCTCTGTAAGATCGGTCATACCTGCTCAGAAGGAGCCTCTGCTGGGGTTCTGTAGCTTATCCCTAGGTTCCCCTGGCAGCAGAAGCCTGGGCACCCTGGGTGTCCAGGGGGATGGAAGGGTACTCTTGCCAACAGGCTTGATCACTACCCTGAGTTTCTGGTGTCATGTTGCTGGTGATACAGAGGTGATGTGGCTGTGGCTGGGGACATGGTCACAGATGGATGGGTGGGTAAGGACTTGGTGGTTGAAGGTACAAAGGGTATAGGAGAAAGCAGAATGATGTTCATACTCTCCCCAGAAAACTGCCAGTGAGATTCTCGAAAGTACCACATAGAGTCAGGTGTGATGCCAAAAGCTTACTTATAATTGGAGCCGAGGCAGGAGAAATCACAAGTCTGAGGCCAGCGTGGGCAGCTGAGAGAGAGACCGTTTCAAAACAATAAGGACTGGGCACGTAGCTCAGCGGTAGAGGCCTCGCCTAGCACGCTCAGGGTTAGTCTCTAGTACCACACACCCTGAGAAGATGAAGGGAAACCTGCTTTGTGTGGAGAACCTTTGCTGTCCGCTACTGTCCAAGGCGTCTCTTCTCCCGAAGCCACCCTCCTGGGCGAGCCAGGGCTGGGGACGCTGAGGAAGAAGTCACCCTGGTCTTCTCTCCTACCAGTGAATGAGACCATCTTCTACAACCAAGAAGACTACCTGTTCACCACAGAAATCCCCACCCCGGTCCCCAACCCTGGTCTTTCCAACGACCTAAACTCCCGTGAGTCCCCTCCGCTAACCCCTCCTCTCCTGTGCCTCCCATACCACCTGCTCTTCCACTCGGTGTCGGTGTCCCTCGGTGTTACCTGCTCTGAGTAAGAGCCTGAGGTTCTCTCTGTCTCTAGGTCCTCATCAGAGGCCACGCTTTTTTTTCCCCCTCTTGTCCTGTGGTCACAGCTGGGCTCTAGAAGTTTGGATTAGGTCCCTGATGGCTGCTCTCTTCCCTACAGGTTGCTCTACAAAGCTGGGCATGGAAGGGGGCGCCATTGCCGACTCACAGATTTCCGCCTCATCTGTGTATGTGGGTTTCATGGGCTTGCAGCGCTGGGGCCCAGAGCTGGCTCGCCTGCACCGCACAGGAATTGTCAACGCCTGGACAGCCAGCAACTATGACAGCAAACCCTGGATCCAGGTGGGAAAAAGATACAGGGCAGAGTGATAGGGAAGGCAGGTGAATGTGGCTGCATTGGGGATGGGGTGTGTGTCGGGGGGCGGCTCAGAACCTGGTCCATGCAGGATGATAGGTGACCATAAGTGAAGTGTCTATGTATGGAGGGCATCCTTGGGCCTGGGGTAGGTGGGCAGAGGATGAGGAGAGAGATGACCTTTTGTGGAGGGGCTTGGGTACCCACAGGCCTTTGGAGGTCTTGACACTCATGGGCTTTTTAGAGACAGGCTCCAGAACCTCAGAGGAGAAAGGCAGCTCCTTGGAGAAGGAACTAGTGAGCTAGCCAGTTGGCTCTGGATGGAAAGAGCTGCATGATGAGGGGACTGCCTTTCTCACCCGGGGTCCAGGTGAACCTTCTGCGGAAGATGCGGGTGTCAGGTGTGATGACGCAGGGTGCCAGCCGCGCAGGGAGGGCAGAATACCTGAAGACCTTCAAGGTGGCTTATAGCCTCGATGGACGCAGGTTCGAGTTTATCCAGGATGCAAATGGATCTGGAGACAAGGTGGGCCTGAAGAGGGGCTACTAAAGTCAGCACCCCTAAGCGTCCAGCACGGACCGAGAAGCAAGAGCACCCTGAGGGATGGGGTTGAGGTGAATCTTCAAGTGTCCCTTGGTACCTAGAAATGGACAGACCCAGATTGTTTTCTGGTTACAGGACGTAACCTCACCTGATAGATAAGAATAGAGACTCACAGTAGTGCCATGGCCTGGTGAGGGTGGCAGTGGTGGTGGAACTGGGCTTCATTCTGAACTTTTCAGGTGAAGAACACCGTAATTGCTTAAGTGGGCATCATTTTATGATGGCCTCTCAGGCCTGAAGAGGAAGAGGTCCAGGAGCAGGCTGGCAAACCCGCTTTCTCCTCCGGTCCTACCCTTTCCCTTCTAGGAGTTTGTGGGGAACCTGGACAACAGTGGCCTGAAGGTCAACATGTTCAGTCCTGCTCTGGAGGCACAGTACATACGGCTCTACCCCGTCTCATGCTACCGAGGCTGCACCCTTCGCTTTGAGCTCCTGGGCTGTGAGTTGCATGGTGAGTGCTGGGGTGTGGCCTTCTCCGTCCCTACTTAGTGAGCCGCTCAGGGGCCGCTGTGGAGAGTGTCCCACAGAGTCATGCCCAGGTGTCCCAGCTGTGCACCACCTGCCAGTCCGTCGCTCTGAGCATTTTGGACGGTCATTGGTCATTCCAGCTTCTCAGTGTTTCTGCTTATTCTGGTTCCTGGTGCTTCTAGAACAGGCAGTGAATTCCACAATTGCAGGCAATTGTTTTCTTTGCTGCTGTGTTCCCAGGGCCTCAGACACGTGGGCGCTTAGTAAATCTTTGATGAGGGTTGAATGAATGAATGAATGAAAGAAAGGACACCTAGATGTATTATTCATCCAAGATACCCGGCTGGAAGGTTGTAAGCATTAGTGCTTGTCCTTTGTGCGTCTACCACCTGCACTGAGCAGTCATGTAGGTGCTTCTAGGACCCTAGAGCTTGGAGCGTCTACAGACAAGGGACCAAAAAGGGACAGGTTGCTGCTGAGCCTGGGAGATTACCCACTGGAGCGGTGGAGCTGACCCATATTGTCTAGTTCAGGCCCACTGTCTCTTTTGAGGCCTGTTTCTCTTTGCAGCCACAGTGCCACCTGCTGGCCACCCAGGGTAACTGTCGTGCTGACTGTTGGGCTGCAGAACTCATCATCTTTACAGATCCGCTGGTATGCCCGGGCTGACGGTGCCTCCTTTCCCTATCCATGGCACTGTTTCATACCACCCATCACCACCCAGACTGAGTTCTGCCTCTCAATAGTTTTTTTTTCCTTCTCCAAGTGCTGCAACTCAGGGCTTTGTGAATGCCAGGCACACGCTGCACCACTGATCTGTACCCAAGCCCTGGTATCTTGTTTTGTTTTTGAGACAAAGTCTCTTTATGTAGTCCTGGCCGTCCTTGAACTCACTCTGTAGACCAGGCTGTCCTGGAACTCACAGAGATCTGCCTGCCTCTGCCTCCTGAGTGCTGGGATTAAAGGCCTGTGCCATTAATCTCCCCCACTCCCTTTCAGGATGGAGTTAAACTAGTACACTCCTGTTACCGAACTTGGGGTCACAGTCTGTATGTACCACAAGAAGCCAGACTTGGCCATCTGTCCTCAGGAAGCCAATGGAAATGCCCAAGTTAATAGTAAAGAGTGGGAAGAGGTTTATCCAGTGGCCGTATGAAGGAAGATGGACAAAGGTCCAGTGGTCCCCTCAAGTCCATCTTTGGAGTCCTGAAGTGAGTTTGAGGTTTCACTAGAGGGCCAGGGGCCTGCACACCTAAGCAGTCTTGAGGCCTGGACCCGCCCACCGTTGACTCCTGGTTGTCTGGGCTTCTGTCTCATTCTGGTCTGACAGCTGTTAGGATGTGTAAAATCTTTTTCAGGGAGGCACACTCCATCTCATGCCCCTTTCTTCTCCCAGCATGGGATTCCTGGGGAAGCTTGGCATTTCTTGGTGTCCATTGTTCAATAGTCCAGTAGTCAGATGGAGAGACCCGTGTTTCTTCCCAATGTCATCTCTACCAGGAAGGTTACCTTCTCCCAGGGTCTTCTCCCTCTTGCATCATGTGACTTAGTGTCTGGCAAAGGATGGAGCCAGGTCTGGCCTGAGCCCTTTGGTTCTCAAAGCTGCCAGGATAGTGAAGCCGTGAGTGGTTTAAGGCCCAGAGTGGGGCAGGCCGAGCCTCACAGCAGTGAGCAGAACTCTGTCATTTGCCTCGCTCCAGACCTGGCCCACCTTTCTCTGTAAACTGGCCTGTCAGCTGGAGTATGATGACGCACATGTGGGTGTGTGCGTGTGCATGGTCCATGCAGGTGGGGTGAGGCCCAGGTGTCCTGGGAATCCACAAGGCGACCCGTACCAGGACTGTTATGTTTAGCAGACAGTATCTTTGGTGACTTACCTTTAATTTAGACATTTCCTAAGTTCCCCCTGAATATCTAGGAAGGAATCATACAAATGAGACCTTTGACCTCATGAAACTTGCATTCTCTCAAGGGAGTCAGAGGTGAGGTTAGCAAATAAAAGGCAGGAGTTGGGTAAGATGGCTCAGTGGTTAGAAGCACCTGCTGTTTTTCTGGAGGACCTGGGTTTGGTTGCTGGCACCTACCTCAGGTGGATCACACCATGTGTAAGGCCAGTTCTGGTGGGTCTGGTGCTCTCTTCCGGCCTCCCTGGGTACTGCACACATGCAGTGCTTATACCTACACCCAGGCCCACACACAGATAAGTAAACATGGTGCTTATATACGGCCTCGGGCACACATAACGAACAAATAACTAAGTAAAGGAAGAAAAGGGGAAAGGGGGGCTAGCCGGAAGAACTCCGGAGGAGGAAGTGGTGGTGATGGGGGCAGTGTGGGGATGCTGCAGCTGGAGAGCCGGTCTCGGGGAGATCTTGGAAAGAATGTTCTAGATGGAGAATTGCAAGGACACAGGTGGGGCTTGCTGGAGGATGAAAGCCATCCAAGGGCTAGATCCTGGAGTGTACAGGGGGATTTGGAGGGTGATGAGCTCCGTCGGGCCGGCGTTTCAGCAGCATCTTCTAATTCTACCCTGGACCTGCTGGGACACGATTTTAGTTTAGTTTAATTTCTGGTATGAGTGATTGAAACTAGGGCAGACATTCTGCTACTGAGCTACATCCCCGGAATGTCTCTAACTTTTCTGAGACAGGGTCTTGCTCTTCAGCCCCGGTTGGCCTAATCTTACAACTCTTCTGCCTCAGCTGGCCCAGTGCTAGGATCACAGAAACGCACACCATGCCTGGCCTGCTTGTTTGTAAGAGCTCCTGTGCTCTCTGGGGAGATCTCCAGAGGGCCTCACCTCACAGAGGAGGAAGAGGCTGACTCACAGAGAGGCCAAGGACTTCTGCATTTCCCAAGGCCGTAGTCTGCAGTTTGCCTTTCGGGAGGCCCTGGGCAGCGGTGGTTGTACAGGGTGCACCCCAAGGAGATGAGAATGAGTGGTCTCTGCAAAGCAACTCTGGGCAATGACCACCTCAGAATGTCCCTGTCCTGGACGCAAAGGATGAATGAGCTCACGGCCCAGTAACCTCTGTGGAAGCAGGGTGATGGCTGCCTGGCCTCTGCCCTCTGCAGGGGATGGCTCAGCAGTCACCTTCAGCATGATTGGGAGGAAAATGGCAGGCAGGCAGGCAGGCATCTGAGGGACAGTGAGGGAATGGACTTCTAAGATGGAAGCGTGACTCTCAGCCTTCTCCCCGCTTCAACTCTTCAGGTAACACACAGTTGTGGGGTGGGGATGCGGCCAGGTAGGAGAGACACATCATCCACGCAGGAGTTTCACTTCCTGCTCAGCCCCTATCTGCCCATTCCTGAGAGTGACCCTGGGGGCCGAGGGAAGGAACGATGGCCACTCTCTGGGTATACACACCAGCAAGCCAGGAATGTTGGGGTGTGCCAAGGCCCTTCACTGTTATCGTCAGGAGTGCTTTCAGGAAGGACACAGAAGCAGCCCTGAACTCCAAGACTTCCTGGGCTAGCTGTTGGAGGGTAGGAAGGTTTGGTGGCCCCACCCAGGTCCTAATATGGGGGATGATATCACATTTGGTGTGGTGGTCGGGATCATGTGTGTGAGATGTGGGCACAGAGTGCAATGCCGCTCTGCCTCAAGTTTCTCATGGACAGGATGAGGTGGCTGATGGGCTGCTTGTTCAGTGCGTTCTGTGGCGAGAACAAATCCATGATGGCAGGAAGCACCTAGACGTGGGAGGTGTCTTGACTTAATCACCTGTGTTCAGAGAGGAAGGGAGGGCGCTGTGAGTCTGGCCATGTTGGGAGGTCTCGGGTGGTCTTTGATGTGCAAGTTGGGGTGGGGTGGGGGTTGGAGCTGAGTCCAGCTGACTGTCATGAAAAGACAGTGTGGGGTAAGCAAGGGTTAGACAGCGGTTGGCCTTGGAAGACAAATGGAGCTTCCTTTGTCCACGAAGATGCCAAGCTGGGCATGGTGGCCTAGTCCTGCTGTTTGGGAAGCTGAGGCTAGAGGAGCCGTTGGTTTTTCCAGATAGGGTTTCTTCTCTGTGTAGCCCTGGCTGTCCTGGAAACTGGAGAACCTCTTGAGCCCAGGAGGTCAAAGGCCAGTTTGGGCAGGTCAGCCAGACCCAGCTCAAAAACCAAAATCAGAAACTGGCTTGTCACTCCGTAAGTGCTTAGAGGAACCGTGTGTTCTGTCTCCAGCACCATCTAGCCCGGATGTGGCGGTGCATGCCCGTCATTTCTTCTCTCAGGAGGTGTAGGTGAGGGTCAGATGTTCCAGGTCATCCTTCACTGCCTAGCGAGTTTAAGCCAGCCCTGCTGCCAGCAGCAGGAGAATGGAATGGAGTTCAGGCTCTGTGAAATGCCACCTCCGAAACCCAACCCAACCCAAACTAAACCAAAGTAAAAGCCTCAACCACAGCCCTTTCTCCATTTATTGGCCCCTACCTACACATACTGGTGACAGTCCCTTTTGCCCACAGGATGTTCTGAGCCCCTGGGCTTGAAGAATAACTCGATTCCTGACAGCCAGATAACAGCCTCCAGCAGCTACAAGACTTGGAACCTGCGCGCCTTTGGCTGGTACCCCCACTTGGGGCGGCTGGACATGCAGGGCAAGATCAATGCCTGGACTGCTCAGAGCAACAGTAACAAAGAGTGGCTGCAGGTGGGAGTGGGTGGGGCTTGTGACCTCTGTCCACCCCACCTTCCTTCCGCTCTGCAAGGGGTCCCCCCCCGCAGAAGCCTAGACTGCCTTTGCTTTTCCTCTTCTTTCCTTCCATGCTTCTCTTTCTTTGATCCTGCTTCCACCAAGGCCCCCAAGTGGAGAAGGGGTGTGAATGTGTACACACACACACACACACACACACACACACACACACACCTCTCTCACAGGAGTAGCAGCGCCCCTATCAGCTGCCACACGGTTGGCAAAGCTCACCTGTGGACAGCAGGGCAGGATGGCAGAGGGCACTCTAGGACCTCACCACTTGAGCAAAGCTCAGTTGCCCTCCCACTTGGTGGAACTGGGATATCTCAGACGGGGTGGAAAAACCAGAGGTAAGGGTTGCAGATGGAGAAGCTGAGTCCTCGCAGATTGTGTGGGGCTCACCAGCTGCTCGGGGGTGAACTGGGCTTGTCGCCTGGGTTGGGGGACAGCCTGTCCAGGGGTCAGTTCCTAAGATGGTGGGGGCCAGGGACAAACACTTTCCTGTGGGTCCCGGTGCTCAGTCAGGCTTGGTTTCTTTAGGAGCCACCTGCTCTTGGGCTCTCTCTCAGTACCACAGAAGGTTCCAGGCTGCCTGGCTGGTTTCAGGAGCAGTTCCCACCCCTGTAGGCTGTGGCTTCAGCCTGTTCATCATACTCCAGTATACCTCTAAGGCATGAGCTGGCAGAGTTGGCCTGGACCTTTGAAATATACTTCACTGAGTCTTACTGGAGTTAAACTGGAGTGCTGGAGTTCGCTGTGTCAAAGTGTATTATGTATGCACTTTTACATATTTTTTTACATTACATTTTTTTGTGGTAGATAGAACCCAGGGCTCAGGTGTGATAGACCAGTGTTCTGCCACTGAACTATATCCCCTCTTTTGATATTTTGAGACAAGGTGTTGCTCTGTAGCCCAGGCTGGCCTTCAACTCCATCCTCAGTCTCCCAAGTGCTGGGGTGACAGGCGGGTACCACCGGACATGGCTTTATGTTCATTTTATGGGTGACTGCCTTAATTAGGGTTACTGTTGCTGTGATGAAACACTGTGACCAGAAAAGCAAATTGAGAAGGGAGGTTTATTTGGCTTACTTGTCAGCATTGCTGTTCATTGGAAGGAAGTCAGGACAGGAACTCAAACAGGGCAGGAACCTGGGCAGGAGCTGATGCAGTGACCACAGAGGGATGCTGCTTACTGGCTTGCTCCTCATGGCTTGCTCAGCCTGCTTTCTTATAGAACCCAGGACCGCTGGCCCAGGGATGTCCCCACCCACAGTGGACTGGGCCCTCCCCCATCAATCACTAATTAAGAAAATACCTTACTCCGGGCGGTGGTGGCGCAAGCCTTTAATCCCAGCACTCAGGAGGCAGAGGCAGGAGGATCTCTGTGAGTTCCAGAAGAGGTGCAAAACTACACAGAGAAACCCTGTCTCGAAGAAAAAAAAAAAGAAAGAAAAGAAAAGAAAGAAAATGCCTTACAGGTGCGTTTTGTGGCGGCCTTTTCTAATTGAGGATCCCTCCTTTCAGATAACTCTCGAGCTGTGTCAAGCTGACTTATGACTAGCCAAGACAATGAGGAAAAAGGCTAACAGACCATGCCCCTAGTGCATCTGCCTTTACACCTTCCTGAAGAGGCTCCAAGCTAGAACAGTGTTTTTCTCTAGGTTGACCTGGGCACTCAGAAGGAAGTGACCGGAATCATCACCCAGGGGGCCCGTGACTTTGGCCACATCCAGTACGTGGCATCCTACAAGGTGGCCTTCAGTAATGACGGTGTGCAGTGGACCGTGTATGAGGAACAAGGGACCAGCAAGGTGGGTGTCCAGTCTAGATGCAATCCCTGGGAAACTGTGGGTTTCTGAGGGGTGGGGAGCGGCCTGACGATGGGGTACTCCTGACACGCCGATTGTTTTCAGGTCTTCCATGGCAACTCGGACAACAACTCACACAAGAAGAACATTTTTGAGACCCCCTTCAGGGCCCGCTATGTGCGTGTCCTTCCTGTGTCCTGGCATAACCGCATCACTCTGCGCCTGGAGCTGCTTGGCTGTTAGTGCTCGGTCCTTCCAGCCCAAACGACCAGCAGGGCCAGAGGCTGAGGCCTCCCACCCCTGCCTCCTGGGCCCTGCTGCCTTCTGTGGCTGACTGCCTTCTCAGCCCTTCCTCCTGATTGTACTGGGGCCGGAAGCAGGGAGATGGGATGTCAGACTTGCCCTTCACACTTGTCCTCACTCACCCTGCAGCCTCCACAGGCCTCCTGCTAGCCCCTTTTCTCAGGCGTTCTGGGGGAGTTGGAAAGGTCTGAGATGAATAGGGGAGAAGAGTAAAGTCCGAGTATGTGAACTGTATCTCTACCAACTGCCCCAAGTCCTAAACTCCCTGCCGGGGGTTGACTCAAGACTAAAGGGACCTCTGGTTCCCCGCCCCTCTCTGCACACCACATATTCCCCCATGTTCCATTCCAGGCCTCCAGGAAGAGGAGGCCCATGCCTGCTTGCTGCCCCTTGGGTCACCAGCTGCTGAGACCCCTCCTGACCCTTGCTCTGGAGCCTCAGATGACAAGGGGGCTCGTGGTGGGGGGCACTGGAGAGAGACAGGTGGGCTCTGGCTGGTTGGCTAGCTGGCTGTGGGGTCTCTGCTGGCTTGCTACTCAAGCTAATAGGCAGATTCCAAAATACATTTGTGTTCGCCACTGGAACTTCTGAGCTTCCTCATTGCCCTGTCCAAGCCAGACTGCCTGGTACTGTTCTCCGCCCCCACCCCTGCCCTCCAGTGCCCAATACTCCTGTGCCACTTGCCAGACTGCAGATAGCTTAAGGGCAGGAGTGGGAGTCGGGTGGAGTTAGGAGCAGGCTTCCCTCGCCGCAAGCCTGACTCATGTCTTCCCCTGTCTCTACCTCCATACTGCTCTGGCTCTGGCCTACAGCTGCCACCTGGTGAAGGGCCAGGGAGGGCCTGGCAGAGAGGTGGCTCCTGTGAATGCCCCTGCTCCCTTCCCACACTAAGAAGGCAGGCCAGGCCTGGCTACTGGTTTCTCCTTTGGCAGTTTCCATTTTCTTTGTAATGCTAGTGCTGGCCTGGAGAAGTTTTTAAAAACCCCAGTGAACTTGGCTTTCAGAGAAAGAGGGCCCTGATGGGCTGGGCAGGGAGCAGTGAGGAAGGGGTAAGGCTGTTGCCAACTAGGGATTGTGGTCAAGAGCACGCCACTTCCCAGAGGGCACTGGTGGGAGGAAAGGGGGCTCTGCTCTGCATGGGGCTATAAGAAGTGGCCGGCAGGAGCTATGCTGGCCTGTGTCCTGCTCATCTGGGGAGGGACGGCTAGCTGGCTGGGAAAAGGCAGAATAAAACCACACTGTTTTTTCAAGATCTATATCCCAGCCAAGCTTCAGGAGCCACACTATGGCTCCCTGGGAAGCAGGAGAGCGGCTACTGACAAATGGGTGTCCGGAAGCACTTTGGGGACTCACCCGGAAGTGCTTCTTCTGGAGAGCTGCCCACTGTTGCCAGGGCTTCTTGTGGGCAGGACAGAGTAAGAGGCTCAGTGATGTTCTCCCCATGAAAGAGGGACAGGAGACTGCTCAACCCTAAGGGCATCTGATCCTGACCCTGCTGCTTGAGCGTTTCACTGGAGTTGTGGGGATTGGATTCAGAATCAGTCTTTCTGGGGTTTATTGGCCTCAGTCCTCCCTCCTCAGGGCACTACCCCAGGGCCCTGCTCTAGCCTTCCTGGGGACCAGCTGAAGATGGGAGAAGCATCCTTTCTGACACTGCTTGGGATGGCTGTGCCTCCTGGGAACACAGGAGAGGAAATGTCAAACCACACAGCCATTTCTGCAGGCCAATCTTTTTGGCTGGGCTGCTGGATGGGTGGGTGAGTGGTAGCACACCCCCACCCCCCCCACCTGGTGTGGGAGATTAGTATGGCCCAGGCTTGCTTCTTGGTCCCTTTCCTACCTTTGTAGCCTTTTATGTGTTGGCTGTAGCCTTGAGGAAGTCTGTGTTCTGGGATCCTAGGCTAGAGTTTCTCACTTGGAGTTTGGCTTTCTTTACCTTTCCTGTCTGCGCTCAGGACAACCAGACGTGATATTCTCTCTGCCCACTGAACCACCCTGTCACATGCTCTGACAAGAGACCCTTCCAGATGACCACAAGTCTGCTCCCACCAGAGGCTGTCAGCACCTACCCTGCCTCTGCCAGGGGTCTAGGCTCCTTTGTTTCCCTAGTTTAAATATGGTAGAGTGACCAGGCGTTTACAGCCTCGAGGCAGACAAACATGGTTCATATCCTAGCTCTGAATGACACTGGGCCTCTGGGCCTCTACAAAATGGAAATAAGAAACTGAGTCCGTGACAAAGATTACACAGAGCACGGAGGCCAAGCCTGGCCCATCCACAGCCTCAGAGTATTGTGGGAAGTTCCTCATTGGTACTTGTATCCTGTTTATTTCCTATCAGCACCATCCCTAACCTGCAGGGGAACCTTCACAGCCCCTCTGCCTCTATGCCTGGTATTTATTTTAGAGGGAACTTAGTCCACAGAAGCTGTGTGTTGGGTTGTCTCTGGGTGGGATGGACGCGCGCGCGCGTGCGCACACACACACACACACACACACACACACACACACGCAGGGAGGAGGGGGTCAGGGCTATCTAGAGGTGTGTTTAGGAAAGCTTGGGCTCCTGACCCTGTGGCCTTTCTTTTAGACCCGGCTGAAGGACCTTCTTAGGTTTCTCTCTTGAGGAAACAACTAGGCCATGCAGGCCAGGGCCTGCTACTTTTAGACAGGAAAGAAAACACCCTGTCCAAACAGAAGCATCCTGAGGAATTGGCTGCCTGTGGGACAGATGTCAGGAGCCCTGCAAGAGGAATACCCCATCCTATCCTTGCTCACCCCCAACCCAGGACCTCCTTGGGGCAGGTCTATGTGTGTGGCTAGCCCTCTCTGTGTGTCCGACCTCCAGCAGAAGGTTGTCACCCCCTCAGCTCTCTGCAGGAAGCAGGCACACATTAAGTACTGCTCTTGAACCATGTGGGGCAGTCATAGCCCACCCGCAGAGTGCTGCACCTCCCACTTCTACAAACACTTCTCTGCCGCCTCCCTTTGAATTCTTCCCCCGACATTTGAGTCTCCAGTCACAACTCTGTCAGCCTGCAGCTCCAGGTTTGGGTCTGCACTCCAACCCTAACAATTGCTTCTCCCCGGGGGGGCTAGGCCTTGGGGAGGGAAAGCGACTGTGTACCTTTAAGGGGTTGGTCCGCCGGGAGCGCGAGGTTTGTTGAAAGCTGCTGCTTTTCGGGCCATTCAAGATCCCAGATTCTTCTGCTACTTCAGATCTGGACAGCTTGTGGCCTCAGCGTGTCGCAGTGGTCCCAAGCATTTGAGTCATCCAAGAGCCTGCTGAGGACGGTACACGTGACTCGGGTTGGCTGCTTGCATGCAAGTTTCTCCCATCTCACCTAGGGAACCCCGAGGTTGCCGGGAAGGGAAAGCTGGGGATAGGAGACAGGGAACGGGGGGGGGGGGGGGGGGGGGGGGCAGAGGTAACTGGAGACTGAGGAGCTCATTTGTCATATGATCAGCTGTACAGGCTGACTTGGGTGCGACCCTTTTGGGAGCTACCAAGAGAGCGAGCCCTGGGCATACTGTTCCAGACATACGTGGGATGCAGCGGGAGCCACCAGAGACCCTGGCAGGAGGAGGGAATGGGAACTGAGAGCATCCTGCGTGGGGATGGACTGAGGATGCGTGCCTTTTAGTCTACTCTGAACACTTGGAGACAAACGCAGGCTTGTTCTGGCGAGCACCTGGAGCGCCCGCCCTAGGGACAAAAGTGCACCCGGGCAAACCCTGGGTGCGAGCTGGCCTCTCCCAGGGAAGAGACCAGGAAGGAGAGGCGCAGGTGCTTGGACCCAGCCCTACCCCCAGCTCGTTGGGTGGTCACCGGCTGCCTGCGATCCTGTTTGGTAAAGGGCCGCCTGCGCTGACCAGGGAATGCCTCTGTCCTGTGAGAGAGGGGTGACTGCTCCAGGCACCCTGCCTTCCCTCCAGAGACTTGCCTAGAAGTGCCGGTGGAAAACGCCCCTCTATTGCCTTGGCCAAAACCTGGCGGGTGATGGTGGCAGAATTTCAAAGGCTTGATAAAGCCTAATTGTAACCTGGACTGATGTCACATCCCTTCCTGAACTAGCCTGGTTTTTCTGGGGGGCAATCCTGCCCTCTACTGGTGTCTAGGGGGCTAATACTTATCAATGGCTCACTTGCCGGGTGACTATGGTAGAGGTGATGGATTCGTTAATTTTGTTCTCCTTGGACCCTTCTTGGCCATCGGTGCTCGGGAAAGGCAGAGGATTGGTGATCAAGAGCTCAAGTTTCCTCTAAGTCTCAGATATTAGCCAGAGATAAATAAAGTCTTGGGTTGTTTACTCTTCCTCAACTGTGAAGAGAGCCCAGGGTGACTGTTTTTCTCCTGGTTGCTGAGAGAGGAGAAAGATTACCTGCTGCTAACAGCAGTCACAGCTGCTGACGTTTGTTTGAGGGTTTGTCTCATCAGACAGTGCTCTGGAAGTGTGGACCCTTTTATGAACGAAGAGATGGAGACTCCGGGCATTTGTTCAGGGACAGACTGGTTGGAGATGGAGAGTCAGAAGAGAATCCAAGCAGCCAGTCTTGGTGGTGCTGCAGTCTTAAGGGGCTGATGGCTGATGGTAGGTAGGATGGCTGGAACCGAGGTGTGTTAGTGACAGAGAGGCTTAACCATTGCTTCTGACTCCCACCCAGGCTTCTGCTCTGTGGTTAACTGTAGTTAGAGTTTTCCTGCCTGGCCCAGTCAGGACAAATCTCTCTTACCCGCCAGTCCCATAGTCACTCAGACCCAACCAAGAAAGCACACAGAAACTTACATTGTTTACAAACTGTATGGCTGTGGCAGGCTGCTTGTTATCTACTTCTTCTCTCTTAAATTAACCCATTTCTGTTAGTCTATACTTTGCCACATGGCTTGTGGCTTACCGGTGTCTTTACATGTTGCTTTTCATGGCGGCGGCTGGCAGTGACTCTCTCAGCCCTCTACTTCCCAGAATTCTCTTCTCTCTTGTCCCGCCTATACTTCCTGCCTGGCCACTGGCCAATCAGAACTTTATTTACACAGAGCGATATCCACAGCAGTTAACCTTAGCATTTTGGGGCCACCTTTGTCTTCAGCCTCTAAGTTTCAGTCTGCCCAGAAGGTGGAGGGCTTGTGTTCCAAGAGGCCAGCTGACTTGCCCGGGGTCACCCAGAAGGTGGCAGAGCCTGGGCTCAAAGCCGGCAAGTCTAACTTGAATCTTTGGGTTTTATGAATTCTCCCGTCGCATGGTTGTTGGACACTGGGCGTATCTTCTCTTGCTAACTTTTATTTGTCCTGTTGCCCCCCTGGTGGAATGCTACACACCTGCAGGACTGACATCACACCCTCCACTTGCATAGTGCTAATAAAGTCGGACTTAAAGGGATTTGGGTGCTCAGGGCAGCTGAGGTCAGAGGAACCCGGGGAGAGGCTGGTTTTGTGTTTGATGTGCAAGGGTTTTGATGATGCACACTTGTTGGAGGTCAGAAGTCTCCCAGAGCCACCCTTTGAAGACTAAATCAGATTCATGCCATGCCTTTTCTGATGATTCTTCATGCCTTCCTTCTTAAAAAGTCCAAGGGACTATGTGACAGGGCCTCTGGTCACCACATGGACATTGCTTCCCGATACCCCTGGGGCTCCAGCCCCTTTGGCCTCTGAACTCTTTCTGCTGTTAGCTCTCTCTGCAGGGCTCTTCCCCCTGGAGTCTCGAGGCTCCCATCTTCTCAAAAGTCTTCCTGACCTAGGGTCAAGGAACACCCTTGACTCAGATTGTGGCTCAGTTGGTAGAGAGCTTGTCCAGCATTCAAGAAAGCCCTGGGTTTCATCCCAGGCACCCTGTAAACTGGGCACAGTGGCACAGACCTGTAGTCTCAGCACTTGGGAGGTAGAAGTAGGAAATTCAAGTTCACCCTCAGTGACATGAAGAGTTCAAAGCCACCCAGGGCTACACGAGACCCTCCTTTGAATGTAAATAGATAAGTAAGCACCCATCTCCCTGTTGCATCCCCTCCTATCATTTACAATCACATCTGTGTCTCCATCACCTTTGTTAGATGGTGAAGCCCAGGAATACTCTGCTTTGAGTCCCTGTTGCCTAGAACTCTGCCTAGCTTGTGATGGAAGCATGGGGAATATTTGTTGAGAAAATGAGGTCAGATCTCAGCTCTTCATCTCCCTGAGGGCAATGGTAGACCTTCGTCTTTGCACTACTGAGCCCCCATTTTCTTGTCTGTGCAATGCAGATGATGCTTTTGACACTGGTGTGTGTAACTGTAGCCAGGAAGGTGCACAGCCAGTTGGAGGAACAGGTCCTAATCCACATCAGCTAAAGAGAATCCTACCCCCGTCATTTCCTGGCTGGGTGGCTGCTGGGTAGTTGTGTCTCTGATTTCTGTTCACTTGTGGATTAAATGGAGAGAAGGAAATTCTCCTTGCCAATTATGACGTGGGGGCCTCTTGGGAGGGCTGGGGGAGGTGCTAGATGTAGGAGTTCATTTAAAAATTCAGGAGCTCATCTGGGGCCCAGGTTGGAGATTGTGAGTGTTGCCAGGATCTCTGAGGCTGGGAAAGCCAGCCTTGGGAACTCACACTCTGTGGTGTTGGAGGGGATTGCAGGTGTTTGTGAGCTGTGGCTGCCTTCTCCATGACTGAAGGAATGAAGAGGTGCAAGGCCAGTGTAACGGGGAATCAAGTTGATTTGGCAGCAGTTTACCCAGTACCTGAGCAGACACTCACGGACTGATTTCTAATCGCTGAGGAGCAGTTTGTTGTGTGAATTCAGATGAAGGCTGACAGCAAGAGCCTATATCATTCAGCATTTGCACAGGTGTACCTCACCATCCAGACTCTTGTGGGTCACTGTCCAGAGCTCAGGAAACAAACTGACAGGGGTGTTTCAGAATCCTTGCTAAGCCAAAGTCCCAAATCAACTTTCAGCATCACAGCTCAAGGATACTGGGTGAGGGTAGTGGACCCATGTGACGGGCTTAAGAGAATCTAGCACCTGAAGCCTTCTACTAAAACCAGGAAAAAGATGAAGAAATGCTGCCGGGCGGTGGTGGCGCACGCCTGTAACCCCAGCACTCGGGGGGGGGGGGGGCAGAGGCGGGTGGATCTCTGTGAGTTCAAGGCCAGCCTGGTCTACAAAGCAAGTTCCAGGACAGCCTCCAAAGCTACAGAGAAACCCTGTCTAAAAAAAAAAAAAAAAGTGATGATGAAATGCCAAGACAGTCCTGAGTTATAAAAACAAAATCTAGAAGAGGGGGAATCCAATCTAGGGCATCGGCATGTCAGGCAAGTGGTCTATCATGGAATAATATCCCAACCCTGGCCATATGTCTCACTTTGGCAAACTTGGCTCTTCTTCTCCCCACACACTCCCTTCTTTTTAGACAGCTATTTCTTTTAGGTGTATGAGTGTTTTGCTTGCTTGTATCTTTGTGTACCACATGTGCCAGAAGAAGGTGTTGGATTCCTTGGAACTGGAGTTACAGATAGTTGTAAGCCACCACTTGGGTGCTGGAAACAGAACTGGCTTCCAGCAATGTTAGTGCACTACAAGAAATTCCATCAACAACGAGGAAGCATTTGCCCCCACAGCAGGAGGACCTGCCCTCTGTCCCTGAGTCGGCAGAGAACTTGTGATACTGTGTGGTTTTTGCTTTGCTTTGTCTCTCCAGACCAAGTCTAGTGTAGTCCAGGATTGCCTGAAACTAGCTATGTGTCATGTAGCTGAGGATGACCTTGAACACTTGACTGGAGGATCAGATATCCTCCACCTCCCATTATAGGCATGAATCTTCATTCCTGGCCTTACTTGTTTTTAAAGACAGGCTTTCTCTGTGTAGTCCGGGCTGGAATTACAGGTGTGTGGCATCAGGTAGTGTGTGTGGGTAGTTGTGACCAGGGCTGCTTTTGCTCCCTTTAGCACGGGGGTGGGGGTGGGGTGTGTGTGTGTGTGTGTGTGTGTGCCGAAGTCTCATGTTTTGAGCAGTCACTCTATTTTCCTCTAACCTTGTAATTTTTTAGTGTATAATTTTGCAACAATGCACATTTTTTTTTTTTTTTTTTTTTTTTTTAGGATACAAAGAACACCCAGGGAGCACTGTTCCCAGGGAGCACCAGGGAGCACCGGTCCCAGCTGAACTGCTCTAAGACACCAGAAGCCTTTCCACTCAGAAAGGCCTCTGGGTCAGCAGTGGGGTGGCCCTGGGTCACCCAGTTCTGTCTGTATCTACAAGCGTCTGACGCTTCAGCCTTGTTTCCTCTTGGTTTCCAACTGGAGTCTGACGGGAGGAAAAGGAAACAACGTTTAGGGAGAGCTCTACAGCAGGCGCTCGTGAACCCCCACAGTCTTCTCACCGCATTTAGCATGGTGACTCCAGGCTTTGGAGCTGGAGTGGGTTCAAATTCTGACTGACACGTCCTAGCTCTGACACGTCCTCGCTGGATGACCTTGGGCAGTCTTTGCATTGGTTTTCTCCTTTGTAAAGCAGGAATCCCGGGCTGGGGACATAGCTCAGTTGGCAGACCACTTGCTTAGCATGCATGAGGCCCTAGATCTATCCCCCAGCATTCCTGTGATCAAGACCAGCCTGGGATAGAGGTGATCTTGTCTCAAAAACACATTAAATAAACAAATAAGGACAGTAATACCCTCACCTGGAGAGCTGTAGTGAGGACTCAGTGTGATAGTGCGTGCTCATGACAGTCTGTTGAGGACTCGGTGTTGATAGTGCGTGCTCATGACAGTCTGTTGCTCTTGCTGTTATTCTAGCACCTGGTGTGCATTAGTTACTCTCTTGAGACAGTGACCAATACCTGACAAGAAACAGCGTGAAGAAGGAAGGGACTGGCTCCCAGTTTGTGGGGATACAGTCCACCATGGTGAGGATGACATGCTGGTAAAGCGACTGGGACCATGGAAGCGTGATGTAGCTGGTCATCACTCCGGCAGGCAGGAAGTAGACAGATGTGGATGGAACTAGGGTGGGTCTACAGCCCATAAGGCCTCATGCTCCACAGTCCCACTCCCTCCATCTCAGACTGCTGCAGGCTGCAGGACATAGATTCTTTTCATCAAAGATTAATTATCAGCTGGTTGTAGATTCTTCCTGGACACTGGGAGGGGACTGTCGAGGGGCTGGATCCCCGTAGTCCTCGATATAAGACCAGTGCAAGTGTGTCTCACCTTTTGACATTGAGATACACATGCACAGGGCCAGAGAGAGGGCTCAGCACCCAAGAGCACTTTCCGTCCTTCCAGAGTTCCCGAGTTCCTCCCTCCATCCCTCCTCCCTCCTCCCTGGCTCCCTCCCTCCCCCTTCCTTTCTCTCTCTCCTCTTCCCTCTCCTCCCCTCCCCTCTCTCTCTTTCCCCTGTTTCCTCTGGTCTTGTACACAGACATTCTCACAAGGCCATATGTTTGCAATCAATGTGGCAATTGTGTGTTTTGCTTTGTCACAAATGACACCCTGAGCATCCTCCCACAGTCCTCTGCCGTAATCATACAGTTCTATTTGCAAAGGAAGGCCTGTGGGCACTCTGGTCTTGCTGCACTGAAGCCTGCCTCCAGAAGGGTGTTTCTAAGATGAGAGTCTGGCCCCTGAACTTATCTACTTGAAGCTTTCATCTGCAATTATCAGGATAGAGAGTAGGCATCCAGCCTCACCTCCTCCCAAGGCATTCATTCAGACAGAGTCCCTGCTGACCACTCACTCCCTCCTTCTCCCACATCGGTCAGAGGCTGGGCAGGAAGCAGAGTTTGCTCCAGATGGTTGCACCAAGGAGATTTTAATCAAGGGATCTCTTCTAGAGAGTAATGATAGGGGTAGAACAGGGGACTAGGAGAGAGGACTAGGAGGTGGTTGGGAGGATGTGATCACTGCAGTGGGGAGGGGGCGGGGGAGATATACTGTCCTCATCTCCATCTTGCTTCCCACTGATTAAATTCAGCTGGAAGTCGAAGGCTGGGGAGGGGGGCAGGACAAGTGACCCACAGGGGTGGATACCTGGTGACAGTGGACCTGGGGAGTGCATGGGAACAAATGGAGAGCATCCCTCATGCCTGTCCCTGGCCTCTGCACCTTGTGATGCCCTGTGCCCTGCCAGCACCAGCCTGTCCTTTCCGCCCTGAAAATTGCTGGGCTCCAATGTTCCTTTGGATGTTTCCATCTTTAGACAGGGCCTGGTGTAACCCAGGCTGGCCTTAAACTCTGTATGTGATCTAGGATGGCCTCAAACACTTGATCCTCCTGCTTCCACCTCCCCAGTGCTGGGATTATAGTTGTGCACAAATATCATGTTTTGGAGCCATTCCCAGGTGGTAGGCACTCAGGATGCAGCTGACCCATGGGCTGTAGTCTGTTCATTTTGTTTTTAAAATGTACTAAAAGATCATACTTTGATTGCTAAGACTTTTTGAGGTAGAGGCAGGAAGATCAAGAGTTCAAGACCATCCTCTATGGCAAGCTCACTACCTGAAACCCTCTTTAAAACAACACCCCTCCCAACTCAATTCTTCCTAGAATATTTATATATGCACGCGCGAACACACACACACACACACACACTGAAGTGCACGTGTTCAGGTTAGACAAAATTATGCAGTTGGCTCTCTTCAATCTCCCAGAAACAGATGGGGTTGTCAGATCTGCGCAGGCGGCATCTTTACCCATGGAGCCATCTTACCCCTCAAATGCTTTGTGACCTCGATCTAGTCTTAAAAACAAATGTCACACTGTCAAAGCCCTCCCCACACAGACGTTTCTGTGTTGAAACACAATTTTCTGGTGTGGACTTACTAAACATGAACTCCGCCCTGGAATGTTCTGTTCCAGTCTCCTCTGTTTTCCTTAAAAGGTACTGTTCACAACCTTTGAAATTCAAACTGTTCTTGTGTGTTTATAGTCCACGGATGCAGTGGACACCTCTTCTAGCTTGTTCTAGCTGCCTGCTGCACTCCGAGGACAGCACCTGGTGCACAGAGATGTTCTGTGATGCACCGTTGAGGGAGCTTGTGAGAGGATGGGTATAGAGGAGTACCAGACCCCCGTGGTGACGCTTCTGTAATTGGCTTGTTTTCTTTATCTCTGCAGTTGCCCTTGGGCCCAGCCTCGTCCAAGACACCTTGGCACTGCCACCATCCTGGCCAGGATGGGCCTGCTGTTCCTTGTCTGGCTGTTGCCACTTTCCTGCGTCTTGGGACTGCCATTCTACAACGGCTTCTACTATTCCACTGGCCTGCATAGCAGGGCCCTGGGCAATGGCTACGGGGAAGGTGGGTGGCTCCTAGGCCTGTCCCCGGGCTCCTGCTGTGATAGGCAGGGTTCAGGCTGGGATGGAGCCGGCAGGATCTTCCCTGGCTGGGCCTCCAAGGGTGGATCAGCCTTGCTTCTCAGATGAGAAGAGATGGTTTAGATACTCTGAATTTGCTGGTACCAGAGACACGGGACCAAGTTCTCTTGGGGTGGCCCTTGTTCCTAGAACAGCTAGTTCTTTAAGATCCAGCCCAAGTGCCACCACCGCTGGTCTTCCCTGCAGAAGGGACTTTGGAGTCAGAGAGGTGTGAGTCTGAATCTCAGCGGTACCTCTTTCCAGCTGGGTGGCCTTGGGCAGGGGACTTTTGAGATGGCAGTCACTGTGTCCCTGCAGTGAGTTCTACCTCACCAACCTGGTTCTGTTGCTTAGGGAGTTCTGTCATTTGAACTCCTGTCTTGGCCAGGATAGCTGGGTCTTTTGGAGGAACCCTGGTGGACAGTTGGCCCAGACTGTGAAAAAGAGGGTGTGCTCTGCTCTCTCTGGAGGCCACTGTGGAATGAAGGGGACTCGGGAACACTTGAGACAGGACACTCACTGTAGCCGTCTTGTCCCTGGTGAAGTTCTTAGTGCCTGTCTGTCATAGCAGCTAGCACTTACAATTTTTTTTTTTTTTTTTTGTGAGACAGTCTCATGCAGCCTGTGTGCTGTCAACAAACTTGACATATAACTGGGGATGGCCATGAACTTCTGATTCTGCTGACTCTGTCTCCCAAGTGCTGGGATTACAGGCACACCTTTACACCTGCTTTGTTTGTTTGTTTGTTCGGTTTTTCGAGACAGGGTTTCTCTGTGTAGTTTTGCCCCTTTCCTGGAACTCAATTTGTAGACCAGGCTGGTCTCGAACTCTCAGAAATCCGCCTGCCTCTGCCTCCCGAGTGCTGGCATGCGCCACCACTGCTCCGCCATACACCGGTTTTGATGCGCTGTTGGGGACTAAACCCAGGGCTTGTGCGTGTTACACAAGCCCTCTTCTAACTGAGCTACACCCCTAGCTTCCTATGCTGCTCTGGAAGTTTCTGTGCAGCTGAAGATAACTTTGAGGTCCTGCCTCTCCTGCCTCTACCTCCCAAGATCTGTGATCACAGGCAGGAACCACCACTCTTAGGTGTCAGTTAGCTTTTGGTGGAGAACAAATTGCCCCAAACACAGCTGCTTAACAGCACACTCATGAATGGAGCCCTGTGGCTCAACACTTCGGTGTGAGCTCTTGTTTCTTCTGGTCCTACAGCCTGCCTCTCTTGGGGGTAGGGGAGGGGGAGGGATGGGGGTGGGTGGGTCTATTTTCAGTTATCACCAGACCGTGCCGCAAAAAGAATTTTAGGACAGATCAGAGTTTATTGAGTAAGCGAACGGCTAAGATGAACTGAAGTGTGTCAGTGTGGGTGTTGGGAGAGCATCTCTGAGAGTCCCAGCAGTCGCTGTGTGTGGGATATGGGGACCATGAAGCCACCTAGTCTATAGCTGAGCCTAGATATTAGGGAAGGGACGTGCTGGTCTAGCTGCCTAACTCCTTGTCTAATCTATAAGGAGGGTTCTCTCACTGAGCACCTGCAGCTCGGGAAGGGATTGCTGTAGAGAAAATGTGGGTCACACGGAGACAAGGGGGCTGGAGTCGAGGCTTGGCTTATTATCACTTTTTAGAAATTGGTTCCCCCTTTTTCTTTATTTTTGAGGATTTCACATAGGTATACAATGAAATATGATCACATCTATTTCCTATTTTACTTCTCTAACTTTTCTATATCTCACAATGTCGCCCTCCCAACTTCATGGTTTTTTTTTTAATCTTTTTTTTTTTTTTTTTTTTTTTTTATACTGGTCTTAATGTATCTCCTTGGCTGGCTTGAAACATGCTATGCAAACCAGGCTGGCTTCCAACCACAGAGATTGGCCTGCCTCTGCCTCCTGAGTGCTGGGATTAAAGGTATATACGACTATGCCTGACCATTTTTTTAAAAATAATCCATTAAGTCTAGTTAACGCTACCCACATGTACACTTGTGCGGGGCCATCCACTGGAATTTTACCAGGGCCACATCCTCAACAGAAGATAATTCTCCTTCCCCCAGCAACCAGTAACTGCCAAGAGCTCCTTGGTAAGGGGTGGGGCCCGGAGACCATCTCCAGCATCTATGCCGGAATTCTGGCTGGCTTGATCTTGCACAGGTAACTACAGCCACTGTGAGTTCATGAGCGCAAAAGCCTTGGCATGTCCAGAAGACAGAACTCCTCCCCATCTGCTGCCTCTTACATTCTTTCCACCCCCCTCCTGTGATGTTCTTGGAGCCACAGGGGTCCTTGTAGGGCCGAACACCAAGTCTCTTATCCTCAGCTCTTTGATCTCATTAGCTATTCCAACACTCTCTCATTGGTGATGTTTCTCAGACAGGGGAGGTGTAGTTCTCCTGCAGTGACGCTGAGATGCCTTGTGCCAGTCAGGGACAGTCAGAGATCCAAAGCAGGAGAGCGAGGGACCCTGTCCTCCCTCGGGTCCCCTCTGTTTTCTAACTATCTCACCTCACGACTTGTAGAGGACCTGCTACTGGGTAGTGGATCACCTTGCAGGTGGTTGGTGTAGGATGACCCCAGCTGAGGAGGATGCACTCGGCTTTTCATGGTTTCTCGTGCTCTAGACAGGCAAGTCTGGGCTTGTGCACATGGTGACTGGCAATGAAATGTCCCTAGAGAAGGTGGGGTCAACAAGAGCTCCTGGGACCAAGCCTCGGAACAGGCACAGTGGGACAGTCACGTCCACCTTTTATTCAAACAGAAAGCAGGTGGCAAGGCTAGTACAAATTCAAGGAACTGATAGTACCTCTTTTTTTTTTTTTTTCTTTTTTCTTTTGAGAAGAGTTTCACTGCATGTAGCCCATGCTGGTCTCAAACTAATGTTAATCCTTCTGCCTCAGCCTTCCTACAGGTGTTTGCCACCACATACAGCTCAGTGGAAGTAGGCACAAAGTCACATTTGTGGAGGTAATGGGTATGTGGAGGAGGGGAGCAGCAGGCACTTGGCAGGGTGAGGGATAGTGGCTCTCTTTGCATCCTGCAACACATGAGTCCAGAGGAGCTTGGGATGAGGGTATGAATGGTCCTTGCAAGACCATTGCTGCATCTGTGCTCCATCTTGCTACCCCCAGGCCTATTCAATGGAGTGAAGTTGGTGGTGGAGACGACTGAGGAGTCTCTGTTCAGTCACCGGGGAGCCAGTGTGACCCTGCCCTGCCGCTACCACTATGAGCCAGCCCTGGCTTCCCCGAGACGCGTGCGCGTTAAGTGGTGGAAGCTGTCCGAGAATGGATCCCCAGAACGGGATGTGCTCGTGGCCATCGGGCAGAGGCACCGCTCCTTCGGGGACTACCAAGGGCGAGCACACCTGCGGCAGCACAAACCGCAAGAGGTGTCGCTGGAGCTTAGGGACCTGAGGCTGGAGGACTCTGGGCGCTACCGCTGCGAGGTCATTGACGGGCTGGAGGACGAGAGTGGCCTGGTAGAGCTGGAGCTTCGGGGTGAGGCCCTGACAGATGCCACTGGGACCCACGGGAGGGGAAGAGGACCCAGAGAAGGCCTAGACCTTTATACTTTACACAGATAAGCGCGTCTAAGTCTCTAAAAGGAAGTTATTGTAGTACCGTGGCTCTTGTTTTCCAGGTGAGGAGACAAAGAGAGATCTTATGTAAGGGCGTCTAGCTGACAGGTGGCAGAGGTGGTGTTTGAACCCAGGGAGCGACTTCCAAAGCCACTGCCTCCTTTTCCTTCTCATTCAGTCCTGTTCAGAAAGAGGGAAGTGGGAGCTGGCTCCACAGCTCACTGGACCCAGAACTGAGGTTCTTGTGGGGTTAGTCAGCAAGACAGATGAACAAGGTAGGGACTGGTGTAAGGGTCTGCTGAACCCAGACTCAAATGGTATGTAAAAGCAAAGAGCGTTTACTATTATTCAAGCATACAGGGTCGTCGTTCACCTGTACAAAATGGCGACGACCCCGAGAGGAGCGTGCAGGCTCCTTTAAGCACAGCGAAGGGGAGTTTCAGGGACAGTTAGGTCACCTCATACACGATTGGTTAAACAAACAGCAGTTACACTAGTAATCTCTTAACTGGCTGGGGTTTAGTCTTACCATGTTTGGACACACTTGCACAGGCTTGGGCAGGTCTGGATATGACTCAGAAGGGGGCTGCAGGATCTGTCCTTGAGATTTGAGGCTGATTTTGAGGCCCTGTGTTTATTCTCTTTCTTGTCCCTGAATGCAAGGGTATTATGGGTAAATGGTCCTTTGTTGGGAGAGACACCTGTTTTGCCCTTCTCAGAGAACTGAAACCTAAATTCGGTTTTGAGAATGGGAGAATTTAACCCCTTCATTGGTAGAGTGCTGTGGGATGTTCAAGTATGTCAAATGTGTTGCTCTGATTGGTTAAAATGGAACACTGATTGGCCAGTGGCCAGGCAGGAAGTGTGGGTGGGACAGGCAGAGAAGAGAAAGCTGGGAAGTAGAAGGCGGAGACAGAGACACTGGCAGCTGCCGCCATGACAAGGAAGATGTAAGGAAGATGAGCCACATGACAAAGTATAGATGAATAGAAATGGGCTGAATATAAGAGTAATATAAGCTAGAATATAAGCTAGACAATGGTAGGCCTTAGCTAATGGCCAAACAGTTTAAATAGTATAAGCATCTGTGTGTTTATTTTATAAGTGGGCTGTCTAACAGGGCTTGGAGGGGGCTGGAGAAAAGGTCTCCAACTACAGTAGAGCCTGGGGCACACTGCTGAACCCCATCCTGTGTAAAGAAAGCAATTGAATTAGGCTAGTTATGATGCCCATTCAGAATGCAGGCCTATTGCTGTTTGATTTTCATATTTATTCTAAGTATAAAATTTGTGTGCGTGCGTGCGTGCGTGCGTGCGTGCGTGCGTGCGTGCGTGTGTGTGTGTGTGTGTGTGTGTGTGTGTGTGTGGTGAGGGTGATAAGAACCCAGGGTCTTGGGCGTGCTAGGTAAATGGCCTATCACTGAGCTATATAACCAGCCGTTGGAATCTCTGGATTTTTACGTAAAAATATCCTATTATTTTTTAGGAAAAGACATAGTGCTGTCTGGATCAGCCAGATGCTACAAGCCAGGTCTCAGGTGGCTCCAGGTTGTGATCTCTTTGTTGTTCTGATTCCTTTGTGCCTTGGGTGGGCCAGCATGCCTTCATCTTTCTCCTCTAACTCCATCTTATCCCACTCCAACTTTGGCCCCTGAGCAGGACTCAGCCTTGGAGCCCAGGCTCTCTCAAGTACAGACAAGGGGATCATGGTGCAGCTAAAGGCAGTTCCTTTGTGACCTTCCTCTAGTAGTGACAGTGAACTTGGAGTCTGTAACTGCTCATTCTGAAGTCTGGGTTATCAGAGGGAAAGGTTATCAGGGTCAGCCTAGAGAGAAAGGAATCCTCAACACTTTCCTCATCCCTGGGGTTGCAAGGAATGGGAACTTAAGGTGGACCAGGCATTCCATCACCCCCCCTACCCCTGCCCTGTTGGGGCCCATGAGCTTCGCTGTTCCCTCAGCCTGGCCACAGGGTAATGTTTACTCATAATTCTGCTTCTAACCAGCACAAGCCAAAGAGGGCCTCCTCCTCGGCCCTTAGAGTTACCCCTGTTCCTTAAGGCATCATCCGACTTGCTGTGGATTGAAAGATGCTTACCATTTTTAGATTGGGCAGTTATCGAATGGTATCTCATGTGAATGAAGTCCTAGGTTCAAACCCAGCTTACAGCAAATGAAAATGAACCCTCAACTTTTTTATAAGGTAAAATTTCAAACACGCATGATAACATGGATTCTGTTTTTGCTTCTATTGTCCGAGACAGGATCTCACTCTGTAGGCCATGTTGGTCTTGAGCTCATGGTAATCCTCCTGTCTCAGTCTCTTGAGTGCTGAGATTGCAGGTGTGAACCACCATACCCTGCTAGAACAGTAACTTTTGAGGGGAATGTGTGGCCTTATCAGGATGGCCACTAGGAAGGAGGCCTCCTGCCCCAGGGTGCCCCCGGCCTTAGGACTCTTTTACTGAGGGGGTCTTCACCACCCTTCCTTCTGCAGTTTTTAGGGGTGTCTTTCTCTGTATCCCATGATGACCGTAAACTCATGGTAATTCTCAGTCTCAGTTTCCTGAGTCCTGGGATTTATAGGCGTAAGCCATCAGATTCAGCTTCTCTTGTTTCATCAAGACATTTCTGCATTTAGAAGCCATGCTTGATGGCTCATTCCTGTCATCCCAGTGCTTGGAAGGGTGAAGCAGGAGGATTGGAAGTTTGTGGCCAGCTTGGGTTACACAGCAAGACTCTGTCCTTGTCTTAGGGATTCCATTACTTTGATAAAACACCATGACAAAAAGCAAGCTGGGGAGGAAAGGGTTTATTCAGCTTCAACTTCCTCATCACTGTTCATCACCGAAGGAAGTCAGGACAGGAACTCACACAGGGCAGGATCCTGGAGGAAGGAGCTGATGTAGAGGCCATGGAGGGGTGCTGCTTACTGGCTTGCTCCTCATGGCTTGACCAGCCTGCTTTCTTATAGAACCCAGGACCACCAGCCTAGGGATAGCACCACCCGCCATGGGCTGGGCTCTACCCCATCAATTGCTAATTAAGAAAATGCCTTACAGGCCTTCATAGGACCCGATCTTATAGAGGCATTTTCTCAACTGAGGTTCTCCCCTCTCAGACTTCAGCTTGTGTCAAGTTGACATAAAACCATTGAGCACAGTTCTCCACCCCCTCCCCCCAAAAGGAATCTGCACACTAATGCACTAATGACACACACAGCTGGCCTTTCCTGTCTGTGGTCCCTCCTCTGCAGAGTAAACCAATTCGTAGGGGTGGATGAGATGGCTCAGTGGGTAATGGCACGTGTGGCCAAGCCTGGCAATTTGAGTTCAATTCCCGGGCCCCACATGGTGGAAGGAGAGGACTGATTGCCATAAGCTGTCTCTTGGCTTTCATGCACATACCCTGCCCTAATAAATAAACAAAAACAAAATAAATAATGCAATTAGAGAAATAAACCAACTCATAAATCAAAAGTAGGCACCTGTGCCCCAAATGCAGAAAGTTTCCAAACTCAAGCCTTGAGCTCACTGCAGGCCAAAGTACCACGCTGAACCAGGAGGATAAAGTGACGTGTGGGCATGTGTCGGGATCTTTAGCAGTCTACAGGTAAATTAAAATGTATTAGAGGATGTGCAGATAGATAGTGCCATTTTATATACTTAAAAGACGGTGTGTGTGTGTGTGTGTGTGTGTGTGTGTGTGTGTGTGTGTGTAAATGCCACCCCTGGAGCCTAGAGCATAACAGCATGGCCTCATCTTCTATCCTACTCTGTAGTCTGAGACATCACTTGATGGATTAATCATCTCACAAGCCAATATGTATTTTCTGGGAAATCTGCTAAGTTCTAGAAGGAAGGCGAGAGGCAGGGACACTTCCTTTGGATTTAGACCTTGGACAGCAGGTAGGAGATTTGGCTGAGCTACCTGAGGATGTGTGCAGAGGTGTCAGTATTTGTTTGTTTGTTTGTTTTTGTTTTTGTTTTTTAGAGTCAGGGTTGCTCTGTGTAGCTTTGGAGCCTGTCCTGGATCTCCCTCTGTAGCCCAGGCTGGCCTCAAACTCAGAGAGATCTGCCTGCCTCTGCCTCCCGAGTGCTGGGATTAAAGGCACCAGCAGTCTTACGTGTTTTGGAGGCGGCGTGCATCCCAGTGGAGGTGGGAAGCTCTGGCTTCCCCCTTCTGACCCCTCTGAGCCCGTCCTTCCTTTCTAGGCGTGGTTTTTCCATACCAGCCCCGTGAAGGACGCTACCAGCTCAACTTCCACGAGGCCCAACAGGCCTGCCAGGAGCAGGACGCGGTGGTGGCTTCCTTTGAGCAGCTCTTCCGTGCCTGGGAGGAAGGCCTGGACTGGTGCAATGCCGGCTGGCTGCAGGACGCCTCTGTGCAGTACCCAATAACGCTGCCCCGGCAGCCCTGCGGAGGCCTGGGCCTGGCGCCTGGTGTTCGCAGCTTTGGCCAGCGCCACCACCGCCTGCACCGCTATGACGTGTTCTGCTTCGCGGCTGCCCTCAAGGGTGAGAGGAACGCGGGCCGCACAGGTCATCTGGAACCTGAGGGAGGGCCTCCTTATCTGTGAAGCTTCCAGAACCCTCTGCTCTTCTCTGCCTGCCTCTTGGCCCAAGGTCTGAAGCGTTGGCAGTTCTGGAGGCAACGTCTGTACCAGTTCTCAGCATGTTACTCTTGATGTTCATGGCTGCCACTGGTTTTCATTCATGAGACATCTGAGTGTCTAGCATGTATTGGGCTGTGAGTCAGCACAGACAAACCATGCCTTTCCCCACACACCGGCCTTATTATTCATTGAAAGATAAATGAAAACAGAAATATGTTCGGTACCATAGCAAAAATACTTAGAAGTGTCTGGCAGGGCTGGGATGTAGCTCGGTTGGTCGAGTTCTTGCCTAGCGTGTATACAAGGCATGGGTCCCTTGAACTGGGCACTGTAGTGTATTCTCAGTACTTGGGAGGTGGAGGCAGGAAGATCAAAAGTTCAAGTTTAAGGTCATCCTCAGCTACCTAAAGAAGTGCCTGCTGGTGTGTAGAAGGTTCTCACATAGGAGATGGGTGTAGGAAGTGCTCAGTAAACTGTGGGTGAGAGACTAGTCTAGTCTCGGTGGGTGCTCACTCAGAAGGCAGCTGGGGAGTATAGAAATGACCAGAGCATCCCTAGTCCTGGGGCAGGTGTGGTGGTGGGGTGAGGCTCGGAAAGGTGCCCCCCTCAAAGTGTCCAACACAGACTCCCATAGGGCAATTCCTCCTTGCCTGTGGCAGGCCCTACTCCCCACCCCACATGTACAGCACTCACCTGACCCGCTTTCCCACAGGGTGGGTGTACTACCTGGAGCACCCGGAGAAGCTGACCCTGCTGGAGGCCAAGGAGGCCTGTCTGGAAGACGGCGCACAGATATCTACGGTGGGCCAGCTCTTTGCTGCTTGGAAGTTCCGTGGCCTGGATCGCTGTGATGCTGGCTGGCTGGCCGACGGAAGTGCCCGCTACCCCATAGTTCACCCCCGTCCCAACTGCGGGCCCCCTGAGTCTGGCGTACGGACATTCGGTTTCCCAGACCCACGTACCCGCTATGGCGCCTACTGTTACCGCCTGCTCTAGCAGGGTGGCCAGCTAGCTAGCTGTGCATCCTCCTGCTCCCTGACTTCCTGGGTCAACTTCCTGACACAAGGGTCCACCTTGTCTCTTGTGGGTTGGGGCGTTGCTTGTGTTGTTTCTATACGTCCTAACTTGAACATTTTAAAAAGGTATTATTATTATTTTGTTTTATAGACCCAACTCTCAGTTCTCTTGGCATCCCTCTCTGGGGCGTTTGAGGTCCATTGGGTTTTAAAAGGCTCTGTCGTGTTCCGGTACAGCTGGCATCCCTAACCTAAGGAAACTGGTGCCACGCATGAGCAGGGGCTGCAGCTAGCCCCCTCTCCTTGGCTTAGAGGAGGCAGAAGGATGAGCGTTGACTCTTTTTTAATTTCTGCACAGGGTCCTTAGACTTGTGGGTGAGGGCTTAAGGAAGTCCCGCATCATCTCCTGGTTCCTGAGTCGGAGTATCCTTCCCATGTTCCCTGCTCGGGAGTGACCCTCTGGGTGTGTGTACCTTCTATGGCCAATAAATGGTGCTATGATTCCCTTCCTTCCCTTCCCGGCGGCCTCTGTGTCTGACCCTTTGTCTCCTTCAGCCTCAGGGACTAGATCTCATCCCGGGGTATGTGTGGGGTCACTTCCGTCCTCTGTCTTCCTGGGCTGCCCCTGTCTGGTTTTGATCTTGTCTATCTTACAGCATATTCTGCCTCAGGTGCTGGCCCAGCTTCTGGGGGGTCTGGCTCCCATCTTCACCATCTGCACCCCATCATGGCCCATTTTTTGAGGGGCTCAGGAGAAAGAAGAGTAGGGGGTGCCTTCCAAAGGGTCTCAGAGACTGAGGATCTATGGATTGTCTTTCTTCTTCACCCCAACAATGCTTTGGGGAACCAGACATGTATTTCACCCAGGTGTCCCCTGGTGCTTGACAATCAGATGTTTAGTCAGTTTTTCTTTTTCTTTTCTTTTCTAAGTGTATGCGTGTGCGTGTGCGTGTGCGTGTGCGTGTGCGTGTGTGTGTGTGTGTGTGTGTGTGTGTGTGTGTGCATGTGGTGCAGGTGCCTGCAAAGGCCAGACATTGGATCCCCTGGCATTAGACTTGTGGGTTATTGTGAACCACCTGACATGAGTTCTCTTCAATAGCAGCAAGCCCTCTTAACCCCTGAGCCATCTCTCCAGCCCCTCAGTTCAGTTTTTTTTGGGGGTGAAGGGAGAGGGATTGAGACAGTCTCACATAACCCAAGTTGGTCTTGAACTTTCTATATAATTGAGGATGGCCTTGAACTCCAGTCCTCTTGCCTTCCCAGTGCTGGGGCTAGAGATGTGCACCATCACACCTGACTAGCAGTCTGGGAATTTGTTAGAAATCTAAGTTCCTCAGCCTCACTCCAGTTTTACTGCATCAGAAACTTGGGGTGTGTTATCACAGCCCTTCAGGGGATATATCACCCCATTTTGGTAGTGGAGATCGAACCCACGGCCTTGTGCATGCTAGTCATGCACGCTCCCACCGAGCTATATCTCCAACCCTCTTTTACCTTTTATTGTGAGACAAGGTTTCACCAAGTTTCTTAAGCTGTCTCGGCCACTCAAGCAGCTGTGATCATAGGCTATGCCCCCAAGCCTGGTACACCGGAGTGTCTCTTGAATAATTATTTTGTTGTTATGTTGAGACAGGGTCTTACCATGTGGCCCAGGCTGGCCTTGAACTTTCAGCACTTCTATCTCAGCCCCCTGAGTGCACCAGCATACCTCCTCCCAAGTTTCCAGGGTGCCCACTTGCAAACCTGCACTCCCAACCACTGAATGACACAGGTGGGCAGGTACACTCAGGCATATGTAGCACAAATAGGTCACACATGTCCACACATCCATGCTGTATTCACACGCACACAGGGGCAGAGGGTCCATCAAACATAGTGTCACTCAGGTCAGGAATGAGGTGAACAGATGTGACTGAACACACAGGACTTGCACCATTTTGGGGTCATTTAGCATCAAAGCATGACTCTGTGGAGGTCCCAGATCATGGTCCCCTTTTGCTTAAATGAGAAATAAAATAAACTTAAAAAAAAAAAAAGGAAAGGAAATAGATCTCTTCCAATGTCTTTATTATTATAATTATAATCTTTAGTTTTCAAAAAATATAAATAGGTGCACGGAACACTGGTGCCTGCACCGTCCCGGGATGGAGAGAGGGAAGGGGACGGCAGCGGAGCACCCCTGGGGAGGAAGTGCCCCTACCCAGTCCAGCCGAGGAATGGTACCTGCTAGGGTGGTCGACCCCGGTGAGAGGTCATGAGAAGAGGGGCCCGGGGTGGGGAGGGAAGGCAACCTCATTGCCCCTTGGCCAGCCTGTCCCCTGCCCCAGGCTCCTTCCCTCATAGATGGCACAGACCCAGGTTCCTTTTGTCCAACACGGGAAGCTGTCGCCAGTCTCTTCTGAGTCCTTCGTGCTCTGAGGCCCCCCTCCCCCCTCCCCTGTCCTGTCTCCTTCCAGCCCCTCTTCCTGCCTCCCTAGCTTTCCCTGGGGGTGAAATAACCGACCACTGCAATGCTCTTAGGTAAAGACAGGAAAGAAAAAAAATAATAATCTTCTTTATTTAATTTAACCCCTTCCTTCTCACCCTGTCCCTGCACTGGTCCCTGGAAAGGCACGGTGGGAGATCAAAGAAGCGTCTCTAAACTCAGTCCGCGGGTCACAGGAAATTTGCTTTGGCGTTTTTTTTTTTTCCGGTGGTGGAGGTGGTGGGGAGAGGATGAACTAGATGGAGTTGGGGTGATGTGAGGAGTTGGGACACACAGAATGTGGGGTATTTTTCCTTCTTTAATGGATTCCTTATAGGACAACAAGCGACAGGAAGACACCATCTGGTGGGATGCACGGTCAGCCTGGCTGGCCGCTGGGCTCAGCATCCTGGGGGCATGTTGTCGTGTCCGTGGAAGCTTCTCTCAGTGGGCCATGCTGGGACGGCTCCTCTGTGTGGCTCTCAAGCTCCGCTTCTGTAGCCTTCGCTTGTAGGTGGTGGCTGCAGTCAAGGGGGTGGGGTGGAAGATAAACAGTGAGTGAGGAAGAAGCAGGGCCAAGCATGGACTGTCCCCATCCTTCCCCTGTCACGAGTGCCCTCCCTGTGGACTGTGAGCCTAGCAAGGCAGCCTGAAGCTCTTCCCATTCTACTTCTCTGGGACGGATTTTTTCATCGAACTTCTTTAGGCTCAGGAGACAGACACGGCTTTCTTAGCTCCTTTCAGGGAACAGGCACCTTCCACATATATTTTATGGTGCAACTCCTTAATACCTTCCCTACCTGGCTTAACCCTTATGGTGGCACGGAGTCTGCAGGGCGGTATCAACTACCACTATGCTCTGGGGGAAAAGGAGGAGGCTCTGTTGGTGGAATCTGACTCTGTGCCAGGTGAGGGGCCAGGGGGGGGACAATGCTCACGGTCTGTGCAGGTGATTCGAGGTTCTTCCCAGTGCCCACTGGGCTGGCACCGGATGGTGGGCACGTGGCGCTGGACAAAGCCCTCGGTACACTGGTACCGTACCAGGGAGCTGATCTCATATCGGTCCTTCTTCTGCCCGAGGGTCCTGGCATGCTCCACCACTGGGGGCTCTCCACAGGCCACTGAGGGACAAATGCCTTTTAGGAAGGGGTCTCATGAAGTTTTCTGTGATGGCCCATATAGGCAGAGGCAAGGTTAGCCCACAGCCCAAGGCATGATGAGAAAGGGATCAGGCTGTGCTTCCCAGGGCTGAGCCTGGACTGTGGGATGGAGGTGGGGGTGGGGAGGAAGATGCAGGGCTAAGAATCTTAAGACACTCAGTTCTAACATCTGGATTCCTCGGTGGCACTGGGAGGCAGGAAGGGAATATAAAGATGGCCTTGAACGATGGCAAGATGATAAAAAGGGGGATTGAGATGGGGAAAGAGGACAGTCTGCTGAGACACCTGTGGCTTCTTTATGTAAACGTACAAAGCCAGGGAAATGACGCCCAAAGGAGGCCTAGGGATACAGGCCATGCATAGGAGCAGGAGGCTGCTGGGTCCTTTAAACATTGTGATACCCATGGCCTATAGCTGAAGAATCCAGGGCTGGCAGCTCTGGTTCTGTGACTAGCTGTTTTTGGAACCCTGAAGAAAGGGTGAGTCCACCCAGGGGCCCTTATGGGTGGCTTCCTGTTGCTGGCATCTGAGAGACCGTGGTATGCATGGAGTTGAGGATCCTACCCTCTAGCCCATGACTTTCAGCCTCCCTTTCTTCCTGTGAATGGTTCCCAGGAGTCTTGGCTCTGTGATGCTGGTGCCCGGAGAGACCCTCACATCAGCACCTGTGAGCTTCCTGAGGATACTCCCATAGCCCCCGGTAGTTAGGAGACAAGAGAACCCCCCACCCCCCACTCAGATCCCTCAGCAAATGGCTCCCTTGCAGCTGAAGGGCTTACTCCCCTCCCTGGACCTCCTCCCTCGTCCTTCTTACCCGTGCCCTTTTTGCACGTGAAGGGCAGCTGGTAATTGCAGGGCACATCATTCCATTCGCCCTGCTCATGCCAGATCATCACTACGCAGTCCTCTCCAGTGGCAAAGAAGTTGTCCGGTTGGTTGGGACGCCACTTCTCAAATTGCTGTGGGCAGGAGAAGCAAAATGTTAAGAGCCAGGCTGAAGCAGTGTGGCTTGGCCTGACCCCCACTTCCTTCCCAATCAGTACCCGCCCCCCCCAGCTTCTTTTTCCTTTCACCCAGCATCTGGGTTGGAAGGCAGCAGCAAAGGCTGCTGGGACTCTGATCTGATCAGGGTCATCCTAGATGCTACAGATCCCAGGTTAGGGAGCTGGTTACACAGCCTGACTCTGGTCCTTTTTAGGAGCTCATAATCCTCAAGGATTCATTCCCTGGTGGGGAATCCCCAGTCTGCTCGTTTCTGACCTATAAGGCCCTTCTCACTGGCCTGTAGCTGACTGCCCATTCTGTCCATTTGATCTCTGTGTTTTATCGCTTGGGTAGACACTAGTCCTTTGCACATGAGGAAACTCTCAAATGTCATAGATCCTTCATGGTAGCTTGCTGTCATTTTTTTTTTTTCATTTCCTGCTGGCTCCTTATCCCATCTTATGCCTTCCCTCATGAAGTCCATCCAGCCCCAGGCTGGTCTCCAGAGGCCAAGAGGAAAGAAACGCAATCCCTTCCTACAGAGTTCCTGCCTGTCAGGCTTCTGCTCAGTGAATTTGCATGAGACTTGAATGCATGCTGTTCGGAGGGGTCTTTACCCCACTTCTTAGCTCTGGCAACTTACCAGGGAGTGTCCATCAGACCAGCGGAAGTCCCCTTCGATGGTCCTGTCATTCAGACCTATCCACTGGTAGTCTTGAGCATTTTCTGGAAAGGGAAGATAGGTTTGCCCCTGATGTTGGGTGCCCTGGGCTGTCTGGGGACTGGAACTTGTGGAAAGAAGGGTGTGTTGGGAGGAAGCAAGTAGCTCCTAGGCACCTGCCACTGTCTTCTGAGGACCTTGTAAGGCTCTCAGGCCATGCATGTTTGTGGTGTATGTTGGAACACTTCCTCAGGCTGGCATAGGCAGGTTACAGTTACAGGGTTCGCCTGGGCTATCTCTGTCTGGCAGGGCCTGTCCTGGGTCAGCTGGGGCTGCTGGTCCCAGTGATCTGTATCTTCTCTGAGGGAACTGTGGGAGCATTCTTCCAGCTCCCTGCCCCACAGTGTACCCAGTCTGTGCCCCCTTTTCCCCCTCCCTCCCTCCCTCCCTCCCTCCCTCCCTCCCTCCCTCCCTCCCTTGTTCCCCTTCCCTTCCTACAGTGCTGGACCTTGTGCACACAAGGCAAGGCAAGCGCTGCCCACTGAGCTACAACCTCACTCCCCAGTCTGTTCATTTCTGACCCATAAGGCCTTCGCTCTCACTGCTGCTTCTGTAGCCCTGCCACACTCACTGTTGACAAACTCCTGTTCCTCAGGGGTGACAATACTGCTCAGATGTGACTGCTGCTCCCGACACCTCCTCTCGGCGTCCACCCAGGTCTCGCGGTCCGGGAAGTGGCGATAACAGTGGCCCTGGAATTTGGTCCAGCCCTCCTCGCACTGTTCCTGGTCTGTAACACAGGTCAGGGACGTGAAGAGGGGGCACGGCCAGCTGAGCGTGTGCTCCCTGCCAGTCTTGTGGCATGGACATCTATGTTCAGACCACCCGAAAGGCTGTGCCCAGGAGGGAGGCCACAGGCTCGGCTAGACAGAGGCTGGAGTAGGAAGCCAGTGACATCTGACTCTCAGGGGCCCCCATGTGCCCATGTGCATGCCACCTAGATAAAGAGCTTTCCTGTCCCCGATTTAGCACCCTGGCCTCCAGGGTTTCCTCCTGTGGTATTCCTGCCCCGAGTGGGTGGGTGGAGAGCCGGCAGGGTCCCACAGGCTGGGGGACAAAGGGACAGTCAGGTGGGAAGTTTTTCAATTTAAGGTAAGACCTAGTTCAGAGTCTCTGAGGAAGTCTGGGAAAAGGAGCTGTGAGCAGCAGGTGGAGGTAACAAAAGAGGCTGGGTATGGGTGGAGCTGGTAGCCTCTTTCCCATGGAATCTTGAGTGAGGCCAGAGACCCCCCAGGAAGAAGCCTCTTGGGGGTCCAAAGAAGAGCAAGCTTTGGACCATGGATCTGAGCTGGCTGCCCTTGTTATCACTATTAGTTTAATTCTAATGACCTTGTGCGTTGCTGGGATGAAGCCCGGGGCCTTCTGCATGTTAGACAAGTGTTTCTGCCCCAGGCCCCTGAGCTGGCTCTAGTAGAGTCCACTATGTCTTCATCTTAAAGAGCTACATGCCCACTGGAGGTTGGTCTGTGACTCAGGATGTTGGTGGCCGCGGAGAGGGGAGAAGCAGCTTCATCTGCAGCAGCGCTGTGCGCTGGAGGAGGGCCAGATTTGGAGTCTGGAGTAGTCTTCAGGGACAGAGGTGGAGGCAGGTTCGAGCCAGCTCATCAGGACTGGAAGAGGGGATTGTGACCTAACTGTCTGCGGTGGCAGCATGTGGATGACTGCAGCTTGGCCCTGCTGGAAGGGTTTTTACCTCAGGCCTGGAAAGGAAGCCGCCAGCCTAGACTCCCTCTCCTCTGTGACAGCCTGTAGCTAAAAAACTGTGTAGCTAAACTGTCAACAGAGCATTGGGGAAAGGGAAGCCTAGATTTTCCCCTTTTCATTCCTCTGCCTGGAGCCTCCACATGGGGGACCCTGGGGTTCAGGATGTGTGGCAGCTTCCCAACAGGTGGCTTCAATAGTTTAGCTGTTGTAGGAAGGACAGGGAATTTCCCTGAGGGAAGGCGTCTTCCCTGGGCTAAGGGGTGCTTGGCAAGGCTGTGACGTGAAGAGAAGGGGAATGGAAGGCCAGTATCTAGAGAAAAAAGAAGCAGTCCTCCTGCTACCTAAAGGTCCAGGAAGAGGCCAAGGAGGTCTTGGAGGATGCCCAGCACTGAGACAGAGGCACCATCTGTGGGCCTGTGGGCCAAGGCTTGGGCCACCACAGAACCTGAGGGCTAAGCTAGGCAGGTAGGGTCAGAGAGGACGGGGAGCTGGGTGTGGCCGGAGAGAACTATGTCAGTAGAGGCTGTGAAGACAAGACAGACTCCAAAGAGGCTGGACAGAGCAGTGTCACCAGGGACAAGGCACAAGGTCCTTGCACTCCAGGTTGCAACAGAGCCTTGCTGGGCACTCAGGTCCAGGGCCCATTTGGGTGGCTCTGGACTCACTTTCCTGGTCTAACAGGATGCAGAACCCTTCCTCTGTTCCAGCAGAGTCTCCCTTTCCCAGACGAGTTCTCAAGCTGTTGTCTATGTAGATGTTCCAGACCTTTCTCCTCTGTGGCATCCTGCAGGGAAAATTCTTGTATTCTCTATTCCCACCTAGCTGAGACCCCATGCACCTGACTTCCTGGGGTTGTAGAAGGTGGGAGGCCACAGGGAAGATGAATGTCCCAGTCTCTGACTATGGAAACCTTAAATTCCACCATCAGCCTGTACCCTTGGCAATGCCTCCAAGGAATGCTAAGTCATTCTCGTTACTTCCTCACAAAGGAAGATTTCCCAGGAGTTTCAGGTACTTTCTGGAAGTTTCTCTAACAAGAGTTCATTGAAAGGGGTTTTGAGCCCGCGTACACTTCCAGTTCTTTGTGAACCATTGCTACCAGTATCCTAAAGCCTCAAGCCTCCTTTTCCGAGTTAGGAAGGCTTGAGACCCGAGGGGCTGGCAGGAGCCTGGAGAGCACTGTCAGTGAGAACACTGGGGGTCAGTCTGGTCCTGCCTCGGGCCTCTGGCCCACAGTGCGGAGCAGAGGTCTTGGCAAGGCCCACCAGAGGAAACTTAGCTCCTGTGCCTTGCAACAAGACTGCTCTGCCAGACTAACCTTTTGCTTTGTACAAGGGAGCAAGAAAGGAAGCGTGGGCCAAGGTAGCATTCAGAGGGCAGCCGCCATGGTGTGATGGAGAGGATGGCATGCACGGTCCCTGTTCATGCATGACTGGAGCACACTGGTGACACAAGTCCTCTCGGGTAGATCACCCACAGCCCTCATGCCAGGAGAAGAGGAGGAAGGCAGCTCAGTTAGCACAGCATCGTTGCTCCCCAGGGACATGAAAGGACATGGAAGTTCCACAGAGAACACGGCAAGGTAGACAGTGCCCATGATCGTGCTGAGAAGATCTGTGGCTACCAGTAGAGTGAGGACCCATTGCTCCTACCCATAATTTTCTCCAAGACCGATGCACAGATTCAGCTGTGTCGTCCTAGTGGGACCCATGCACTGAACTCTGTGGTCACACCAGCAAGTCTGCCAAGGCCTGGAAAAGGTTAGTGTTTGCAAGGCTTCCTGAGCCCCACTTTCCAAAGTATGCATCTCTCGTGTGGTCAGATCAGCCAATATTTCAGAGGTGGGTTCCCAAAGGGAAAAAGCAAGAATAAGTGTTGAAATCGGGGTGGGGGTGTGTGTGGCAGGCTTCTCAGCTGTGTTCCCCAGAATGGCTCTCCAGGTAGATTTGTGGGCTCCAGTCCAGGCCTGGAACCTGTGGTTAGAAGGGTAGGGTGAGGAAGGAGGAGTGCAGCAGTTAGTAACATTAGCTGAAGCCGAGACGGCCGTACCAATCTCACACAGGTCCCCTCCGTAGCTGGGAAGGCATAAGCATGTGAAAGAGTCGATGGCATCCACGCAGGTGGCTCCATTCAGACAAGGGCTTGAGAGGCACTCATCAATGTCTGCAAGAAACCAAGGGCCACCATTAGGACCTCTGCTGGCAATTCATAAGCACCATGGCTTCATTATGGGTGGCCAGCTCTGCTGCTGTCTAGAGGCTGGAAGGGGCCTGGCTAGATTTCCTGAGAACTGTTGCTGTTGCTGCTGCTGCTGCTGCCGCTGCCGCCATCTTGGATTGCTGAAACAAAGATCCTGACAGTTTTCTTTGGATGTCTGTGATTCTTGATGGGCGAGCTTGGAGCCTTGGAACTAGTTTCCCAGGTTGGAGAGATCTGGTACTTCTGTAGCCAAATGCCTTTTATGAGCCTGAGAATGGAATTCCTTCAAGATACCTTCTCTCATGAAGAGTTCAAGAAGCTAGAGGTCTGAATTGGCCATGGAGATGGTGACAGGCAAGGAAATTGGAAGTGACTTTCGTAAAGCTTGGTTAGAAGTTTTGCTTCTCCTGGCTTCCTCTATAATTTTGAGACAAGGAAAAGTGAGCAAACCCATGTTCTTGAATGAGCCATCCAAAAAGTGGTCTGAAGCATATAGAGCCATGAGAAATGGCCATATGGGAGTTTTGAATGAAACTCATTAGATTACCTGGGTTATAGATAGATAGTGTCTTTGTCTTCAGTAAATAAGATGTAAAGGTATTTAAAAAATGAAACCCAAGTCTTTCTTTTGGAATAGGGAACAAAACATCGCCCAACATTTCACCTTGTGACTTCCTTCCAGCTTAAAGCCTCAAAAGGTAGGCATCTTCAGTGAGTTGTAATTTGTAGATGGGCACCCATCCTGGCTCAGTCAGTGGCTGGCTGGATGCTCAGTTAGTGGATGCAGATCCATCACCAGCCTGAGATTCAGTCAGGTGCCCAGACCTCTCTGTCTCAGGCCGACTCTTCTTCCCTTCTGTTGATTTTAGTTCCAAGGATCTCTTTCTAGCTGAACTTCTTCACAAGCACTTGAATTTGTAAATTGTTTGTAAATTTGTAAATTTGCCTCAACTTATCAACAGTTAGCCAAAGTGAGAACTGAACCTCTTAGACTTGTCTTTCTACACCTTTCTGGGAAGCCAGGAGGCCTGGGGGCGGGGGAAGACTTCTGCTGTCTTCATATTTATAACTCCAGAGCTGGCCTTGAACTTGTGTACTTGAGGGTGATCTTGAATTTCTGATTCTCCAGCCTCTACTTACTGAAATTGTAGGTGTGCATCATCATGTCAGGATTATATGATGCTGGCAATCCAACCCAGGGCTTTGAACATTCCAGGCAAGCACTCTGTCAACTGAGCTACATCTCTAATCTGGAAGAAGCTAATTCTTGGTACCTGCAATTATGTTTCCTTGAGACCCTTGATCCAACAGTATGCTGATGGATGGTCTCCTTGGGATCAGCAAAGCCTTGACTTCAGAGCAGGACTTTTACTCATCCTAGAACTTAGATCTTGCTGCCTATAACAGCAATCTAGACCTTCGTGTCAGTCTTATGCTAGGATGGTCAATGCACTTGCCTCTGGGATCTTCAAGCTCCGGGTCATCTTGGCCAAGTCTATGCAATCGGTGGCCTGACAATCCCTGGTTCTCAGGTACTTGCTCTACCTGTGCCGCTCCTCTTCTCCACATTGCTGGCATCTCTTCTCTTCCTGTGAAGTTCTTAGCTCCATTTCAAGAAGCACACACCATGGATTAGAAACTCACAGTTCCAAGCAACCCCAAAATGCATGGAGGAACTGACTGAAATCCCGGCATGCACTTGGTTTCCCAGCATGCACCAGGATTCCCAGCAGCAGCAGTAGCAGCAAAAGGTCAGGTCAGTTGGCAGAGTGGAAGCTGGGGGCGGCTCTCTTGCTTTCAGGAAAGCTGGTTGTGTTCTCTCTTGTCCATCAACTTCATTATGGGAGATGGGAAGCACCAGGGCAAGAGGGTTAAGCAAATGGAGACGCTAAAGCGATTGTAGAGAGCAGGGATGGGGTGGCCTCCCAGTAAAAGAGCCAGACATCAACTCGGGGATCCTTGGCCAAACCATGAGCCAAAGGGCAGGAAAGGGTGGAGGCCAGACCAGGTAGCTTCCAAGGGTCCCCAAAGCTCAGAGAGGGCTCTCATCTGGCCTGGGGTATGAGAAGTTGTGTTGTTTTCTTCCTGTGTTTTGCCAGGGTATGAAGTTTGAGCATTGTTTCAGGGACCTGGATACCAAGATGAGGAAGAGACACAGTCCTGAGAACTGCATAGCACCAGGTACTTAGAGAGGCCAAGTGAGCCTCTGCACAGTGGAAGAGGGTTACTGTCCCATAAGGGCTTGCTCAGAAACGCTTGAGCACCTCACTTCCTCTTCCTGCAAAAGCCATTCTGGACCTGATTGCACAGCTCTTTCTGAGTCAGGTATTTGGGACATCTATTGGTTATTGGGACTAAGAGAAGAGGTATCTGGGACCTTCTCGAGGGTTCTGGACAAGGTGGTAGCAGGTGTGGTGAGGGATGGCTCTGGGTAATGGCATCCTTAATGGATGAAGGGAGGAAGTGAGGGGACCAGTGTCGTCTACGATTGGATGCTGTGGACCCCCTCTTCCTGTTATGGTTCTCACAGTGCAGTGGTATGTATGGACACTCTTATGCCTCTGGTGGCAGGGAGACAAGTGAAATGACTTGCCCACACTGGCAAGTCTAAGACACAGATTGAGAGAGATGGAGGAAAGGCAGGAAATGAAACAGGAAGCTGTGTCTCTGTCCCGGGTGAAGGGAGACCTGGCTCCTGGACTGTCAGTATCTTGTTACCATGTATGTTTTCTTCCCCAAGAACTTAGGTGTGGTCACTGAATGGGGGCAGGACACTGTGTGCTTCTTGAGCAAGGCCTCCAAGCAATGTCTCTAACTAAAGACAACAACTGTGGGCCTCCCAGCAAAATCTGAAGGAGACAGACTTGCAAATGCTTTGGCATCTAACTCAGACATGCCAGGCCTCCACTTTGAGTAGGTCTTCCCCAGCTTTGGCCTAAATCAGAGTTCAAAGTGAAAAAGAGGTTTTGATGACTCATGGAAAATGCTGAATGGAGAGTGATTGCAGATCGTTTTCCTCAAATGATAGCTCAACCAAATGATTCATCACTCAACAAACAAGTGAAACCCCCCAGCATCCACGGCACTCTTTAAGCTACTCAGTGCATAGCTTGTACAGTTGTAGTGGATGACCCTGGACATAGCTTTCCAGAGATGAGGATGGGAGATTTCTCAAGCATAGAGAAAAAAAATCCTGACCCTAATAAATACTTTTAGACTCTGACTGTGTGGTTGGGCATCTCACTCAGAAAAGAGAAGAATTATAAAAGTGTATTTATCAATCTCAATTTGCATTTTAAAAGAATGGTCTTTACATTTAAAAGTAGGCTATTATTACTTGACATTTCAAGTCTTCTATATTTTACAAGTTGATCTTAAATGTATCTTCACTCTGCTGCCTTTTCAAGTCAGTCACTGCTTATGGACGCTGGTGAAGTTAAGTCAAGGGGGTATATAGTATTGTATCTGTTATTATTATATTATATTATCTATTATTGTATCTATCTGTTGGGTGTTCACACCTGGGATTTCAACACTCAAGAAGCTGAGGTCAGGAGGATGGCCATGAGTTTGAGGCCAGCCTTGGATGCACAGTGAAACAGATGTGAAATCTGGTTAGAGCAGTATTTTTCAACTGTGGCTACACTTCATAGCCATTGGAATATTAATTTTTTCAAATGATTTTTAAAAAGATGCTGGTGGTTGAGTTCTTCTCCAGACCAACCAACAGCCTCCGAACAGCTCAGGGTGGAGCCCAGGCAGGATCCTCTCAGGAGCTCCCTAAGCAATTCCAAGGTGCATGGAAATGGAGGTTACAGTCAGAAGCCTATTTTGTGTGTCAGTAACAAGGCATGAAGAGGTTGCTGTTTCTTATTACATCTAATTAATAAATGTGTGTGTGGAGGGCAGGTGCTTGCTATGGCATGAGTGTGGAGGTCAGAGGCCAACTTGTGGGAGTTGTGTTACTTCCTTCCACCCTCATGGGTCCTGGGGATTGAACTCAAGTGGTCAGGTTTGGCAGCAAGTGCCTTTACCTGCTGAGCCATCTCGCCAGCCCCGAGGCTGCTAATTTTTAACTGGACCAGATTAAGAATCTGAGCACCCATGAAACCAATATTTCATTATTGTTATATTATTGTTATTATTATTATTATTATATCTTATTGTATCTATTTTGAGATTGGGTTTAATTTATCCTAGGTTGGCTTCAAATCATTCTGGAGCCCAAGATGACCTTGAACTTCTGATTCTCCTGCCCCAGTCTCCTAAGTACTGAGATTATAGGTGTGTATCACCACACACAGTTTTAGATATTTATTATGAAGTCATAAGTACTAATCACTAATTTATCCAGAACTTGTTTATGGGGGGGGGGGCTGGAGAGATGGCTCACTAGTTAAGAGCACTGGCTGCTCTTCCAGAGGATCCATGGCTCAATTCCCAGCACCCACATGGCAGTTCACACCTGTCTATAACTCCAATTCCAGGGGATCTGGCATCTTCACACAGATATACATGCAGGCAAAACACCTGCATGCACATAAAATAAAAATAAATAAACTGTAGATGTAAAAAAGAACTTGTTTATGAATAGAACACTGACTAAGCCAGGTGACAGTCAATACCAAATGTTGTCTTTTAGGACCAGATCCAGTTCCTCCCTTTGGGAGAGGAACCCCTGGATATTTAAATATCAGAGGGATAATGTTGCATCTTGGTACCTGTGGCCCTCGGAAGGATCTGAGGTGCGAGCAGTGAGGACAGAGGGTGAGGGAGATACAGGGAGTCGGAAAGGCTGTCCTTACAGTGGCTTGTTGACATCTCTTCTTTCCTCCCTTCCTTCTTTTCCTTTATTTTTGGACAGTGTTTCACTCTGTAGCCCAGGCTGGCCTGGAACTCTTGGCAATCCTCCTGTCTCAGCCTCCTGAGTGCTGGGTCTACTGAGAAGAAGAATTAATTCTATTGCTATTTACTTTTTTTTAAACTAACTTTAGGGCTGCTGAGGACATGAGGTCCCCTACCTCAGAATCTGACTATGTAGCTCAGGCTGGCCTCCTCTTGCTCCAACCTCCCAAGAGCTGAGATTACAGGTGTGCACTATGCCCAACTGAGGTCACAAGTCTTGCTTGTGACTTTTGTAGATTGGAAGGAGTTACTGAGAACAGAGTGACCAGGAATAGAGGGGTTTGGCCACATAGTCATCAGGGCCTTAAGGCAGTAAGAAAAGTCCACATTCTCTGTCCTTGGGGTCCCACCGTGCCCTCTGATTCTGGCTTGTAGAGGGTGATCCCAATGAAGGGAAGAGTGGGCAGATAGCTGCCTACTGTTTTATTTAGCATGTGTGTGCCAAGTATGAAGTGTATTCACTATATATGAGGGTGTACTATATAGCGAGGCATTAGTAGGTGCATATATTAATATCTAAGAATGCAGAATCTTTTGTGTTGGATGTAAAGGCTGCTGAGGCTTGGGTCCTGGCCATCAGGTAAACCTAGTTAGTTGGGTTTCCCCTAGGATTCATTTCTCCATTTTTGAGTGTGTCTCAGGAATGAAGACCCGTTAGGAGAGCCCCTGCCTTAGTAGGGAGAGACTGGGGACAAGGATACCAGGGAAGTGGAGAGACTTAACTCAAGAGATGAGCTTGAAGGCCCTGGGTAGCACTGGATACTGAAGAGATAAATGAGAGGTGTCCACACAGCGGCAGGTGGAGTCTGAGCATCTCATTTGGGGGGATACCTCTAATCAGAGGATTCTCACGCTCCTCACCCACTCACCAGCTCCTGGCCCATGGCAAAAGACAGACAGAACCTCTAGGTCAGTGGTTTTCAATCTATGGGTCATGATGCCTTGGGGGAGGGGAGATTGAACAACCCTTTCACAGAGGTCACCTAAGTCCATTGGAAAACACAGATATTTACATTACGAGTCATAACAGTAGCCAAACTATGGTTATGAAGTAGCAACAAAAATAATTTCATGGTTGGGGGGTCATCACAATATGAGGAATAGTATTAAAGGGTCACAGCATTAGGAAGGTTGAGAACCACTGCACTGAGGTGATGGGAGTCCATGGGAAATATGCCACTGGTCACGGCTGCAAATCTCTAAGTTGGGAGGCAAGAAGAGGAACTAGATCCTGCCCAAACCTGGAGGGCTACAGGGGCTCTTCTGATGGGGTTTGCTTTTATGATGAGAGATAGCTCTCATCAGGAATTACACCAAGGGATAGGAATGTCTGCTCTGCTGATATTCACCCCAAATTCAACATTTCTTTGAAGTCTCAAGGTTTGCTTGTTTGATGTGTGTGTGTGTGTGTGTGTGTGTGTGTGTGTGTGTGTGTGTGCGCGCGCGCGCGCACATTGTATGCATGTGTTCATGTGGGTATGTGCATATGTGTGCATACAAGTGCTCTTGCATGTGTAAGTGTGAGTGAGTGGTGGAAACCAGAGGCTGACAATTCATGTATTCCTCTCTTGCTCTCCATGTTACATTTTAAGACAGGGTCTCTCATTGACCCTGGAACTTACCAATTTGGTTAGACTAGCTGACTAGCTGGTCAGAGAGATCTAGGGATCCTCTTGTGATATCCCCCTTGGCCGGGGCTGGGGTTAGATGGGCACCACATACTCAGGTTTTTACAGGGGTGCTGGGGATTTGAACTCAAGTCCTCATGATTGTATGGCAAGTTCTTTACTGACTGAGCCATCTCCTCAGCCAAGTCTCATTTTACCTTTAGAATCCAAAAGTATTTTGAATTCTACTCACGAGACAACCGACGGCTTAACAGAAGACTACTAAACCAAATGCACTGACTGAACTTGACTCTTTTTCTCCTGATCTTCGTTTCAATGAGATGATCTGGAAAGACGCGTCGTGTTTAACTTATGCCTAATGTGCCTGTCACTGTCTGCCTCTCCTTCCCAGATGACTTTGGTCAGCTTCTGCATGTGTCCCCCTCTGGAGACTGCAGAAGTCAGTCTAGCACCTGTCTGTACCCTCATAGTTAATGAGGGCTTCCCTGTGTCGTCGCAGTGTTTGCCATGGGCCACAAGCCTGTTTCCAGGTAGGTCCCTGGGTCACAGGGCTTCTCTATACAGAACCTAGAGGATGAGTGAGTGTCAAGAACCCAGCTGCCTGGAGACCAGAATAGCCTCTGAGCCCTTATGGCTCGGGGATGAGGTTCTCCAAGTTCTTGAGGATGGCTTTGAGTCAGCCTACTCTGGCGACTCTGCCTTCCTGTACATCCAGCCCTCAACACGTGGGGTACTTTTTCTCTGATTGTGAAAACTGTCCCAACATGGTGGGAGGATCAAGGTGTCCCCTAGTCTGGAGCTGCTGGAGCTTGGTGCCTGGGAGAGGGTGAGGGGAAGTGTAGGAACAGCACAGGGTAGTCCTGGTGGGCTGGCTGGGGTGGGGACATAGAGTTTAAAGTCAGGATGGAGCCCTGAGATAGGGCAGGTTTTAGCCCCCCACAAAACACATATTTGGACATAAACACCATTAGCAGATGTAGTCCGTCATGTCACACTCACTTGGGGACAGACATGTGAGCATACTTTCTATCACTACCTAAATAGGTACTGTCTCCCTGTGCAAAGCATGGATGGGGGAGCCCACACATGAATGGTCATGTGAGCTAACCCCAACGGAGGTAAGCCTCTCATCTCCCCATGGCACGAAGCTCAGGGCTTGCTTTGCTCACAGCTCTATCCTGTTTAGTATTCTCTGGTACCATTCTGGCTTCATGGATAAGGTTTAAAGTATTCTCTGACACTGCCCAGCTGACCTTTGAACTTTAAAGCTACCATGCCACACCACCTTCTGGATCGCACTTGCTTGCACCCCACACAGTGAAAGGAAAACAACCCCAAACGTACCTGCCGCTGCCGCTGCCTCTGCTTCCCCTGACCCTTCTGGAGAAGAGGGGCTGGGGCTGTCTGTCAGGGATATGGTTGTTTCTGCTGTTTGGGTATCCTCTCCTGAGTATGAGGGGATCGGGGATTCGATCTCTTGATGTGTCTCTGCAGGGCTCTGGGTAGGCTGGGCCCACTCGGACTCTGGGAGAGTGGTGCTGATGGCAGCATTCTGCTCTGAAGTGTGATCAGACCATTCTCCACTGACTTCGGTCCTGTCTCCGGAAGCCACGGGAATGGCAGAAGACATGCCCGAAGTGTCTGTGTCCACACTGGAGGTAGTGGTAGATTTTCCATTCACTTCCAGAGCAGCAGAACCCTCCCTGGTGCCTTCCTGAAAGGTCCATGAGGTGCTGCTCACCTCCATGCCTGAGGTTGTCACCTCCAGATCTGCTTCGTGGAAAGCAGAGGTGATTTCATGCAGATCTGAGAACCCAGACAGTTTACTGCTGGCCTCAGGGGCGACAGACGCTTCCACTCCAGCCTCAGGGTAAGCCAAGGAGGACTCACTGCTGGCTTCTACCCCAGACCCAGGGAAGTTTGTCACAGTTCCACCAAGGTCCTCAGATGCTGAGGCTTCCCCACTGGCATCCAAGAGTCCGGGAGTATATGTCACAGCAGGTCCTTGTCCGAGTTCTTGGGAAACGGTTGGTTCAGTCACACCCTCCACTAACTCTGAAGTGATTAAAGTGACTTCCGGAAGCCCTGAGGCTTCCCCGCTGCCAGTTGTGGCAGCCACAGATTCTCCACTTACATCAATGCTGCTAGAAAAGTCCCCACTAAAATATGGAGAGCTTGGTGGCTCTGTGCTGGGTTCCATCAGCCCAGACTGCAGTGTGCTTAGGTCCGAAGACCCAGAAAGGTCCCCAGACATGTCTGGTGTTCCAGAATGGGTACCACTGAGTTCCAAAATGCCCGAAGGCCCTTCTCCAGCTTCTTGAGCTGTGGGAGCTGGGGTTATAGATTCCACCAAAGTTCTGTCTACAAGAGACACAGTAGGGAAAGCCGAAGCAAGTTCACTGTCATCATATGCTCCAGAGGGCAAGCTGCTCCCAGTCTCAACTCCAGAGAATTCTCCACTGACCTCAGCTACTCCGCTTGGGAGGCCACTGAATTCTGGAGCTGGGGATGTGAATCCACTGGAATCAATTGTTCCAGAAGATTGTCCACTGATATCCACTGTCCCAGATGTGCCGGACAGATCCATCTCCCCTGAAGGGAGGCCACTGAGTTCCACAGATCCTAAGCCTTCTTCTTCTTTAAATGTGGTAGGGGTCACTTCAACAAGACTAGTGTCCACGAATGTGATCCCAGAAGAGTCCCCACTACCACTCATGGTGCCAGAAACTAGGTCTGGGGTTCTAGGTGTTGTTCCGCTGAACACAGGCAACCCTGAGGGCTGCCCGCTGAGATCTGGAAGCCCAGAAGTTTCTCCACTCACGAAAGTTATGCCAGAGGTCTGGCCACTGCCAAAGAGAGCTCCAGAGCCTTCTCCACTGACATCTGGTTGTCCAGAGGACAGTCCGCTAAGCTCAGTCACTTCAGAGGTCCCACTGGTGTCAGGAATCCCTGATGGCTGCCCACTGACTTCAGGAATCCCAGATGTTCCCTCACTGATGTCAGGAGACCCAAATGGCTGTCCACTAGCATCAAAAAATCCAGATGTTTCTCCACTGACTCCAGGAGACCCAGATGCTTGGCCACTGAGTTCAGTTCCTGAAGGGAGACCACTAATGTCCCCACTACTGTCCAACTCACTGAGGGGCAGCCCTGATACTTCTCCTGCCCCACTGATGCCAATGGTTCCCCTTCCTTCTAGTTCACTGGCAGTGGTGGCTGTGACCACTTCCACTAAGGTACTGTCCACTAGGGAGACAGTTGGGAACCCAGATGGAAGCCCACTGAAGTCAGGCAGGCCAGAGGATGGGCCACTTCCAACGTCCACTCCAGAATACTCACCACTAAATCCAGAGGGAAGGCCACTTGCTTCTGGAGTTTGGCCACTTCCTAGAGTTCTAGAAGGTACCTTATCAAAGTCCAGGGCTCCAGAAGCAGAACCTACCAAATCTTCTTTTCCAGAAGGCAACCCACCAAGGTCCTCAGCTCCAGAAGCCGAGGTCTCTAGGCCTTCTTTTCCAGAAGGAAGTCCGCTGAGGTCATCACCCACCCCAGAAACAGAGGGCTCTAGATCCTCTCTTCCAGAAGGAGAACCAGTAACACCTTCTCCGGAAGCAGAAGTCTCTAGACCTTCCCTGGTAGAAAGACCAAGATCCTCCACTCCAGAGGCAGAAGTTTCTAAACCGTCACCTCCAGAAGGAAGTCCACTCACACCCTCTACTCCAGAAGCCGAGGTCTCTATAGCATCTCCACCAGAAGGAATCTCACTGGCATGGGCTCCAGAGGTGGAAGTTTCTAGACCTTCTGCTTCAGTAGGGAGCAGACTAATGTCCTCTGTGCCAGAGGCAGACGGCTCTAGACCTCCTGTTCCAGAAGGAAGTCCACTAACATCCTCTATGCCAGAGGCAGAAGTTTCTAGACCTTCTGCTTCAGTAGGGAGCACAGTAAAGTCCTCTATGCCAGAGGCAGAAGTTTCTAGACCTCCTGTTCCAGAAGGAAGTCCACTAACATCCTCTACGCCAGAGGCAGAAGTTTCTAGACTTTCTCTTCCAGTAGGAAGCACACTGATGTCCTCTACTCCAGAAGCAGAGGTCTCTAGTCCTCCTCTTTCAGTAGGAAGCTGGGTGACGTCCTCTGTACCTGAAGCAGACGTTTCTAGACTTTCTCCTCCTGAGGAAAGTCCACTCAGATCTCCCACTCCAGAAGCAGAAGTTTCTAGATTTTCTCCTCCAGTAGGAAGTACGCTGATGTCCTCTATTCCAGAGGTAGATGTTTCTGGACCTTCTTCTCCAGAAGGAAGTCCACTGAGGTCCTCTACTCCAGAGGCAGACATCTCTAGACCATCTCTTTCAGTAGGAATCCCACTGACATCCTCAATTCCAGAGGTAGAAGTTTCTAGACCTTCTCTTCCAGTAGGAATCCCACTGACATCCTCTACACCAGAGGTAGAAGTTTCTAGACCATCTCCTCCAGAAGGAAGCCCACTGACATCCTCTACTCCAGAGGTAGAAGTTTCTAGACCTTCTCCAGAAGGAAGCCCGCTGACATCCTCTACTCTGGAGGTAGAAGTTTCTGGACCTTCTCCAGAAGGAAGCCCGCTGACATCCTCTACTCTGGAGGTAGAAGTTTCTAGATCTTCTCCAGAAGGAAGCCTGCTGACAACCTCTACTCCAGAGGTAGAAGTTTCTGGACCATCCCCTCCAGAAGGAAGCCTGCTGACAACCTCTACTCCAGAGGTAGAAGTTTCTAGATCTTCTCCAGAAGGAAGCCTGCTGACATCCTCTACTCTGGAGGTAGAAGTTTCTGGACCTTCTCCAGAAGGAAGCCCGCTGACATCCTCTACTCCAGAGGTAGAAGTTTCTGGACCATCCCCTCCAGAAGGAAGCCCACTGATATCTTCTGCTCCAGAAGCAGAAGTTTCTATTGTTTCCCTTCCAGAAGGCAACCTGCTAAGGTCTCCAGAGGCAGAGCCTTCTAGGCCCTCACCTCCAGAGGGAAGCTTGCCAACTGTGGGAGTGTGGGACCACTCCACTCCTTCTCCATCCCCTGAGGCCAGTCCACTTTCTACAGGCAGGCCTGAGCTCACTGTGGGGCTGAGGCCACTGGAGTCGAGGTGTCCTGAAGCTTCTCCACTGCCTGTGAAGTCACCACTGATGCCATGTGGCCCTGATGCCTCCCCAGAGCCTGGCAGCTCTGTCCCACTTGGCCATGCAAGTGATGTTGTAGATGGTTCCTCTGAGGTGGAAGGCACTTCTGAGGCAGAGGCGATTTCAGTGTGATCCTCTGCTGCTGAGATGGTGGGAAGCCACGTGGGAGGGATCCCTGGAGGAAAGAAGGCAGCCAAGGTGAATCGTGGAATGGCGATCTCTGCTCCGTGTCAAAGCCACATGTGATCTGAACTCCCTCCCTCCCACAGAAAATGCCTTTCAAGAGCGCACATGCCAGATGACTGCTAAGGGATTTGTCGTGTTCTGGTAAAGGGGCAGAAAGGGGGAGGGAAATGAAGGAAAAAGAGACAGGGGAAAGAGGGAGGGAGGAAGGGAAGGGAAAAGGAAGGGCAGATGGGTGGACATGAGGAGAAGAACCAACGGGAAGCTCCTGCTACACCTCAGGGCCACAGGCTATATGGACTCTACTTGTGCGGACTTGAAGGGCCACCTTCTGTACTACCCACTGGACGTGGGGGCCACCACTGAAGAGAACCAAGTTCCCCCTTCAAGTGTTTCCATACTATCTCTTATATCTAACTCATAGTTTTCAGAGTGTGGTCCCTGGGCGACCATCCTCAGTGTTTCCTGGGGTCTTGGTCAACAAGCAAATTCCGAGCCCCCACCCCAGCCCTCTGCTGACAGAGAAGCAGGGTGTCTAAGATTAGGGACTGTTTTCCTAAGCCCTCCCAATGACGCCGGTGCTGTTGGAGTGGGAGAACCCATCTCCAGGTTAGGAGGGCCAGGGGCTGCTGTCTATAAAGATGCCTTAATTCTCTAGCTGACGTGCCTATTATTACAGTGGAGCTGAAAAGTAAAGAAGAAAATCAAAACACCCTCACCATTTAACATATGGTTACATTACCCCCAACCCTGCCTTGTTTTTGTTGGTATTTTCAAAACAGCTTATATCTGGGCTTGGTAGTGCAGACCTGTAATCCAGGGTATTTAGGATGCTGAGTCAGGAGAATTCCAAGTTCAAAACCTGCCTGGGCTCTATAGTGAGTTCAAGGCCGCCCACCAGACTCCAACCCTCCTCTGGGCATTCCATAGCAGGCAGGTGTGTGGGTTTAGTGTGCATGGCTTCAGGGCACACTCCAGAGCCCAGGTTTACCCACCTGGCAGTGGGGATGTACCCACTGGAGTGTAGGCTGGCTCCCATTCAGTCTGTTTTTCTGATTCAGTGGTGAAATCTGGCCCTGCTGCTGTCTCTGTCTCCAATGGGATAGCCTCCACACCAGGCCCCACCTGAGTGACGATCCAGTCCTCTATGTCAGAGGGTGATGTGGGAATGCCGCCTTCTCCTTGTCCTGGAGAGGTCACCACTGACACACCTGAAGAAGATGTGGGAGGTGAGGTCCTGACTTTGACAGGAGCCCATTTCCACCCTGCCATTCAGGACCAGAGAAGCAAAGGGGTGTCTGAGGGACACCTGGCCAGTACAAAGAGCCTGCTGACCCACTCCAGCCTCTAAGTCTGCAGGATAGCTATTTGCCATTTGTATCTATTGTATAATGCTCCTGTGTATCCTCCGTCCCCAGCAGCTTAGGACTGAGTGGTCTGGGATGTCTCTCTCCACAGTCCATTGTATATGCTGGACCCAAATAAAACCTTCATGCTTATAAACATGTTTTACCTTAATAAAGAAGAGATTCATCTAACAAGTGGGGACTTGTTATGTGACTCGCCCAAGTACCAGGGTTAATCTTTTTCCGTTCAAGGTCTAACATGATACTACCCACCTCAAAGGCAGAGGTAAGTTCTGAGTGTGCCAGTTCCCTAAATGAGAGGCTCATCTTTAAATTCCACACAGCTCTCATGGCATTGGCAGTGGGCAGGGTAACTTCTGATTGTAGGAAATCCCCTGACCTGGAGGAGGTCAGGAAGGAACCGGAACTTCTTTACAGGGTGATGAGATGTTTAAAGACTGGCATGGTGGCATACATGTTCAATCTCAGCACTTGGGAGGCAGAGGCAGGCAGATCTCCATGAGTTCAAGGCTAGCCTGGTCTACACAGCAAGTTCCAGGCCAGCCAAGGCTACATAATGAGACCTTGTCTTAAAACAAACAGACACATAAGCAAACAAAAAAGATCTTTGAGTCCCCTGAAGGACTGGGGTGGGTGGTGGAACTTATGGTTGGAAATTTACTGGGAGGTTTACTGGCTTGACCTCTGTTGTCCACTGTGAGGACTAGTCTGGGACAAGGGCAACAGGAAGTTAAGGCAGAAGGATCAGGAGTTCAAGGCCAACCTTGGCAACATGAGACCCTTCCTCGAAGCAAGCAAGCAAGCAAGCAAGCAAGCAAGCAAGCAAGCAAGCGAACAAACAAACAGTTAAAAAGTGTCCCTAGAAGTCTGGGAAAGTTGGAGGCCATCAGTTTCCCCCCATTAGTTAAAAACAATTCTGGAGGGGCTGACGAGATGGTTCAGTGGTTAAGAATGTGTATTCCTCTTGCAGAGGACCTGAGTTTGGATTCCAGGACCCACGACAGCAGCTCACAACTATCTGAACTCCACCCCAGGGGTATCTGATGCCACTGGCTTCCAAGGGCACTTGCCCTCCTGTGCACATACCCACTCTCCATGCACACAGTTAAAAAATAGTAAAAATAAATTTTAAAAAGTTAAAGTAATTCAGGATTCACAAGAAATTGTAAGGACACTCAGCTATGATGTGTTATGTTGAAAACAGATAGCCTCCAATCTCCATTATGGTGGGTGCATCATTACCCTATATGGATACTGTTAGAATTCAACCAACCAGAGCACAGCATGTCACTCTCAACTGTCTAGCTGGTAACGATGGCTGATACTACAGTGGTAGTGGCTATACAATGTGTCAATTAAGCATGTAGGTGGCTAGTGCTTGACAAAGGACGCCAGGATTATTTGATTAACTCATTACAAAAGTATTTACAAGAAGAGAATTTGACAAGAATATACAAATTAAAACAATATGTAACATTATATGCAAACAGATATGGACTGTTTCACATACACTACTCCAATTAATATTTGTATGCAACTTTCTTTGAAGTAGAGGGCTATTTTGCCACTATTTATAGAGGATGCAGTAAGGACGTCCTCCCATGCAGATGGGGTGACTACAGTACCTCGGAAGCAGAAGGCATGGTGCCTGGACAATGGGTCTGGGAGGCCGGTCTGGTTGGGGTAGAGGTAGACAGTTCTCACGCCTGGTTTGTCCCCACCGCAGGCAGCCCGAGGGGTGACGATGGGGTATCGGAGGCTGCCATCTGCCAGCCAGCCAGCATAGCACTTGTCCAGGCCATGGCTCCAGGCAGCATAGAGCTGGCCAGTGGAGGCCAAGGTGGCATTTTGGGCTTCACAGAAGGACTGTGCTTCCTGGAAGGTGAACTGCTCGAGGCGTGTGGCGAAGAACACTTCCCCTGGGGACAGAGACAATGGCCGTGTGATGGTTCATATGCATCATAAAAAGAGTCCTGTTCCCACTGCCATGGGACAGAACTCCTGGCACCTCTACCCTGCTCACCAGGGCTGTTCACCCACTTATGTGGCACACACTCCTATAGGTCCCAGCCTCACTCAGTCACACCCCCAAGGCCACACCCCTTAGATCTCTTGAGATTCTGGGCAATAGAGACCAGGGGCTCCACTTTGTGTTGAGTGGGAATTTCCTAGGATTTGGGACATCCCTTGCTGAAAAACACAATGTCACAGTTGAGCTGGGGTGAGCTAGTCAGTCTTTGGGGATCTGGCTTCTACTCCTCCTTATTTACGCTCTTCAGTCATACCTAGGTACCCTTCCTTTGACAGCTACAGGTGGCTCAGCTGCTTGCCCAAAACCCAAGCACTCTTAGCTCGCTCATCCCCCATGGAGCTCAGTGACTACCGTGGACCCGACTCACATTCCTCTGGGGTCTCAGCACCCACATATCACCCAGAGCCCTACCCAGCATTTGTTGCACTTTTTATGAGTCTCAACATTCAGAAAAACCTTGAATATGGGTATAAAGCAGGAGTGTTTTACAGATGGGGGAACTGAGGCTTACAGATGCTGAGTGGCCATGCTTAAACTTTTCTAGAACGAACACCGGCAATTTTCAAATTGAGCTCAGTGGAAAAGCAATTGGGTGACATTCATGGAGGTGTGATGTTGAATGAGCTTGAGCAGTGTTGAATTACGGACAGTTAAAACGGTTTGGGGCTACAGGAATTCTCACAGCCTCAGGTTTGTTCACGGGCATCGAGCATTTATTTATTAGAAATCAATTCAGCCACCGAACACAAGGCCTTCTGAAAGACCAATGTCACACTCTAACACGAGGGGGAAATCATATGAGCCTTTGGTGGGGAGAAGGTGCTTGAATTGAAAGAGGTGAGGGGCGGGCCTCTTCCACCTGGAAAGCTGTGTGGGAGCAGGCCTGGGGGGGTGTTGGCAAGTCTATCCCTTTTGTGACTCTCCCCTAGTCCCTGCTGGTCTGGAGATGGGAATGTGATAACACAGCCCGTACCCTCAAGCTTGTCCACGTAGCAGTAGACATCATAGGTCTCTGATGACGGGCGTACGCCATAGGTCCTGACTCCGGGGCTGCTGTCCTTGTCGCCCACACATGGGGTCCGAGGGCTCACAATGGGGTATCTGTGAAAGAGGATGGGAAGGGGGGTGAGGGCCCGTCCTGAGGGTAGGAATGGCACATCTTGGGTCATGTATTTGTATCAACTCTCTTGATACATCTGACAGACTTCAGAAGAGAGTCTTCTACATAAGAGGGCAGGCACTTCGTCAAGCTGCAGGGTATGGAGGTGCTTGGATAGGGTCTCCAGGGGCTTCTTTTGTTTGTCTCTTGGAGGGAAATGACTAAGAACTTGGTAGAGCCCAGTTCCTGCCACCATCTTTCAGAACATGCCTTGGCTTAGGGGTGTGGGTGGAATTTAGGGAACGATGCAATCACCAGTGAGTTCATTAACCAACCCACAAAGCTCTGGGGGCCCACCCTGCTGGATGTTGTGTCAGGTTGGGGGCTTCTTGATGGGGCCTGGGAATGGTAAGCTTGTCCTTTACCTGACGGTCTGGTCCTGCAGCCAGCCAGCATCACACTGCTCATAGCCTGCCTCATAGGCAGCCTGGAGCTGCTCAGGTGAGGCCATGACCGCCCCGGTCTGCATGCAGGCCTGCTGTGCCTCCTCGAATGTCAGAGAGTATCTGGTGGAGCCCGGGCGATAGTGGAATACAACTCCTGGGTGGCAAAGAGAGGGGAGAAAGAAACAGACGTGAGATTGATGCTCATGAGTCTGTTTGAAGCTTGGCCCAATCATTTAGACATAATGGATAGAGCTGGACAGTTCCACCTGAAGTTCTACTTGGTGATGTCGTGAGTGTCCTGGGAAATGGCAGGGTCCATCTGTCTATCCCAGGTAGGGACACCATCAAGGCCCTTTATGGAGACCACACCAGAATGTTCTTCTTGTTTGTAGATTTGCATTTGTGATCAGCTGGGCTTTGTACTGATTGACATCCCCGTCCCTCGGGATATTTCCTGAGTACAGAGAACACTATCTACCTAGCCCAAGGGCTGCAAGTGTTTTCCAGAAAGAACTAGATGACTATACCGGGCTCTTCTCCTTCTCCTTCTCCATCTCCTTGGTATATAAACCAGACTGGCTTTGAACTCACAGCTCTCCTGCCTCAGTCTTCTGTGTTGGGATTACAGATATGTACTATCACACCTTGTTTCTAAAACAGGCTTTGTAGGGCCTGTGATTTCTGTGACACATTGCTCAACTCAGCCACAATTGCCCTGAATTAGCCATAGACAAAGTCTTAAACAAGTGGCTGTGACTTTGATCTCATCTTTATTTGTGGGCACTGAAATTTGAAACTTACATAATTTTTATGTATCACAAAATAGCTTTCTCCTTTTGACCCCCCTTCCTCAATTATTTAGGAATGTGGAGGCATTCTTAGTTCACAGGCTACCTCAGAACAGCTGTATTCAGCCTGCACACTAAACTTTGTTGATTTTTAATCCTGATGGGAGGACAAGGCCAGGCAAGGCCATGAGGTCATCCAGAGCAGTGGTGTTCAAGTGGGTCTGGTTTGTTTTGAGCCACGTGGGCACTGTCATCTGTCTGATATACACCTTGGTTTCCCCAGGTGACTTCATTTGGAACCAATGTTATGTTGTTGGAGAGTGGACCTAACTGCCTTGCCCATCCCCCAGGATCGTACTTACCCCCCGGCAAGCGGGGCTGGCCAGGGACTTCAGCTGCACCTGGCCCGAGGGTCACTTGTACCACCAGGTCCTCACTGGTGAAGGCCGTGGCAGAATCCAGCCCACGTGTGCTTTCCTCAGGAAAGCCCCAGGGCCTGGTGACCCCTTCAGTTCTCTCCTCAGCCTCAGGGAAGGCTGTGGCCCTCACACCAGGGATAACTGGGAGGGCCTCCTCCGGCTCTGAGACAGTGGGGGACAGGTCGAAGATGGGCTTTGCGGTGAGGATCACATTGCCCCGGACTTCTCCCTCAGTGATATTTCGGGGCAGGGGCAGCTCCAGGTCTGGCCAGGTCACTGTCTGGATGGTGATGTCGTCTTCACCACCCATCCCAAAGAAGTTTTCTGGGATGTCTACAAAGTCTTCACCTGGGACAGGATGCAAAGACAAGCATTAGTCAGTGCTCAGCTTGGGACTGTTCCGAGGAGATGAGAGCCGAATGAGCCCCACTTCCCCCTACTTGGCTGGAGCCAGGCATCTGGCCCTGCCACCACAAAGACCCTAGGTGTCTGCTGAGTGCAGTGGCTCCTCCATAGCCTCAGGGTGGTTCCAGAACCTCCCACAGAATGCTAGAGTCGCTTAAATAAATATGCACCACTGCTGGACGCCTATGCCATCTTTTGGTGGCTTCTAATTCCTCCTACAGTAGAAGTTTACCTAACTTATGCTGTTCATTTTCTCCTCCAAGAATTAGGGATCAGTTACAACTTACAGTGTGTTAAATAGAAGATAAAAAACTTACTTTAAAAATTTGTTCTAATTTTTCCAAATGAAGGCACAGAACTTTCCCCTTACTCTTACAGAAACACTTCGTTTAGGTGCATCCAGATTAAAAGAGAAAGTACCAGGGGGCTCCTGCCCACTAACAGGCCCACCTCTTCTCTATCAGAGGGATTCAGGGTGTTGACTTCTCCAGCTTTGTGCAGCAAAGGGAAAGAGCTGGAATCAAACCCAGAAAACAGTGACTTTAAACGCTCTTCTGTGGGGATCCCATGAGACAGGGCTGGATACACGGCGGCCCCCACTGTCTCTGCTTTAAGAACTAGTGAAAACGGGCAGGGAGATGATAAAAAATGTGGGGTTCAGGAACTCAGTGGTACCTTCCCAAGATCTTATTGGGATCGCTTTGGCGGTAGAACCCCCTCCCCACCTTCAGCCCCAGCCCCACCTGTGTAACAGATGGCGTCATAGCGGGATGAAGGGTCAGGATAGCCTGTCTGGTTGGCGTGCAGATAGACAGTCCTTACACCCAGGAGGTTGCCTCCGCAGTTGGGCCGAGCCTTGGAGATGGGGTAGCGCACACTGCGGTCGGCCAGCCAGCCGGCGCTGCACATGTCCATCCCGCTCTGCCAGGCCAGGTAGAGCTGGCCCGTGGTGGCCAGCCGTGCCCCCAGCCTGCGGCACTCATTGGCTGCCTCCTGGAAGGTGAACTTCTCCGGGGATGTGGCATAAAAGACCTCGCCTGTGAAGGACGCGTCACACTGGGTTAGGGTTTTGCTCCCATCCCACCCAGCCTGTGTCCCCAAGAGGTCCGCATGTTTTCTTGGAGGTTTATGCTTTTTTCCCCCGTGGTCCCACGTTAGGATCTCACAGCGTGTCTGTCACGCCCCACTCTCCATTCCTTTCTGGACTTTTGGGTAGGATGACATCAGTCTCCTAACAAGGCCCTTCTCCTCCCCCCCAAAGAAAAGCAGCCAAAAGAGCAAGGGGCGGAGCAGCCGTGAAATCAGAAGCACCTGTGGCCCGGGTGATTGCTGTTCATCCTCCCACCACTAGGGGAGCTTTCCGTTAACACGGGCGCCGCCCACTTCTAGGAAACCATCCCCAATTCAAATTCTGATTGGAAAAGCAGGCCTCACCTTTGACCCCTTAGAATACTGGCTTCCAAACCAGGGCCAATAGTACCCAAAGAGACCACTATGGATAATTTTATGTCTGCTAGCTTTTAAACAATATTTTCTAAAACCTGCCAAAGTTGTTTGAGAAAGCTGTGTGTGTGTGTGTGTGTGTGTGTGTGTGTGTGTGTGTGTGTGTGTGTGTGTGTGTTTGGAGGGGTATCTGATCACTCATTCCGGGTATCCTTGTTCAGTAGCAGTTCAGACCAACTGTTACATTTGTCTTGGGTTAGTCAAACATGGGAACACAAAAGTTTGTTATTTAATAGAGGCTTTGGCTCCTGAGATAAGAACTGGAAGGTGATAAGAAGGTTGGGGTATGCCACGAACTTTTCTCCCAGTTGGAGGAGCTTGGAGCTTGGTAGCTATGGGAGGCATGTTCAGAGGGTGTGGGGAATGTCCAAAGTGATAAAAGGGTGCAGATGGGAGAGGGATGTCATCCACATGGCAGGGTAACACTATGTTTAAAATTAGTACCCTTATAAAAGAGAGAAATGGCCTAGGTTTCTCCCCCAAACATCCCATCAAAAGGCCTGACATAGGACTTCAAGCTGGGAGCAGGAAAGTGGAGAGAGAGAGTGGCTGGGATGAGTGTTTCCTGGAAACTATGTGTCTGTGGTATCCACCCAAGAGTGGCCTAGGGTGTCCTTCTTGAGTGGGAAATGGAGCCTGGGGTCTGTCACTGAGCTACACCCCAGTCCTGAGCCTGGCTTTGATGACAACACGGACCTTAAGGCAGGGCTGGGTTGGCCAGAGATAGTGAGGTTCTGGATAAGAGGCACAGTCCCAGAGGACACTGGAATATGGAGTTGGGTGGGAGTACCAGATGGTTTGCAGATGCCTGTGGCCACTGAGACCCCCTTCAAAGTGGATAATGAGGATTCCAGCAAGAATTCTCTTTGTGGCAGGAAGGGACTGAGAGAGGGCCCTGGCCCAGAGGAAGCCTTGTGTAGCTATCCCAAATGTGAGCATGGTGATGGGGAAGGAAAGTGCATCTTGAAAGGAGCTCCTAATGGGAGGTGTAGCCTCACCCTCCATCTCCTCAGCGAAGCAGTACACATCATAGGTCTCATTGGTGTCTCGGATACCATATGTTCTCACTCCAGGAAACTCATCCTTGTCTCCATAGCAGCCTTCCCGAGGAGTGTGGATGGGGTACCTGTTGGGAAGCCAGCATGGGAGTATGACACCAGGAACAGAGGAAGCCCAAGGTCACTGTTCTTGTACACTTCACCTTCATAGGTGGAAACAAAGGCGTGATGCTACCTTGTTCCAAGTCTGCACGGAATGCCATCTGCCCATCCAGTCTCAATGCTACTCACCACTGAGACAGCCCCTGTTACCGTGTATTCTTGGCACCAAACACACTCTCTCTGGGGCCAGACACCTTTCATGTAAAAGGCCAGAGTCTTTTGGGTTTTGTAAACCACAGGCCTCTGTGGTGAGTCCTTTCTCTGGAGCAGCATGGAGCAGCTACACACAGCGTGTAACAAAGGGGGCATGGTTGTGGTTCAATATAACTTTATTTACAGAAACTAAGGATGAGTCTGGTTGGGTTTGGCCAAGGTGCCCACTTTGTGCCATTGAGTCTTAAGTCACTAAGTGAGGCAGGGGCTGGACTCTATTTTACACTTAAGGTCTAGAAATGTTTGACGTGTTCCAAGTCACACAGCTTCTAAATTCCAGTGTTGGGATTTGAGTCTAGCTCTTTCTGAGGCCAGGATGTGAACTCTTGACGTATTAGATGGTTGTCTCACTTATCAATATTTTGTGTTTATTGAATTTGGTGGTTTGTTCCAGTTAGCTTCAGTTGTCAACTTAATAGAGCCTAGAATTGTCTGGAGAAGTCTCAGTTGAGAGAATGCCCAGATTATCCTGTGGCCATGTCTGTGAGAGGTTGTCTCGATCTATGATTAGTGCAGGAGAGCCCAGCCCACCATGGGTGGCACCATCCCTAGTCAGGTGAGCCTGGGATGTGTAAGAAAACTAACTGAACATGGGTCTGTGGGTGAGTCAGTCACGGGCAACATTCCTCTATGGCTCCTGCCTCCCAGTGTTTCAGCACTCACTTACCTCAGTGATGGCATGTGACCTAGAAGAAGCTGAAATGAACCTTTCCCTTCCCAAGTTGCTTTTGATCAGAGTGTCACGTCTCAACAACAGAGATGAAATCATAACAGTGCTGTATGGCCTTGGGACCTAAGATCCCCTGGCCTGCCAAATCTTGCAAAGCTGTCTTCCTGAGGCCTTGTATGTTGGCTTTGGGGCTACCACTGTGATGCACATGGGGTAGGCAGTCTGTCTTTGCAGCCTCAGAACACTGTTCTGGGGTCCTTGAAGTAGGTCTCTATCTGCACTGCTTTGCCATGTGGCTCCCAGGACTCACTCAGAAAAAGATGCATCTAGACGCTTGATTTCCATATGTCTTGTCTTACAAAAAGGGACATAAATAAGGTAGTATACAGAAATAAATAAAACTCTAAAGTTAGAGACAGACAAATAAACCGGAAGTAAGACACACTGACAACAGGAAAAACGGGCCAAGAGAGTTGTGAAGTTCAGAACAAGGCTGCTGGTATTATTTCTCCTGGGAGAGAAAATAACAGTGACCTGGGATGTTGACAAGCCTGGACCCCATCCCTAACCTAGACTGGCCATTGGGTCATGTTCATGTTAGCCAAGTACTGGTCCGTGTCCCACACCATCACCTGCCCCATTCTGCTAGACCTCTGATACCTGGACCTCAGCTCTGATGGTTCTTCTTTTGGGGATCGGGGTCTCACCTGACGGTCTGGTCAGCCAGCCAGCCTGCATCGCACTGGTGGAAGCCATCCTCATAGGCAGCCTGCAGTTGCTCAGGTGTGGCGATGATGGCGCTGTTCTGCAGGCAAGCCCGCTGTGCTCGGTCAAAGTCCAGTGTGTAGCGTGTGGAGATGGCTCTGTAGTGGAACACGATACCTGTGGGGCACACAGACCGGAGGGGTGTTAGGTGTGAGCTTTGGTTACTGACGCTCTAGAGAAACGGTGGCGAGAATCAAAGGGACCCTGGACAGCTCTGGTCTAGGCTGAGATGACTCCTTCTCTGTCTTCTTTATTATAATATTTTCTTAGTTCTTGGGGAATTTCACACATGCAAACAATGTATCTTGATCGTATTTACCCCACATCCTCTCCCTAACTCCTTCCAGCTTTACCCTCAATATTCCATCCACCCCTCCCACTGAGTCCAACTTTTGTTGCCAGTATATTCATGGCTGTGGGGCCATCTACTGGAGTGTGGTCAACCTACTGGGGGCTATACTTTCAAAGCCATCAGCTGTCAATAACTCCTCAGCTGCTGAAGCTGCACGTGGTTCTTTTGCTCTGACTGGAACCCCGTCTCTTCCCCACCCTACTCCATCCCACCCAACCACCTTAACAGGGTGTGTACCAGTTCCTCACAAGGCATTGCTTCTAGAACACCTATAACAATTCTGACAACAAGAAAGTTCTTTGAACTAAGGCAAAAGCTCTCCCTTTGTAACTTTCTTGCCATTCCAGGACCCCCTTTTTCTTTTTTCTTTTCCCAGAGAAGGAGACACTGAGAGTTCCATGTCCCCGGCAGATCAGGGATATCCTAATGAGTTCTCTTAGAGAGAAGGGGGACCAGGGTGCAAGTCTTCAGCCATTTCTTTAGCCTCTGAAGCTGAGAATACAGGGGTGGAGGAGGAGGAGATGCCTGGATGATGTTCGGAAGCCACTTTTGTTCATTTCTAGGGTCACGTCAGATGTGGCATTTGATTCATCTGCTTAGGTGCAAAGTGGGCACACTTACAAGGCCCTCATGTTGTAGGACACACCTCTCTGGGTATGTCTTTGAGGATTTAACTGAAGAGGAGAGACCCACCCTGACTGTAGGTGGTACCATTCCATGGTCTGGGGTCTCAGAGTGAGTATAAAAAAGAAGAAGGAGAAAGGGAGCAAGCTGAGTACTTGGATTCATCTCTGCTTCCTGACTTTTGATGCAGTACAATGCGCTGCTGCACACTCCCACTGCTGGGTAGTCCCCACCATGGTGGATTGTACCTCTTCAAACTGTGAGGGAAAGTAACTCCTTACTCCCTTAAGCTGATTCCTGTTGGGTATTTGACCACAGCAACAAGAAAAACTGATAAACCTGACAAGTCAAGGATTGTTGGCAAACATAAACTGCCAACACCAGGACACTTTTATGTGCTCCACCCCGGTGTTCCAATCCCACATAGGATAGCATTGCCAGCTCCACATTAGAGGAAGCCAAGAATAAAATGGGTATGTAGAGGGGCTGAGCGGGAAAGCTAGCCACCAAGGTCCACACTAGTGAGGACATCATTCCAGTTCTTTCTACAGACAACATGGCATCCCTGTGGGATGCCTTTACCTTTTACTATGACCTCCAGGGTGGCTTCGCTGTCCTCAATACCATGCATCACCTCACAGCGATAGATCCCAGAGTCATTGGAGCGAAGGTTCTGGATTTCCAAGGTGGCGTCACTAGGGATGGCTGGATAATTGGGTAATGACACCTTGTCTTGGTAGATGCTGTTGACTCGAACCTGTCCTTCAGTGGCCACCAACAGTACGATCTCTTTCTCCTTGGAAACACGGCTCCACTTGATTCTTGGGGCCAGGGGGGCAGTGGAGGGTGCAGTGGTCACAGGATGCATGGGGTCGATAAAGTAGCAGGGGATGGTGAGGGAAGTCCCTAGGAGGACCTTCAGTGGGGATGGTTGAGGGATGCTCACGCTCAGTGAGTTGTCATGGCCTGTCAGGGAAGGGTGGGAGGACAACACACATGTTAGGATAATAGAGACCCCTAGGAGGTCCTGGAAATGCAGCCATCTGAGAGGCCCCAATCCCGCCCACCGTCGGGGAGCCTGGCAACTTCCAGGAAGCCTCACAGCACCCTCTCCAGATCAGCATCCTTCAAGAGCTCTGGTGTCTGCCCCTTAAGACAAACCATAGAGCCTGAAAAGGGTTCCAGAGGAGCATGGGAGAGACATCACAGCCAAGACCTCGAACTATAGACACCTAAGGGCTGCCAAACTATAGATAAACAGGACTCCTGTTCTTAGGGTAGTGACATGTTTGATTCCGAGATTTTAGAGAAAAATTTATTGGGGTATTTATTTTGAATATGATGAGTTCCCCACAAAAGGTCCGTGTGTGGGAAGTTTGGCAGTGTTATTGAGAGGTGATTGGATTATAAGGATGCCAGCTTCATCGATGAATTCATCCATCGGTCAGTTCAGAGCTGAATTGGGATGTGGGGCCTCATTGGAGGGCAATGGATCACTGGAGGTGTGAATTTGAAAGGCACATCTTTTTTCACTGTCCCTCTCTCTGTGTGTCTCTGTCTCTGTCTGTCTGTCTGTCTGTCTACCTGTCTGTCTAGCTCTCTGCTTCCAGACTGCCAGGAGCGGAACAACTCTCTTCCACTGTACCTTCAGGCATAATATTTCTGCCTTGCCACAAGCAAGCTGTTTCCCTGAGACATTTTCTCACAGAGGCAAGAACCATCCAACACAGGGGCTGTAATAATTATCAAGGGGCATACAAACTTTTACACAACCTTTAAACTTGAGACATAAAACTTCAAAGCTGTATCCATCCCACCCTGGGAGGTCTGCTTTGGGTTTTAGCTGGGCCTTGTAGGAGGACAAGGCTTTTGAGGTAAAGGGTGAGGAGATGAGGAAAGAACAGGTCAGACTCTTTTTTTGCATGTAAAGTCACACCTGGGATTCTGACTGGGTAGGACTAGACAACGTAAAAAGTATGAAGATGTGGTGTTTCCCAAATCCTGTTGGAACAAGAGAGAAACAGTCTTCCACACAGCACTTTTCATGGAAGGTCGTAAATGTACAGAGCCCTTCCTTTTGGGGATCCCTACTGGTTGAAATAAAAATGTTTAAGATGGATGTGGCTGGTGAATACAGGGCAGGGTAAGGATGGGGTGAGGGGGTAAGGCAGGAATGTCTGGAATACAGCCTGGACCTTTTGATGTCTGGACGGACTCCACCATCCTTCCACAAACACCTTCATTTGCTGCCCAGCCCTGAGGCCACTGGCCACAGCTTGGCTCTGCAGTGGTGGTCTCTGGGAATAGCGGGAGGCTACCATGGAGTCAACTTTGGTGGTTGTTAAAACTCCCAGCTAACCCTCTCAGTGGACCGTCTTGCTGAGGTGGACACATCTCCCTGGGTGACGGCCAGCATCTCATGGGCCCCTGAGCACCAATGGCGGTCCAGCTACTGCCCACATCTACATATTCAAAAGCTGTGAATCAGGCCAAATAAGTGATGAATAAAACACCATGTGTCTTTCCATTTGACCATGGGAATCTTTTTACCACGACCCTGAAGTCCTCGAGTTTTGCGTTGGGATACAGTGGGTGGGTGGAAGGAAGAGGAACAAGTCTCCTCTTGTCTCCCGCACTGTGAGGGAGGTCTCACCAACATGTTTAGCCCTTCCAGATCTCCACACCAGGTGTAAAGTTCCTTCCCTTGAGCCAGGGGTGGGGGGCTTACACCAGGGCTGTGGCCTCGCTTCTAGAGGAAGACCAGACTCTTCACCTGTGTTCCTCAGGTTCCCTCCTCCTCTTTGACGGCCCCTGACAGCCTTTCTCTTTGTTCTCCATGTCTTTCTCGGCCCCATTCTCACGGTGCAGCAGTTCTGAATGAGATCCCCAAGGAGAGGCTTCTATGAAGGAGGCCCAGCAACTGTCCTTGCTAGAGGGCCTCCAGGCGTGGATGCTTGTGCACCAGGCTCTGGGTTTATGTGCCCGTGTGGGGTGCCTTTCCACTGCAGCTAGAAAGGGCCGGGGCCAGGAAGAGGCCAAAAGAAGGGGCAGAGGGGACTGTGTCCCGGAACAAAGCTGTGTCCTGTACTCAGAACCCACTACTGAATAAGTGAGCCATGCATGGAGTTGTTCTCACCCGGAATTTCTTCTGAGATCACTGCCGCGATGACCCTCAGAGTCACAAAGACCAAGAGTAAAGTGGTCATAGTTCACCTGGAAGAGGGAGCAGAGGTGTTAGACAGTTAAGGCACACCTCGGTAGGTGGAAGAGATAACATGATAGAATCCATGCCCCAAGGCTCTGAAATCACATCTCACAACCGGAGGTTGCAGTGGTTTGCTGGGGGGGTTTCCTCCAAGAATCCTTGCCTCAGGAACCTTGAATCGTTTCTTAGCTTAATTCAAAGGTGACCAGTACATTGGTCCTCCCATCTTCCAGCCAGTGGAGACACATCCTAGTGAATTCGAGAGCTAATGATAGGTGCCAGGTGGACCACAGATGCTCAGGGGCCACTGTTCTCATGTGTCTGCTAGGGGTTTTGCATCAGATAGAAACTGGAATCTGTAGACTGAGATGGCCCTCCCTTCTGCAGTGTGGGGAGGCCACAGGCAACCGCCTGAAGGCTTGAACCAAAAAGGATCCTCCCCTGAGGGAGAGAGACTTCTCCCCTGATGGCCTTCCACCTGATTTTTCCTCCCTTTGGACTTGACTTGAAGCCTGAGCTTTTCCTGGGACTTGAACCCTTGAACACGTGGAGCTTCTAACTGAAGATGAGCAGCCAGCTCCCCTGGGCCTCCTTACTAGTTTCTCTGAAGCTCTGGGGACCACAGCTTCCACTTACATTGTCCTTGTTCTCCCTCTTTCTCCCACCCTCCCCTCCCCGCCTCCCCTTGACACACAGTCATGCAAGGGCACGTCTTCTGCTGAAAATGAAATGGTATAGAATGACAATCTGGTCAATGGTGGAACACATATATAACAGTAAGTTTATAGTGGAGGTGCAAACTCCCTTTGCCTAGCGACACTGGAATGTCCCAGTAGAACACATTTCTCACCTGTTTGTAATGATGCTGGCGCAAACAAATTCACCGCATGCCAATCATATGAAAGTATGGGGAATATAATTATGCATATGGTACATAATACTTGCTAATGACAATAAATGGTGATTGCAATGTATTTCCTACACCACACTTTGTGCTATTGTTTTGGCATGTATTACTACTTATAAAAAACATATCATTAAAACAGTCCACCATGGACTCACTCAGCAGCCTCAGACACTTAGCCTTTACTGTATCTCTTAATCTCATCAAGGAGCCATGTAAAGGGCTAGAATGTGGTTCAGTGCTCAACTGTTTTCCTGGCATGCTTCATACCTATTGACACACACATGTACCTATGCACACAAGCACACGCAGCAACAGCCATGATGAGTGATTGAACTCTATCCCTTAGATAGGTTCAGGTACACTAAAGACACAGGAGGGGGGAGGGGAGAGGATGGAGGAGTAAGAGAAGGGGAGAGGAGGAGAGGAGGGAGAGGAAAGAGAAGGGCAGGGAGAGACAGGGAGGGAGGGAAGGAAGTAGTGGGAAGAGTTATTCCTTTCGAGAACCCTAATGCAGCCCTTCGGATGCAGAAAAATGACGAACTATCCAGCTTCCCTGATGGAATCTGGGTGTGCTACCAACTTCAAATCCAGGAACCGTGTATATTTATCAAGGATCATGTGGTTTTAGGCAAGATTTAAGGCCCTGGCTTGAAGCGTGATCCTAACTAGTCTTACCAATGAAAACCTGGGGTCAGATATCGGGGTGAAAGCCAAAAGATCAGAGAAGCGGATCAGCAGCCACCACAGAGTTCGTACCTCTAGGAGATCTCAGACGGAAGCGGGGCTGTGATCCTGTCTCCACCTGCCTCATATTCCTGTCTCCACCTCCCTAGTGCTGGGATTAAAGGTGTGTGCCACCACCGCCCAGCACTTTCTCTTTCAGACTGATTCAATCTCATGTAGCCCAGGGTAGCTTTGAACTCCTAATGTTCCTTCTCCCAAGTGCTGGGATTAAAGGTGTGTGCCGCCGCTGCCTGGCATCTCTGGTTGACTAGGGCTGTCTTTCTGATTCTAGTCAGGTGTGTGTGTGTGTGTGTGTGTGTGTGTGTGTGTGTGTGTGTGTGTGTTCTGACAAATCCCAGCCCTTAAT